>NW_026652279.1:144031420-144477830 GCF_009828535.3 Hylobates moloch
CGGCCTCCCAAAGTGCTGGGATTACAAGCGTGAGCCACCGCGCCCGGGCAAAATGGGGGTGGATTTTATTCAAATTTTGTCTCTGAGACTATTCATCCTTCCAGACAAAGATTATTAAACACAACTTTCTCCTTGATCAAATTTTAGTAAGGGTCCTATAAGCTCTCTTCTCAAGTAGGCCTCAACCTTGCACTTCTTCTTCATCCTTGCAGAATTCACCTTTAGCAATAAGCCTGCTAAATCAGTTTAGGGAGAATCCGTCCACTCTTAATATCAAGTCGCTCTGGCCTGCCCTCAGCAAAAATCCTGTTTGGTCAGTCTAGCAAGAATTTCTCCTACCCTTGATGTCTGTTCTTAGTAATTTTCCATCCAACAACCAACCCCAATCTGCTCCTTGGCTATTAATCCCCACTTTCTCCAATTGTATTTAGAGTTGAGTCTAATCTCCTTCCCCTATAATCATGGCACATATTGCAATATTTTTAAATAAAGTCTTTAGCATTTCAGCAAGTGTCAGAAATATTTTAACATTACTAATATTTTACTTAAGATTTCAGCATCTATATGTATATGTTGGACTAACATACACTAGATTTTTTTTCATTAAAAAACTCACAGTGTATTTGTTTTCATCTTTCTTAGAGAAGTTAATATGCTACTGGAATTTTTTCTCCTTTCCTAAGTTAAAGTAGCTAACCTAATTCAAAAGAGAGTGTGTATGTTTGTATGTAAGTAGTTATGACAAACGCTTACATTTTTTAATGCTGTAGGTGAGATCATTTTTCTACATTTTATTTAAATGCTTGTCATTAATGATTTTCTAAAACATTGTTAATTTTTTCTGTTTTTAAATATATTGGTGAGGATTATTTTGTCAGTTTTCTGTTGTTGTCCTTCTCAATGAATTCACTCTTTCTGTGCTTTCCACTTTATACACTTCTTATTTGATGTTTATTATTTATTGTTTTATTTGTTTTAGATATATTCTGTATATATTAGCGGCTTGACTGAATTTCTAGGCCTTCACTGTTCAATCTTTCTTATGTACATGGCAAAGAATTTAAAGCTAAACATTAATATTTATGTACTACTGATTTTCCATCTAAATTTTGATAGTATGTTTGTTACCATTAATGTAATTTTAAGTATTTTATTATATTCATTGTGTTTATTTTACTGATGAATAACTTTAAGTCACTTTTTATTATTTTCAAATGTTGGAGATAATTTAAATATGTATTTGTTACTTATTTCCAATTATATCTTGTGTCTTATGGACATATGAATACTAAATGCATGAAGTTATGGATAAATTCACTACCTTGATTTGATCCTTGTACAACATGTACATATGTCAATATATCAAATTGCACCCTATAATATATATAATTACAAAGTGTTCATTAAAAAAATTAAA
This sequence comes from Hylobates moloch, assembly GCF_009828535.3. Classification (NCBI taxonomy): domain Eukaryota; kingdom Metazoa; phylum Chordata; class Mammalia; order Primates; family Hylobatidae; genus Hylobates; species Hylobates moloch. The sequence goes on from NW_026652279.1 coordinate 144,032,838, forward strand.
ATTGGTTAGCATTCTTTACTATCTTTAAAGTAGTTAGAGTACTTTAGAAGTCAAGAGAAATTTTAGGTATAATTAACAGTATGAGCAAAATTATTGAGGTGAAAAAAGTATGAACATGAAATACCAGAAATGATATAAATAAAAATGTCAGAAGTGAAAAAATAATAATCATTAATAGAATATTCATTTTCACTTTTTTTCATTTTTTCTTTCTATCTTTTATTTTAAGTTCAGGAAATACTTGTGCAGGTTTCTTACATGAGTACATTGCATGTGACAGGTGTTTGGTGTAGAAATTATTTTGTCACCCAGGTAATAAGCATAGTACCTGATAGGTAGTTTTTCAGTCCTCACCCTCCTCCCATACTCCACACTCAGGTAGGCCCAGGTGTCTATTGTTCCTTCCTTTGTCCATGTGTATTCAATATTTTGCTCCCACTTGTAAGTGAGAATATGTGGCATTTGGTTATCTGTTCCTGTGTTAACTCACTAAGGATAATGGCCTCAAGTTCTATCCATGTTACTGCAAAGGACATTATCTCATTTTTTTACAGTTGCATAGTATTCCGCAGTGTATGTGTATACACACATGCACACACAATCACACATTTTCTTTATCCAGTCTACCATTGATGGGCATTTCCATGTCTTTGATAGCGTGAATAGTGCTATGATGAACATATGCATACATGTGTCTGCATGGTAGAAAAATTTATATTTTGGGAGCAATCTACCCAATAATAGCATTGCTGGGTTGAATAGTACTTCTGTTTTACATTCTTTGAGAAATCTCCAAACTGCTTTTTACAGTGGCTGAACTAATTTACATTCCCACCAGCAGTGTATAGGCATTCCCTTTTCTCCACATCCTTGCCAGCATCTATTATGCCTGACTTTTTAATATGGCCATTCTGACTGGTGTGAGATGGCATCTCACTGTGGTTTTCATTTGCTTTTCTGTAATGATTAGTGATGCTGAGGTTTTTTTCATATGCTTATTGGACACATATGTCTTCTTTTAAAAGTGTCTGTTCATGTCCTTTGCCCACTTTTTAATGGGGCTGTTTGTTTTTTGCTTGTTAATTTGTTTTAGTTCTTTATAGATTCTGGATATTAGACCTTTGTTGGATGAGTAGTTTGTAAATACTTTCTCCCATTTTGTAGATTGTCTGTTTACTCTGTTGATAGCTTATTTTGTTGTGCAAAGCTCTTTAATTATGTCCCATTTGTGAATTTTTATTTTTACTGCAATTGCTTTTGCCATCTTTGTCACAAAATCTTTGCCAGAGCCTTTGTCTAGAATGGTATTTCCAATGTTTTCTTCTAGGGCTTTTATAGTTTTAGGTTTTTAGGTTTAATTCTTTAATCCATCATGAGTTGACTTTTTTATGTAGTGTAAGGAAGGGGTCCAGTTTCAATCTTCTGCATCTGGCTAGTTAGCCCAGAGTCATGTATTGAATAGAGAAATGATTGTAGGTGTGCTGCTCTATTTCTGGGCTCTCTATTCTTCTCAATTTGTCTATATGCCTGTTTCTGTACCAGTACCATGTTGTCTTGGTTATTGTAGCCTTGTAGTATAGTTTGAAATCAGGTAATAAGATGCCTCCAGCTTTTTTTTTTTTTTTGGATCACTTTGGCTGCTAAGGCATGTTTTGGTTTCATATAAAATTTAGAATAGGTTTTTCTTATTCTGTGAAAAATGCCATTTGTGGTTTGATGGGAATAGCATTGGATCTGTATGTTGCTTTGGGTAGTATGTTCATTTTAAAAATATTGATTCTTTTTATTAATGAGCTTGGAATGTTTTTCAATTTGTTTGTATTATTTATTATTGCTTTCATTGGTGTTTTATAATTCTTACTGTAGATATCTTCTCCTCCCTAATTAGCTGTATTCCTAAGTATGTGTGTGTGTGTGTGTGTGTGTGTGTGTGAATTGTGAATGGGATTACATTCTTGATTGGGCTGCCAGGTTGGACTTTTTTTTCTAAGAGGGTGTTGCTTTGTTGAGTAGGTGGTATTGAAGTGGCCCAATCATGTCTCACTGGCAGCCTCAATTTCCCAGGCTCCAGCGATCAACCCACCTCAGCCCCAGAAGCAGCTAGGAACTATAGGTGCATGCCACTATGTTTGGCTAATTTAAAAAAAATAGAGGTGACGGTCTCAATGTTGCCTAGACTAGTCTTGAGTTCCTGGCCTCAAGGGATCCTCCCTCCTTAGCCTCCCAAAGTGTTGGGATTACAGGTGTGAGCCACTGCACCCAGCTGAGATATTGTTGATGTGTAGAAATGCTACTAGTTTTTTTACAGTAATTTTGTATGCTGACACTTTGCTGAAGGAGGCTTTGAGCAGAGACTATGGAGTATTCTAGGCATAAAATTATATCATCTGTGAAGAGAGATAGTTTGACTTCCTCTTTTCCTATTTGAGTGCCTTTATTTATTTCTCTTGCCTGATTGCTCTGACTAGGATTTTCAAAGTTAGGCTGAATCGGAGTGTTGAGAGTACGCATCCTTGTCTTGCTTCAATTCTCAAGGGGAATGCTTCTACCTTTTGCCTATTCAGTATGACGTTGGCTATGAGTTTGTCATGGATGGTTCTTATTATTTTGAGGTACGTTTATTTGATGCTTAGTAGGTTTAAGGTTTTTGATATGAGGGGATGTTGAATTTTGCCAAAAGTCTTCTCTGTATCTATTGAAATAATCATGTCTTTTTGTTTATTAATTCTATTTATGTGATGAACCACATTTATTGATATGCACATGTTGAACCAACAATGTATCCCAGGAAGAAAACCTACTTGATCATGTCAAATTAACTTTTTGATAGGCTGATGGATTGTTTGCTACTATTTTGTTGAGAATTTTTTTTCTATGTTCATCTGGAATATTGGCCTGAAGTTTTTTGTTGTTTTCGTGTCTCTGTCAGATTTTGCTGTCAGCCTTATAGCATGAGTTATGGAGTAGTTCTTATTTTCAATTTTTGGAATAGTTTCAGTAAGATTGGTACCAGACTTTGTTATATGTCTTTTAAAATTCAAAATTCGGCTCTGAATCTGTCTGGTGCAAGGCTTCTTTTTTTATTATTATTACTGATTCAATTTTGGAACTTATTATTGGTTTGGTCAAGGTTTCCATTTCTTTCTTGTTCAATCTTAGGAGGCTGGGTGTTTCTAGGAATTTATCCATTTCTTCTAGGTTTTCTAGTTTTTGTGCATAGCAGTGTTTGTAATGGTTTCTGAGAGTTTTTATTTTTTTCCTGTGGGATCAGTAGTAATGTTCCCTTTGTCATTTCTAATATTTTTTATTTGAATTGGGTCATTTTCCTGTATTAGTCTGGCTAGTGTTCTATTAATATTTTTTCTTCTTTCAAAAACCTAACTTTTGGTTTCATTACTCTTTTTTTATGTTTTTTTTTTCTTCTCAATTTTATTCAGTTCAGCTCTGATTCGTCATTTATTTTCTTCTGCTAGCTTTGGATTTGTTTTGCTTTTGTTTTTCTAGTTCCTCTAGGTGTAATATTTCATTATTAATTTGAGATCTTTCTTACTTTTTCATGAGGGAGTTTACTGCTATAAACTTTGCTCTTAACACTGCTTTAGCTGTGAACAAGAGATTCTGGTATGTCGTGTCTTTGTTTTCATTAGTTTCAAATAATTTCTTGAATTTGCCTTAATTTCATTGCTTACCCAAAAGTCATTCAGTAGTAGTTGTTTAATTTCTATTTATCTGTATGGTTTTGAGAGATCTTCCTAGTATTGGTTTCTATTTTTTTGTGCTGTGATCCAGGACTGGTTGGTATGATTTTGGCTGTTTTGAGTTTGTTGATAATTGTTTTTATAGCCGAGCATGTAGTCTACTTTAGGGTATGTGCCATGTGCAGATGACATGAATGTATATTCTCTTGTTATTGGGTGGCATTTTCTGTACATCTGCTAGGTCCATTTGCTCAAGTATCAAGTTGAGATCCCTAATATCTTTGTTAGTTTTCTTTCACCAATCATCTGTCTAATACTGTCAGTGGTATGTTAAAGTCTGCCAGTAGTATTGTGTGGTTATCTAAATCTCCTCATAGGTCCCTAAAAACATGTTTTATAAATCTGGGTTCTCCAGTGTTGGGTGCATATTTACTTATGATAGTAAAGTCTTCTTGTTGAATTGAATCATTTATCATTACATAATTGCCTTCTTTGTCTTTTTTGATCTTTGTTGGTTTAAAGTCTATTTTGTCTGAAACTAGAATGGCAACCTTGGCTCTGTTTAGTTTCCATTTGTTCAGTACATTTTTATCCATTTGTTTGCTTTAAACCTATGCCATTACATGTACAGTAGATCTCTTGAAGACAAAATAGCATATAGCTGGGTCTTTCTTCTTTATACAACTTTCTGCTCTGTGCCTTCTAAGTGTGGTTTTTACCCTATTTACATTCAAGGTTAGTATTGATATGTGTGAATTTGATCCTATCATCATACTGATAGTTTATATACAGACTTGATTGTATAGTTGCTTATATTTCCAATGGTCTATGTAATTAATTGTGTTTTGTGGTGGCTGCTAGTAGTATTTTGTTTCCATATTTAACATTCCTTTAAGGACACCTTGTAAAGTAGATCTGGTGGTAACAAATTCCCTTAGAATTTGCTTCTCTAAAAACGATCTTATTTCTCCTTTGCTTATGAAGCTTAATTTGGCTGGATGGAAGATTCTTGACTGAAATTTCTTTTATTTAAGAATGCTGAATATACGCAGCCAATTTCTTCTGGCTTGTAGGGTTTCTGATGAAAGGTCTGCTGTTACCCTAATAGGGCTCTCCTTGTAGGTGATCTGCCCCTTTTTTCTAGCTGCCTTTAATAGTTTTTCTTTTGTATCTACCTTGGAGAACATGATCACTATGTTTCTTGGGGATGATTATTTTTAGTTATACTTTTCTAGAAAATAGGCGCTTAACCAGAATGAGTATATATATATATATATATATATATATATATGGATTCACTTATTACATTTAATAGTGAATATAGTAGCATTTTCTCAGTTACTGACTGGACAATGAATGAAACAGAAACTATGACATTTTACTCACTGAAATGGGACTCCATTACACATAGAAAAAGTAGTTTTCATAAAGAATTAATCTAGATATTGAATGAAAACATTATTTACTAGAATGTAATTTAAAATTTTTCACATTCATGCATATAGGCTTGCCTTTTTTAAAGATTATCTGTGATTTGGAGTAGTGTAGACTTTGTACATTTTTTCCTTTGCTTCATAAGCCAGAAAAAGCAATTGTTGGTAGCAATTAGAATTGTAAGAAATCCTAAGCTCAAACATTTTGCATTTGATTTTGTTGACAATGAGATAAAGGTAAATCCACTGGCAGTTTTTTTTTTTCAACACAGTAACACTTAGTAGTAGATTAACTCATAAAACAAATACATTATCTTCAATAGTTAAATATTCCATTCGTAACATGTTCATCTAGCCAAGATTACTTTCTTAATTGCTGCTCATCATTAGAGTTGAGAAATTAATTTTCATCACAGGGAACATACAGAAGAAAAATTTACTATGTAGTTGGTAAGAAATTTTGCCAGTGTTATTTCATAGAAATAATTGTCTAAATAGAGTATATTTAAAAGAAACAGTGTCTACATTCATAGAGACACATCTATGCACACATACATGAAAGAGTTGCCAATAGAACTGTGCCATGTTCTATGTTTTGTGATTATAAAATGAAACTATACCAAAAAGGCAGCTGGAATTTGCCAAATAGGCAGAGGCCACAGAGGTTCAATTGTGCATGTACTGCTCCAGTTTTCCAGAATAGCTTGACTATTCTTCTCTTTATCATAATCATGCACAACCAGAAAAATTACATTAATAAAAACAAATCATAATTGAAGATCTAAACTTCATTTCAGGATAATTTTGTTGAGATGTGTTACAGACAAAGGATGAGGCCATACTAGAAATAATTTAATTTTTTTAAAAATCCTATGTTTAAAAATATTATGGAGTTACTGCAAGTGTTATCTTTTTCCCCTCTTTGGTCAACCCATTATAATTAATAAAGTATGAAAGGTATAGTTATGTTACTACAGATTTCTAAGAATTTCTTCTCTCCAGTTAACTATAAAAGTTCATCTCAGCTTAGAACAATTATAGGACCTACTGCTTAAAATGTTTTTTTTTTTTTTTTTTTTTTTTTTTGAGACAGAGTCTCGCCTCTGTCACCCATGCTCGAGTGCAGTGGCTCCATCTCCGCTCACTGCAAGCTCCGCTTCCCGGGTTCAGGCCATTCTCCTGACTCAGCCTCCCGAGTAGCTGAGACTACAGGCACCCACCACCAGGCCTGGCTAATTTGTTTATATTTTTACTAGAGACGGGGTTTTACCATGTTAGCCAGGATGTTCTCAATCTCCTGACCTCGTGATCCACCCGCCTCGGCCTTCCAAAGTGCTGGGATTACAGGCATGAACCACCGCGCCTGGCCGCTTAAAATGTTTTTAAAGGATAAAAAAGTGATGAATACAAAAGAAAGTTAAAAACTTTACTGGTAACCCTAGAGCTAGAATATATCCTCTAAATTTTAGTGTTTTAGAGGACATTTACATCCATGATCACAACTATTTAAAATAATATCTGTATTCCAGCTGTTGAGATTTGTTAATGCCAGCTGATATCCATTCTGAGAATATGCTTACATTTACTTCAGATAAATTATATTCTAAAATTTAACATAGTTATGCCATTTGTATGCATACACATTGTGTTTTCTACTTAATTTTCTAGGCTAATTAACTTCTAATGTTAAATTTTAGATTGGTCCTATGTTTGAGGTTTGTGCCTGCCAACTAAATTTATCTCAAGCTCACATAATGGGTTTCACTGGAATACATGATGCTATATTTATCATGAGGATAAATTATATTTTACCATCTCCTCCATATCGACAGGAGAGATTTCCATAGATTTCTAAAGACTAAAATCAGATAAAAATAAATATATTAATCATGATTCTACTCTGAAATTCAAAAGATCCTTGTGGGCCTGGAGTTTTTTAAGCATAACAAAGGACATTGGTATATGATAAATTTATTTAGTAGGGAACAAGAAACAAGAATATATTTTACTCCAATTCTGTTTCAGGGAATACATAGGTTTTTCTTTTTTTTTTTTTTTTTTTTCCCAATTTCTACTGTCTTAATAGAGTTAAAGCAATGTTTTGGACATACAATTGGTTAGCTGAAATAATTAAGAATGCTGGAAAACAGTTTCTTCTAACTAACTCTCAAAGGAGTCAACTTAATTGATCCTTCTTAATTTGAAGCTTTTTCATAAGAAAAATATTCTAATTTATTTAGAAAAAAATTATAGAGAAAAAAATAGTGGCACAAATTTCTGCCTCAGGAGTTCATAGCTTATGTCCCAGTTAAAATAGACCATAATTTCTGATTTCTTTCTCAAGATGGATATAGAAAAAAGTGAATTGGTGGTCAATTGATTTTTTATTGATGCTACATCTGGTCAAACAAATTTATTTAACCTGGGAAATTGAATTTATCTATTTGAACATGCAGAAAATGTCATATAGAAGGCTCACCTACTGGTAATACTTTAATTATAATCTACAGTGTCTTTCTTTAACTCCAGTTCCTATATATAAAACTGGATCTGCTTCAATTTTGTTTCTTTCCAAATAGTGACTAATTTCCTAAAACATTAGTTATACCGATATTAATGTATTAAAGTCATTATTCTAATTATTATTATCCCCAAATCTTCATCCTTCTTAGGGAAACAATATTTTGGAAGAATATTAAATAAACTTTTGCAATTAGGTCAGCCATGACAAGTAAACAATCAATACGGTATGAGTTTTGGCTTTTATTTATAATGTATAAACAAACAGGTAGTTAGTTGTACATTAGTAATCTCCAAGTCTTATAATTAAAATGAACTTTTGACAACCTAGTAGTGACACTGGTTAACAAACTCATAACAACCAGCGAATTGCACTCCAGTTCTTATCTCTCCGTCTGAACTTCTAAAAGAACTGTATGCTTAAAGTGCATTTAAAATAGAACACATACACTTATATTTCATAATGACTTTGGATTCTAGGAATTAATTCCTCCTCCAATATCAGATTTTTCTTCTTTCCCCAATGTGCAGTCACCGAGTAAATAACAGTTTCTTTGGAGAATGGCTATGTAAATGATTTTCATGTACACTTGACTTAGCTGGCTCTCTTATTCACTTGATGACTCTGGGCTGAGATCCAAAAACTGGGTGACTACCCTCAGCATCCTGTTAATTCATCTTTGCTTTTTTATTTATTTATTTTTATTTTTTTTAGATGACACAACTTGAGCAGTACCCTTGCTGTGTGCCCTCCTATGCAACCTCCAGGAATACTATGTTCTGTTAAGCATCTCCATGACTCTCTGTGGGTCAAAGTCCCCAAACTCCCACCATTTGCTCTCTATGACCTTTCAATAATTGTATCTACCTATCTTCTGACAGTTAAGTATTGCCATGATTTCTTCTCGATGGAAGTCTTTTATGCCCTTTATTTTCAGTGGTAATAATTATGGAACTGCCTCTCCTAGGATCAGGCTTGTACTAGACAGAAAAATTGATACTGAACATTTTAGTGCCTCTATCTGTGCCTCTATCACCAGAAAATATGGGCTGACCATACAGAGGAGGGGTTTCTCATTGTCTTTAAGAAAGGTAGGAGTGTATATTTATAATAGAAAGGATTAAGTCATTTCTATAGACTGAGAGCTTTTAGAAAAAAATCTTCAGATTCAGGATTTTAAAGAACATCAACCCAAACGTAATGTTGACCTTAGAATAGTAGTTGTAGTTTTGTTGAGAATGTAACCATCCTTGGAGCACAGATATTATGAATATTGACTTCTTATCCTAGTACTCAGAATTTTCTATAATCATGCCACGGGAGTTGAAGGCCAGTTTGGGTACGACCCAGGAAGAACTATGGTGTTCACATTTAACTTTCTTTTGCAAGTTGATACCCCTTAGCTTTTTGTTATCTTTATGTGGAATGTCTGGATCTTAGTAAGAGCCACACAATTCTACTACAATTATGATTTTGCCATATTTCTGTAATTGCCCATATGTTATAATCTGTAATCCATTCCTGTTAACTATTAAAGCACTGCAAATCACCAGTGGTTACTGTTGTAGCAAATGGACCACCACTATTTGCCAGCATAATTCTATTCTCCAGTTAACACTAGTAATTATGTTTTCATTGTCAGCCATGTAGAGGGTGATTCAGCAGCAAAACTTCATTTTATTATCAACTACCTTGAACTACTTTTGTATTTATGTAGAAAAGAAGTTCTTCATGAAGAAACCTTTGAGACGGATATTCTAGCATGCGTGTTTGTTAGGGACTGTCCTCAGGATCAGTGATTGTGGAAGAAAGGCAAGAAAGCAAAGCTGAAATGTAACAAAGGCCCGATTTTGGCCATAAATATCTTCATAGGGAGCTCTCAAGCAAAATGTTCATTCAGAGGAGACACAAACATAAAGCAGACCAGGTCTTTACGCCCTACAGCAAACAGCCATTGTATGCCAGCTACACTGAGGAAAGATGTGTGATTTTGAACAAGGAAGCATTCTGAAAGTAAGGCAATTCTGAAAAGGGCTAAAAGCCCTTTCAGCATCTGGAACAATGAGTCCTCTATTGAAAGAGCAACAGGTCACTGCAACACAGTGATAAACTCCTATGTGCAATGCAATACTTGTAAACAAAGAATAATACGATATCGTGAAAAGTATTTAACAAGGATGAAAAGTGTTCAATGACATCTCAATGAAAATTGTAGTATAATTTTTTTGACAAGCTCCTTATGAAAAGTATGTATTAATGCCAAGAACCAAGAATTGCCAATTCAGTTTTAAAGAAGGAGGAGAAGGAGCACTAAATAAAAAGAAAATTTTAAAAATCTGGAAGATTTATACTGCTACAAAGGTAGATCTTTTGTAAAGCAATTATAATTAAGGTGGTGTGAGATTGACAGGAGCTCAAGTATATTAAAAAACAGAACAGTACAGAGAATTCTGTAAGATAATAAAATGTTTATCAACTGCTTCTTAGCACAGATAACAGATGACACTGCAATGCAGTAATGAAAAGGACACTCTTTTTTATAAATAATGATGTGTCAAATTGCCATTGAAGTAAGAACAATTACTATTTTTTAACCTCATATAATATAAAATTCAATTTCAGATGTGCTCAAAGTCTACATGTAAAAAAAGGCAAAAGTAAAACAATATTTTTTAAAAAGAAAACATAGTAAAATATTTTATCAATTTAAGTAGGCAAATATTTCAAAAGAATAGCAAAACCACTATCTTTAAGGAAAAAATAGATAAACTGAAGGATACTAAGGTGAAAAACATTTGTTCTTTAAATCAAAATAAGTGACCATGGTGAGTCTCATTATTTTAGAAGATTTATTTGCCAAGGTTAAGGACATATCTGGCAAAAAACATGGATCCACAGGAAAAACTGTGGTGCATGCTCTTTCCAAGAGGGCCTGGGGACCTTGATATTAAAAGGTAAAAAGGTGGTGTCTTAGCCTGTTCTTGCATTACTATAAAGAAATACCGAGACTGCATAATGTATAAAGAAAAGTGGTTTAATTGGCTCACACTTTTCAGGCTGTACAGGAAGCATAGCAGTGTCTGCTTCTGGGGAGGCCTCAGGAGTTTCCAATCATGCCACAGGCAAAGAAGGAGCAGGAGTAATATGCTTTTGCTGTGTTTCCCCACCCAAATCTCATTTCAAATTGTAGTCTTCACATATTGAGGGAGAGACCTTGTGGGAGGTGATTGAATCATGAGGGCAATTTTCCCCATGCTGTTCTCATGATAATGAGGGAGTTCTCATGAAATCTGATGGTTTAAAAGTGTTTGGCTCCCTCACTCTCTTTCTCCTGCTACCTTGTGAGGAAGGTGTTTGCTTCTCCTTTGCCTTCTGACATGATTGTTAAGTTTCGTGTGGCCTGCCCGCCCTGCAGAACCATGAGCCAATTAATGCTCTTTTCTTTATAAACTACCCAGTCTCTGGTATTTTTCAGTAATGTAAGAATGAGCTAATACGTAAAATTGGTACCATGGATTGGGGCAATGCTATAAAGACATCTATAAATGTGGACGCAGCTTTGGGACTAGGTAACAGACAGAGTTTGGAAGAGTTTAGAGGGCTCAGAAGAAGACAGCAAGATGAGGGAAAGTTTGGAACTTCCTAGAGACTGGCTGAGTGGTTATGATCAAAATGCTGATAGTGATGTGGACAGCGAAGTCCAGGCTGAAGTTGTCTCAGATGAAGATGAGGAACTTATTGTGAAGTAGAATAAAGGTATTTTGTTGTGCTTTAACAAAGAGAATGGTGGCATTTTGCCCCTGCCCTAGAGATCTGTGGAATCTGAACTTGAGAGACATGATTTAGAGTATCTAGTGGAAGAAATTTCTAAGCAACAAAGCAGTCAAGAGGTAACTTGGTTTATTCCGAATGTGTTCAGTTGTATGTGTTCTTGAAGAGATAGTTTGAAATTAGAACTTATGTTTAAAAGGGAAGCAGAGTATAAACGTTTGGAAAATTTGAGCCTGACAATTTGGTAGTAAAGAAAAACTCATTTTCTGTGGAAAAATTCAAGCTAGCTGCAGAAATTTGCATAAGTAACAAGGAACCAAATGTTAATAGCCAAGACAATAGAGAAAATGTCTTTGTGGCATATCAGAGATCTTTGCAAAAGCCCCTTCTATCATAGTCCTAGAGGCCTAGGAGGTAAAAATGGTTTTGTGGGCTGAAACCAGGGCCCCACTGCTATGAGCAGCCTCATGACTTAGTGCCCTGTGTCCCCGCTGCTCCAGCTGTGGCTGAAAGGGTCCAAAGTACAGCTTGGGTCATTGCTTTAGAGGCTGAAAGCCTCAAGCCTTGGTGGCTTCCACATGTTGTTGGGCATGTGGGTGTGCACAAGGCAAGAGTTGAGGTTTGGAAACCTCTGCCTAAATTTCAGAGGATGTATGGAAATACCTGGGTGTCAAGGAAGAAATCTCCTGCAGGAGTGGAGCCCTCATGCAGAACCTCTGTTAGGGCAGTGCAGAAGGGAAATGTGAGATTGGAGACCCCACACAGAGTCCCCACTGGGGCATTGCCTAGTGGAACTGTGAGAAGAGGGCCACCGTCCTCTAGAGCCAAGAAAAGTAGATCCACCGACAGCTTGTACCATGTTCCTGGAAAAACCATAGGGACTCAACACCAGCCCATGAGAGCAGAGAGAGGGGCCGTACCCTGCAGAGTCACAGGGATGGAGCTGCAAAAGGCCTTGGGAGCCTGCTCCTCCCCTTGCATCAGTGTGTTCTGGATGTGAGACGTGGAGTCAAAGGAGATTATTTCACAGCTTTAAGATTTAATAACTGCCCCACCAGGTTTCACAATTGCATGGGTGGCCCTTTGTTTTGGCCAATTTCTCCCATTTGAAAATGGAACTTTTTACCCAATGCCTATGCCCACACTGTGTCTTGGAACTAACTTGCTTTTGATTTTACAGGCTCATAGGTAAAAGGGCTTGTCTTGTCTCAGATGACACTTTGGAACTAGACTTTTGGGTTAATGTTGGAATGAGTTAAGGCTTTAGGAGACTGTTAGGAAGGCGTGATTGGTTTTGAAATGTGAATAGGTCATGAGATTTGGGAGGGGACAGGGGCAGAATGATGATTTGGCTCTGTGTCCCCACCCAAATTTAATCTCAAATTGTAATCCCCATGTGTTGAGGGAAGAACCTGGTGGGAATTGATTGGATCATGGGGGTGGTTTTCACCTTGCTGTTCTCATGATAGTGAGGGATTTCTCACAAAATATGATGGTTTAAAAGTGTTCAGCTCATCCTCTTTGCTCTCTCTCTCTCCTGCCACCTGTGAAGAAGGTGCTTGCTTCTCCTTTGCCTTCAACCACGATAGTAAGTTTCCTGAGGCCTCCGCAGACATGTGGTGAGTCAATTAAATTTTTTTATATATAAATTACACAGTCACAGGTAATATCTTTACAGAAGTGTGAAAATGGAATAACACAATGACTCTTCCATGGCAGGAGGAAGAAAAAGAGAAAGATGGGGGTGGGGTGCGGGCAACACAATTTTAGATGACCAGATTTTGTGAGAACTGACCCATTGTCATGAGGACAGTACCAAAGAAGATGGTGGTAAATCCTTCATAAGAAACTCACCCCCATGACACCGCCCCACCAGGCCCTACCTTCCAACATTGGGAATTACAATTAAACATGAGATTTGGGTAGGGACGTATGTCCAAACTATATAATTCTGCCCTTGGCCCCTCCCAAACCTTATGTCCTTCTCACATTGCAAAATACAATAATGCCTTCTCAATAATTCCCAAAATCTTAACTTCTTCCAGCATTAATTCAAAAGTCCAAAGTCTGAAGTCTAATCTGAGACAAGGCTAGGCCCTTTCACCTCTGATCCTATAAAATCAAGTTACTTATTTTCAAGACACAATGTACGTATATTATTGGGTAGATACTCCCATCTCAAAAGGGAAAAATCAGCCAAAAGAAAGGGCTACAGGCCCCATGCAAGTTCAAAACCCAGGAGGACAGTCATTAAATTTTAAATCTCCAAAATTGTCTCTTTTGAATTCAGTCCCACATCCAAGGCACACTGATATGGGAGGTGGTCTCCAAAGGTATTGGAAGGCTTCACCGCTGTGACTTTGCAAGGTTCATCCTTGTGGCTGATCTCATGGGCTGGTGTTAAGTACCCGTAGCTTTTCTAGGTACAGGTTACAAGCTGCAAGTGGCTCCACCATTCTGGGGTCTGGTGGATGGTGGCCCCCTTCTCACAGCTGCCTTAGGCTGTGCTGCTGTGAGGATTCTGTATGAGGGCTCCAACCTCACATTTCCCCGCTGCACTGCCATAGTAGAGGTTCTCTGTGAGGGTTCTACCACTGAAGCAGTTTTCTGGCTGGGAACCCAGGCTTTTTCGAACATTCTTTGAAATCTAGCTGGAGGCTCCCAAGCCTCAACTCTTACACTCTGGGCACCCACAAGTTTAACACCGCGTGGAAGCCAGCAATGCTTATGGCTTGCAGCATCTGAAATGGCAGTCCAAGCTGTACTTGGGCCCCTTTGTGCCACAGCTGGAGCTAGAGTGGCTGTGATACAGGCAGCAGTGTTCCCAGGCTTTGCAGGGTATTAGGTCCCTGGGCCTAATCTATGAAACCATTCAGTTGTCCTAGGCTTCTGGGTCTGTGATAGAAGAGACTGCTGCAAGGTCTTTGAAATGTCTTTGAGGCCTTTTCTCCATTGTTTTGGCTAGTAGCACTTGGCTCCTTTTTACTTATACAAATTTCTGAGTCTACTTGAATTCCTCCCATGAAAATGGGCTTTTCCTTTCCACCACATGGCCAGGCACACTTTCCAAACTTTTACATTCTGCTTTTTCTTTAAATATAAGTTCCAATTTTAATTCATTTATTTGCTTATGCATACAATTAAGGGTTGTTAGAAGCAGTCAGACTACATCTTAAATACTTTGCTGCTTAGACATTTCTTCCACTAGATAAATCATCTCTCTCAAGTTCAAAGTTCCACACCTCAGGACAGGGGCACAATGCAGCCAAGTTCTTCACTGAAACATAAAAAAGTGACCTTTGCTTCAGTTCATGATAAGTTCCTCATTTCCATCTGAGACCTCCTCAGCCTGGCCTTCACTGGCCACATCACTATCAGCATTTTGGTCATAACCACTCAACCAGACTCTAGGTTTTTTAAACCAAATTTTCCCTCATTTTTCTGTCTTCTTCTGATCCCTCTAAACTCTTCCAAACTCTGTTTGTTACCATTTTCTAAAGCCATTTCCACATTTTTAGGTGTTTTTAGAGCAATGCCCCACTCCTTGGTAACAATTTTATGTATTAGTCTATTCTTGCATTTCTATAAAGAAATACCTGAGACTGGGTAATTTATAAAGAAAAGAGTTCTAACTGGCTCATGGTTCTGCAGGCTGTACAGGAAGCACAGTGGCTTTTGCTTTTGGGGAGACCTCAGAAAGCTTCCAGTCATGATGGAAGGCAAAGGGGGAGTAGAAATCTTGCATGACAGCAGCAGGAGGAAGGTGGAGGGAGGTGCTATACACTTAAATGACCAGATCTCACAAAAACTCATTCACTGTCATGAGGACAGTACCAAGATGGTGTTGCTAAATCATTCATTAGAAACCCACCTCCATGATATAATTACCTCCCACCAGACCCTCCTTCCAACATTGGGAATTACAATTTGACATGAGATTTGGGAGGGTATACATATTTAAACTATATCAGGTGGGTATTAGGAAAAAGGAAGAAATAAAAAACGAGTGTGGGTAGGTATGAGCAAGTGGTTCCATTCTTTTGAGTTTTTGATCAGTCTTTGACTGAATACACAATTTACATGTGAGAGAGGGGTAGAGGAATAATCACTTATTCCTTCCTCTAGCTCAGTGAATCTGCATTTTTACATAAGGTAAAATAATCATAGGGCAGAGGAAACAATCAAATATGCATTGGTCTTAAGTGAGCAGAGGAATTACTTTCAGTTCCATCTTTCTTCCCATAACTGTGAGGATAAGCTATCGATGTTATTGCCAGGGTGAAATGCAATAGAACTGTTTTAGGGGAAAGATCTGGGAACCCACAAAAAAATTTCTTTGTAGGAAAATTGTAAGGTTTGTAACTTTTTATCTTTGTAACTATCTTATTTAGAAACAAAACAGGAGGCAAGTTTGTGTGGCTTTTTCCTTTGGCTTGGTGAGTTTGGGGTCCCAAGATCTCTTTTCCATTCACAGTTCATAAATATGCACCATTAAGAAGATGAAATGCCACTCATAAGTCATAAAATAGAATAAATAAATTGATATAAATGGATGAGGACATATACAAAACATATATTGATATACACATATAAACACACCTGCAATGAAAAATATACGAAGAATATCTTATAATTAATAACAAACATCTAGAATGATACATGAAAGAGGATCTAATGATGTTAAAAATTGTATTATTTTTTGAACTGGGTGCAGGTTACACTGGTATATGTTTGAATCAAGTAATTGAAATGAACACTTATAATTAGTACGTTTTCTTATATGTATTCACTCATGAGTAAAAACAAATAACTGAACCAGTTTCTGTTTTCTTCCATAAAATAAATTGTGGAAGAATCTAAGGTATAAGCAGAAATAAAAAATCCACAAAATTAATAAAAATGGAAGAGCATTATTTATAATACCTAGTGTATATAACATTTTAAGTATGTGAAGACCCTGGAAACTATGATACAGCATGATCAGCAGAGGAAGCCATAATCCTTCTGGAAACATAACTCTGTTGACCTGGAAGGACACCCCCACCACAGCAGCCACAGCAAGCCCTGCCCAACAAGAATCTGAGCTAAGACATACCTAACCCTACTCTACCTGATGGTCTTTCTCCACCCACCCTGGTAGCTGAAGAGAAAAGTCACATTCTCTTGGGAGTCCTAGGGCCCCACCCACCACCAAATCCTCCCTATACTACCAGAGCTGATGCTCTCTTGAAAGCTCCACCTCCTGGCAGGAGGCCATCCAGCAGGAAACCAGTGCAATAAACAACAATAATACAACTAAGGACCCTCACAGAGTCCATTTCATTCCCCTGCCATCTCCACTGAAGCAGGTGTTGCTATCCATGGCCGAGAGACCAATAGATGGTTCACATCACAGGACTCTGTGCAGACACCCCACCACTACAAGCCTGGAACCCAGCAGTCCCGAAGGATGAGAAATAACAGTCACTACCATTTGGCTCTCAGGAAGCCACATTCCTAGGCAAAGGGGGAGAGTATTACAAGGGAGCACCCCATGGGACAAAAGAAATTACTGAGAATTTAACCAAAGACATGAAAGCATATGTCAATGCAAATGCTTGTACACTAAAATTATACAGGCCCTATTTGTAATATCCATAAAATTAAAAACAGGCTGGGCACAGTGGCTCATGCCTGCAATCTAGCATTTTGGGAAGCCAAGGTGGGTAGATCACCTAAGTAAGGTCAGGTATTCGAGACCAGCCTGGCCAACATGGCATAACCTGTTTCTACTAAAAATAAAAAAATTCACTGGATGTGGAGGTGCACACCTATAATCCAGCTGCTCGGTAGGCTGAGGTATGAGAATTGTTTGAAACCGAGAGGCAGACGTTGCAGTGAGCCAAGATTATGCCACTGCACCCCAGCCTGGGTGACAGAGTGAGACTCCATCTCAAAAATATAAAATAAAATAAATAAATAATTGGAAACAGAGTGAAAGTTCATCAACAGGAAAATGGAAGTATTAATTGTAGTATATTCAGACTCTACTATTTAGAGAGAAATAAAATGTAGCTACTGATACATGAAACAACATAAAATAATCTCTATTTTCACTGAGTTAAAGAAGATCTCAAAAGTGTATAAGGAAATTGTTTAGTGTAATCGACGTACTAATTATATTTATTTTAATTTTACTTTCATGGTAATACAGATGTAAAAACTTGTTAAATTTTATATATGTGCAGTTTACTGAACATTATTTATACCTTAATAATTTTTTTAAAACTACTAGAGACAAAAGTTTGTGTATACAGCATTGCAAAAGTGAGAAATCTACTTACCACCAACAGAACCCACATAATTCACACTTCAGTCATTTAGACAGAACTGATATTAAATAAGAAAATGACAAATTATCTCATAAAATTGAGCACGTGCTACTAATATGTAGCAGAAAAGGACATACAATTGGCTCAAAATATATAAAAATGTATTCACTTTTAAACATTGTAAGAAAAATGAAATTTATGAAAACTTTGTAATACTGTTTCACCTATCAATTTGTTATATTACGAAGTTTTATAACCGTCTGTATTACTTGAGGTTTTAAGAAAATGGTCACTTTCCAACTAAAACAAACAATGTCAAAAGGACCTCCTATTCAATAAATGATTCTGAGATAACTAGCTAACCATATGGAGACGAGTGAGACTGGATCCTTATACTCACCATATACAAAAGCTGGTAAACTCCCCCTTATCCTCACCATATACAAAAATTAACTCGACGTGAATTAATGATTTAAATGTAAGATCTCAAACTACAAAAACCCTATACAAAAACCTAACAAATACTCTTCTCAACCTATTTTTTGGCTGCCTCTACTGATGAAAACTCAATGACTGAGGAAGAGGAGTGGGATGAAATTTTTTACCCCTCTATCTTTCCAAGCATATGAATAAATTACTTATTAAAATAATTTATGGTATATTTTATCTCAAACCAAAACAACAAAATATTTGCATTTCCTTTTTCTAGAATTAGTGCCACTGCCCTCTAGCCTGAGCAACAAGAGTGAAACTCAGTCTCAAAAAAAAAAAAAAAAAGACACATCATGCACACATAAAAATGCATATATTTAAGCATCCAAAATTTTAGAACTTGTGTTATAATGTATTTGTGAAAGTAAAAGCATGAGCAACATTCTGGAGGAAAATATTTGTAATTCATATATGTTTGTAACAAACTAGGACTCAAAATATATTTTAAAGTTCTACATATCAATTAAGAAATTAAAATTTTTTAATAAAAACTGAGCAGTTCACAAAGGAAAATTATGAGGTTAATAAAAATATGTGGGAAGTTCTTATTTTTTAACTACACAAATGTGAAATAATCAGAAATTAGAATAATTTTCATACACTGCTGGTTGATACGTAAAGTGTTATAATTGCTTGCAAACAAAGCTGATTAAAATCTAATGAAATTAAAATTTCAGACACCAGGAATCAATAACGGCATGTGTTCATAGAGACACGAGTTATGAGAATATTCAACTCAGTACAGCTTTTTTGTTATATCAAAAAATGAAAAACATGGTAGTGTTCAATATAAAATAATTAATAATTAAAAATAAATTAATAAAAAGAATTAAAAAAAGTATAATATGAACACCCTGTAGTATTCACAAATCTAGGTAGATAGAAAGATAAGCAGATAGACAGATAAATAGATATAGATAGATAACAGATAGATTATATATACAGTATATAGATAGATAAGACAGATGGCTATTTTCTAGACATAAATATAAATATACCAAAATTATATCTTACAAAACAATTTTGAATCTTTTAAAAGTTGGAATAATATCAATTTTATAATGTAAGGATGTGTTAAGGACAAAAGTGAAAAAAAAATCATGTCTCTATATATCAACAATTCGGAAGGATCCTAACCATAGTAATGGTTGCCACTGGGGAGGAAAAAGGAAGAGTTAATTTTGTAATAATGTTTAAAAGGTTTTAAATTGCTTTTGTAAAAATACAGGAAACAAATGTAAAAAAAAAGTATGAAGAATGTATTTCCATTTAGTTTTGATTCGCTTTTTTATCATTACTAAATATAAAAATGTGAGAAATCAAACATGAGCAGGCAACTCACCAGTGCAACTTTATTTTGGAGTAATGCAACACAGTACATCAGTTATTTGTACACACATCCTCCTACCTCCGTCTGTGTATTCTTTTGTAGCATTGATGATGATTGTGTATTCTCAACAACTGCCAAGTGTCTGGTTCATGCAAATAATAATAGTTATTGCTTATCAAACCTTTCCTTTGTACCAAGTGCTGTGCTAGTTCACACCTCGTATCTTATGCAATTCCCACAACATTCCTGAAACCATTATCTTTATTTTTAGATCAAGAACTGACGCTAAGAAATCTGTTCTAACTTGATGAAAGCCATACAACTTGTAAATTAAAGGCTGGCATTTGTACTTAGATATTTTTGACACTCGGAACTTTGCATTATATTATTCAATAAATATTGGTTGAATAAATACAACACCTGAAATTACTCTGAAAAAAGGGAATGAATTTTTATTTAAGATATAGATCATTGAAATGAACAGTTACAAGTCTCATCTAGGTAGAGAACAGAGATAAATAATTTTCTACTCGACTTATAACGGTGGAGGAGGATTGCTCTATGGCTCCAATTACAAGATAAAAAATATTAGGGTATTGTGCAGTAAAAATGGCAGATATTTCTGACTTTCATATTCACATCATCAAATAATGTTAAAGAACTATGAATAACATTGGAGATACATTATTTGCCTCTTGAAATTATGTGAAAAGCTAATTAATATAATACATCAATTTTATATACTTTTAAACAATATCTTTTGGACAGGGGATTAATGCCCAAACTTGTAATCTTATAATACACATATTCCCCTTTGAAAATGAATTTAAATCTTTTCCAGAAGTTAGATAAGATATAGTTAGTATCTAAGTGTTGTCATTTAATTCTAACATATATGTGATGGAAAAGAAATGGGGATAAGTAAGAAGAGAATTTTCTTCAGCTAATGTTATTGCTTAGTGTCTTTATTACCTCTGAGAGGTGGCCACAGTTATATGATTCACTGTAATACATACAAGTCAGGGTATATAAAATGATTTTTAAAATTGGAAATAAGGACTAAGGACTGTTATAAATTACCTTGATATCTCTTATATTGATGAACATCTGAAAAAAAGACATATTTTTGTGACTAAAAGATAAAAAAAAGTGCATTGTGAAGTAGAAATGACAGTTATTTCTGACTTCTATCTTCATATCAACAAATTATATTACATTATATATATCAACAACTGAAACCACCCTATCTTTGGACACCAGCCAAAAACTAAACAATTGGCCCACCATGGAAGCTGTTATTGTGCAGAGCTGATACAGCCAGCTAAACGTATTGTTTTGTAATATAACTTTTTTCCTCAAGTTAGGCATTATTTGCTTGTATAGAAAAGCAAGCATCTATTTAAGCATCGTTTGTATATATTTTACATAGATGTATTAACCTGACATTTCTAGGATTTTGACTTTATAAATCAGTTGTGATTAGAGTAGCAGCTGATAGAAATACACTGTGCCTAACCAGGCAGGCTCCAGAGGATCCAAAGGCAGGAGGAGAACATGAGTGAGAAGAAGCTGGCATGTGAGTCACAAGTTAACAAAAGAAACATGCATATAAACATTTCATGTGTCAGAGAATCAATTTTTATCTTCTTCCCAAAATAAAAATGTGTTTAAACTACATTAAACAATACAAGAAAACAGTGCAAGCTTTTATTTTGTAATATGTGTACAAGGCCACTTCATTTTAAAATGAGAAAAAGTCATTTTTTGCAGGAGTGTACACCTTCCTCAAAAGAGTTACCCGTATTAATCTTCTGCAAATAGACTGCTAATATATTTAAGTCCATGAATAATTGCTTTATTAGCTTTTATGGCTCTAAAATGTACAGCATATTTTTCAACTCATTTGATGTCTATCGTCTCTTAACTATAAACTAAGATGTTGAGATATTTTACAAATACAACGTAGCCATAGTTTTAATGTCCAATTTTCTCATATGCTGCTTTAATTTACTTTTGTTGGCAACTTTAACTAATAAATATCACAGCTTATTTACCTAAAGATGTTAGCAAGATAGCAATTAAAAGAAACCTTTTGTCATCATTAGCCTACAGCGAAGTAATTATTACAAAGCTTAAATGTAATATGGAGTTTGTCAGTACAGTACTTGTATTTCAAAAATTTAGAGGATATTTTTCAAATTTTAACTCCCCAGTATTCAAATAGCCAACTTATTTTGAGGAAGCCCACACTATATAGTATCTTGATGGAATGCAATGTTGCAGGAGACACTATGAAAACTAAAGAAAAGGCTGGGAGCTGTGGCTTCGGGCCTGTAATCCCAGCACTTTGGGAGGCCAAAGCGGGCAGATTACCTGGCAAAACCCCATCTCTACTAAAAATACAAAAATTAGCTGGGTGTGGTCTGTGGGCGCCTGTAATCCCAGCAGGAGAATCGCTTCAACCCGGGGGCGGAGGTTGCAGTGAGCACCACTTCACTCCAGCCTGGGCGAAAGAGAAAGCTCGGTCTCAAAAAAAAAAAAAAAAAAAAAAAAAAGAAAGGAAAGATGGAAGTAAGGAAGGACATAATCTATAGCTTTATGTTTAAGATTTAACTACTGTTTAATGACAATTATATCAGACTTTCTCAAACTTTGAATCTGATTTCTTAAATTCATGCCTCTTTCCTAAATGCATTTCTTTTAAATATCTATATTATTATTTTGTACTATAGCAGTGAAATCACTATCGTCAGTGTGTATAATACTTTTGTAAAGGATTAACAGATTAAAGGAGAATTTGCATAGCTTTGACCTACAAATTTATAAACTGCAAAGACTTTTTTCCATATGTGACTAGCAGCATTTTTATTTCACCATGATTTAGTAACGTTTATATAAATCAATAAAAAAAAAAGTAAAGAAAAAACTAGTCTGTCTTTCACCCTTGTCACTGAGAGCTTAAATGTAAGCAACGTGATATGGTCTAGTCATTCAGACAATCGTACCCAAGAAACCGAATCTTCAAGGTGCATTTAAAGATGCAGTAATAATTAGATGATGGTAATGATAATAAGGAGCATATGTCAGTGAATGAAAATGACTAGTGGATATAGCAATAGCAGAGGCAAACATATGATGCTGTTTCTGTGGACAATATCAACGGTGCTCCATGGTGCCTTGTATTAAATGCAAAGTAGCTGTACCAAATTAGTAAATTGTATGGCATTATCAGCAAGCCTCATAAGGGGATTAAATAATTTAATAGATACATATTTTTTTCTCACAAAATTAGTGGCTAGCAAACGTGGTGATAGATTAGCAATTCATTTATATGCAGAAGAAGGTTTTTGGTTCATAGTGAAATTCCTAATGGGTCTTATCTAAGGAGATAATCAAATCTGGGGTGTGGTTTTTTGTTTGTTTGTTGTGTGTATGTAATATATATATTTGAGAAAGGGTCTGCCTTCGTTTCCCGGGCTAGAGGGCAGTGGTGTGATATCTCACTGTGCCTCAAACTCTTTGGATCAAGCAATCCTCCTCCCTCAGCCTCCTGAGTAGCTAGGACTATAGGTGCATACCAGTGCACCAGCTTGCATTTGTATATATTAACAGTTATTCTTGGTAATAATTTGATAAACAGTGTCTATCACTAACATTATATGATTTATCCCATAGGAGACATTTTCAGAAAGCACAGTTCCATGAGTGATGCTTTTCTCAGTTAACATAAAAACAGATTAGTGAGAAAGTGTAGAAGTTAGATGTGAAGATAGTAACAGTCTAGTTCAGTCCATTTCATAGTGAAATTTATTCTCCTCAAACCTGAAAATATTTAAAGGTTGCTTGTCGAAGTTTAGGTATATTCTCAATCTCAACAGTAACATCAATTAAATTATTCAGGTTTTAAATTAGTTGCTTAAGTTGTCTAGTAGCTTTTACAATTTTTTTAAAAAAATTAATAGACAATAATTGCATATCTCTATTACAAAATGAGTCTTTTTAATATATTTCAACTGATATATTTATTCTTATTAATT
The DNA here is from genome assembly GCF_009828535.3 of Hylobates moloch. Classification (NCBI taxonomy): domain Eukaryota; kingdom Metazoa; phylum Chordata; class Mammalia; order Primates; family Hylobatidae; genus Hylobates; species Hylobates moloch. Next base: position 144,056,431 of record NW_026652279.1, read on the forward strand.
AGTTGCATTTACACAATTAAATTAAAAATAAAAAACTACATATTAATTCTGTTTTCATGATTGCTTCACTCAAAAACAACTTTTTAATTACTTTTATAAGTACATTAAAAAAGTATTAAAGTATAAATTGCACGTAATCAAATGATGCGTTTCTCAAACGAATACACTCAGGTTTCAACTTCCTCAGTAAGTTTTATTTTTTCCCCAAGTTTATACCTATATCCCCAGTAGAAAACCACTGCTCTGAGCTCTGAATTCACCACCACAGCTTAGTTTTTAGTTTCCTGTAGTTTCCCTCAATTTTGGTTTCCTGTAGTTTTTAGTTTCCTGTATGTACGTATTCTTGTACACTTCTACGAAACATAATTTATTTTGAGATTTTCTGATGTTGTGTGTCAGTAGTTCCTGTTTTCTGAGGTACATTTACAATTGAAGAATAAACATAAAACAAGGTAATTAATTATACTCTTATTGATGAACATTTGGATTTTTTTCAGTTGCTTTTTCTTATGAAAAAAGATGATATAAATATTATTTTACTAGGGTTTTTTGCTCTTATGTGTCTTAATAACTCTTGAGGATACAATAAGCATGAGTTATTAGGTTATTGGGTAAATATAGAAGTTAGGCATATAAGAAAGTGCAAACCTATTTTCCGAAGTTTTAATATTTTATATTCTTATCTGCATATTTGAGAATAGAATTATATTACCTCCTTGCTAACGTGATATTTTTCATGTTTCAAATTGTACCTATTCTGATGAGATTGATGTGATATAATATTTTGATTTTATTTTGCTTCTCCCTAATGATTAATGATGGTGAGTACCTTCTCCATCTCTTTTTTTAACAACATGCTCTGCCTCTCCATTTATTTAAATTTTTTTCGTGTCTCTCAGTGTTGTCTTTCGTAATTGAAATCTTACAACTTTATTTACTTTAATTTTTTTCTAATTAGCATATAATAGTTGTACATGTTTATGAGGTGCACAGTGATGTTTCAATACATATAATGTATAGTGATCAGATCAAGGTAATTCACATACCCATCATCTCAAACATTTATCATTTTTTTGTGTGTGTCTTGGAAACAGTAACTACTCTTTTTTAGCTATTTGAAACTATACAATATACTGTTGTTAACTATATTCATCCTAACATGGCAAATCAAAATCACGCTGAGGTATCATCTCACTCCATTTAGGATGACTATTATAAAAAAAAAAAAAAGCTGGTAAGGATGCAGAAAAAAGAGAATTCTTATACACTGCTGGTAGGGATGTAAACTACCACTGTGTGTAGTAGAGTGTGGATGTTCCAAATAAAAACAGAAACAAAAACCTACAAGTAAAATTAGCATTCAATGCAGTACCTTGATGAGCACCGTTTCTTCTGAATACTGGTAATTCATATATTTTAGGTAATTCATATATTTCAGTTCAAGGGTATTGCTCAATTTTATTGTTGCCTTTTTAACACTGATTTGTAAAACTCTAAAAAATATTTTGCATAGAAGTTTTTTGTTAAATACATTGTGCAAATATTTTCCAGCCCGTGTCTTATCTTTTTCTTCTTCATTTTAATGTATAAGAGCACAAGGGTTTCATCTTAAAAACAATCCAGTTTTTATTTTTTTTCCTAATCTTACTGCTTTTTTGTTTTTATTAATTTATCTTTACTTACCCAAAAAGAGTGAAAATATTCAATTTTTATTCCAGAATTTTTACAGTTTAGCTTAAAGTTTAGGTCTGTGATTTATCTCAAATTAATATTTTTTGTATGTCATGAGAAATGGGTCATGACATACAAAAAATATTTTTTTTTTTTCCCTTACAGGTGTCCAGCTTTTCCAGGACCATTTGTTGAAAGGACTATTCTTTTCCCACTGATTAACTTTGTTTTTTTTAAGGAAAATCAAATAACTATATATTTGTAAGTCTATTTTTAGATGTTTTATGTATATACTTATACAAATGCCACACAATTTTGATTATTATAAATTAACAGAAGGCCTGAAATCAGATATATAAGTTTTATAACTTTTTTTAAGGAGCATTGTGACTATTTTGTGACCTCCTTGTTTCCATATAATTTGTAATAATGTTGTAAATTTCTACACAGACATTTGAGAATTATGATTAAAATGGTATTCAATATTTAGGCTGATTTAGCAAGAATTGACATCTCAACAATGGTATGTGTACTCATTTACATCAGCTGTCTTCAAGACTTCTCTGTAATGATTTCTACCTATAACGTACAAACATGTAAATATTGTTAGTATGTATTCCTAACTAGCAATGTTATATTATATTTTGTATGTTAAATGTAAATTTCCAATTATTTATTTTTAGTATATAGAAATACAATAGCATTTTGTATATTTGACCTTTAATTTACTTTCATTGTTAAATTCCCTTAATAAAGTCTTGATTTGGGGAAGATTTCTTCAGGTATTTTACATACAAATTATTTTTTTAAAAAATGAAACCATAGTATTTTATTGAGGATTTTTGCGTAGATGTTCATCAGGGATATTGGCTTGAAGTTTTCCTTTTTTGTTGTGTCTCTTCCCGGTTTTGCTATCAGGATGATGACAGGTCAATAGGTGCAGCAAACCACCATGGCACACGTATTCCTATGTAACAAACCGGCATGTACTGCACATGTATCTCATTTTTTTTTTAGAAGAAATAAAGAAAAAAATGAAAAAGTCGTTTTAATTTTTACTTTGTGCTCCTTATGACATTTGTATTTTTTCTTGTTTTATTGCACTTACATGTTGGGAGAGAACACTAGAAATTCTAAACTTGTTCTTGCTTTTTAATTATCCTGTTTATTCAAATTTTAATACATATAGGGTTGTTCACATTTTCTATTCCTATTTGCATTCATCTTTGTAAGTAGTGCCTTTCAATGGATTTGACCATCTCATCTAATTTGTAGGATGTATTGACATCACATTGTTTAGAGTACATTTGATGTCTTTTTAATGACTGTTAGATGTATGTTTTATCTGCTTTTTCCGAATAAATGGGAATTTGCTTTATTATTATTAAAATATTATTATATATTATTATTAAAATATTGGCTTTGATAATTTTCTCTATTTTTCTCTTTTATTTTTATTGTATTCCCATTGTACATTTTTTTCTCTATTGTGTGTTAAATTTGCTTTCCTTCTAATTGCTTAAACTGAAAGACTAAACCATTGATTTTTAAACCTTTCTTCTTTTTTTTTTTTTTTTTGAGACGGCGTCTTGCTCTGTCGCCCAGGCTGGAGTGCAGTGGCGCAATCTCGGCTCACTGCAACCTCCGCCTCCCGGGTTCACGCCATTCTCCTGCCTCAGCCTCTCTGAGTAGCTGGGACTACAGGCGCCTGCCACCACGCCCAGCTAATTTTTTGTATTTTTGGTAGAGACGGGGTTTCACCGTGGTCTCGATCTCCTGACCTCGTGATCCGCCCGCCTCGGCCTCCCAAAGTGCTGGGATTACAAGCATGAGCCACCGCGCCCGGCCTCTTATTTTTTAATGAAAGCAAATCAAGCTATACTTTTTTTTATAAGTAATACTGTAGTAATTGTTATGTGTTGTGTTTTATTATTATTCTTTTTGGTATATTTTCTAATTTCTATTGCAATTCTTTTTAGCTCCTGATGTATTTGAATGCATAATTTTATTTCATTATTTAGGAACTATTTTGGTTTTTAGTTTAGTTAACTTTTAGTCAAATAATATACTCAATATTTTAGTATAATTTATTTCTTTTAAGACTTGATTTATGTCCCAGAATATTATCTATTTTCATCAATATTCTATAGGCAATGGAAAATAACATGTATTCTACAGAAGTTTAATAAAAGATTCTAGAAATATGAATAAGATCAAGTTGGTTGGTAGAATTGTGCAAATGTTCTATATCTTTACTTATTTTTGTGTTTCTAAAAAATATTTATTGTTTTTTATTGATTACTAAGAGAAGAGTATTCATTCCCTACTTATGATTGTGGACTTTATCTAAAAACTTTAGTTCTGCAAATTTTTGTTTCATGTGGCTTTAAATTCTAATTTGGGGCGTGAATGTTTGTTATGCTGTTTTGATAAAATCCCCTTTAAATTTAAGAATATTCCCTTTTCCTATGATTTAATACTTTGTATTCTAAGTTTTGCATTTAATACTTTGTATTCTAAGTCTGTTTTAGTATTTCTGTATTAGTTTTCTTTTGTTTAGAGTTAGCATATCTGTTTTCCATTCTTTAACTTTCAAACTGTTTTTATGTTTACAGGGCATCTATTATAAACAAACTATAGCTGTTCCTCCAAGAGTAGACTGGGGAGAACCCTCATGTAAATGTAAGTCTTAACCAGTGCTTTTTTTTTCTAATGTTATGCACTCTCCAGTTAACAGAAGCTGTGGGTTAATCTCCAATACCTTCAAACATGATTTCCCCTGTACAGTTTATAACTTTTATATACAGGATTGTTATGTCTAATGTAAGTTACTTTGCCATCAGCAGATCAGAAACTTTTTAGGTTTCTGATTTTGGGTATTTATCTACTTTACTTGGTGTGTTAGTTGTCACTTTTTCCAAAGGAACACACGTAGAATACAGAGAATGAGTTGTGTGGTGAGTATATATGCAAACTTTCCACTTTTAATTATACTCTTTTCAAATACTTAATTATTTGCATTTAATTATTAAAATTATCAAGTGGCATTAATTATACAAATTCTAGCAAGTAGCATGACATTTTCAGATCAAGTTCTCCATACATACCTGTTATCTTACAAATGCATCTGCTAGTCCTAAAAAATTGGATTTAATGATATTTTCTCAAATAATTAACAATATATAAAATTTTCTCAAGAACCAGTGCAAAAATTTATATTTGCAAATAATATTAGATCAATATTATAGCTCAGATAAATGTTGCTGTAGCTCAGAAAAATATTATACTATTAACTATACTAATATATTGTAGCAGGACAAGCCTCAGACAGACACTGGGTTAAAGAAGGAAGAGGCTTTATTCAGCCAGGAGCGTTGGCAGACTAGCATCTCAAAAATCCAGCTCTCCGAAGAAAGAGTTCCTGGACCTTTTACAACTCTAAGGGGTCCATGAGAAAGGGTCATGATAGATTGAGCATGCATGGGGTATGTGACTAGACAGGGGTGGTGAGCAAGGCAAGTATTTCTCCATACCACTGTCTGTGATCTATAGATAGCACAAGCAGTTAGCGTGGGGGTTAATCTTTAACCTACAGGCCTGGCCAGTGGCGCCCATCAGTCTGTTATTTTTCAGTTTTTACTTCCTCCTTTTCTTTGGAGACAGGGGACAGCAGGAGAAATGGACTCTCTCCTCAATATAAAAGTCAATTACAGCCAACTTTAGAAAACAGTTTGGTAGTTCTTCGAAAAGGTAAAAGCAAAGCTAATATATGACCCAAGTATAAGTATGTATCTAAGAGAAATGAAAACTCATTAGTATGTAACTAAGAGAAATGAAAACATGTCCACACAAGGACATACATGTTCATAGCAGCATTATTCATAATAGCCAAAAATTAGAATTGATCTAAATGCCCATCAACTGGTCAATGGATGGACACAGCATGGGATGCTGATAGAAAGGCATACTATTTAACAATAAAAAGGAACAAATTGCTGCACATGCTACTTCATGGATAAATGTCATAAACATTATGTTAAATTAAAGAAGCCAGATGCCTAGACAAAGTACTGTATGGTTCATTTACATAAGACATTCAAAAGAGGAAAATTTATAGAAACAGAAAATAGATTAGTAGGTTACTAGGGCTGGGGGTGAGATTGGGGATTTATTGGTATATGAGATCTTAATGGGGGAATAAGATTGCTTAAAAATCAATTTATGTCAATGGTCCCACCACTTATTGTAGTTACTAAAATTCACTTGAAATGAGTTCATTGAAATGGGTGAATTTTATCATATGTGAAATATTTCTGAATAAAACTTTAATGAAAAAGTAAGTGGAATACAAAATAATGAAATAACTATAGTAATCAAAATTAATTGGTTAATCAAAGATCTTAATAGAATATTGAAGGTTGAAAACTTTTGAAAAGGAAAATTTTGTACTTTGAAGTGTAGCAGGACAAGCCTCAGACAAAACCCCTCAGACACCTAGTTAAAGAAGGAAGGGCTTTATTCAGCCAAGAGCTTTAGCAAGACTCAACGTCTCCAACAACCGAGCTCTCCAAGTGAGCAATTCCTGCCCCTTTTAAGGGCTCACAGCTCTAAGGGGATCCATGCGAGAGGGTCGTGATAGATTGAGCAAGCAGGGGGCATGTGACTGGGGGCTGCATGCACGGGTAATCAGAAGGGAACAGAATAGGACAGGGATCTTCACAGTGCTTTTCTTATGCAAATAATCGATTAGGTAAGGGGTGGATCTTTAACTACTAGGCCCAGGGTGTGGCGGCAGACCGTCTGCTTGGGGATTTCATTTCTGCATTTTAGTTTTTACTTCTTCTTTCTTTGGAGGCAGAAATTGGGCATAAGACAATAAGAGGGGTGATCTCCTCCCTTAGAAGTAGGTTCCTTTGGACTTACCTATGTCTGTTTTCTGATGAGCAAAATGTGTAATGCTAGAAAGTATATGACCTTCTGAATGAGTATGGGAGATAATCTAAAGTTCATCCTACTCACCTAAAGGAATATATAAGAATTGCTAAGCCTATTGGGAAATTAAATAGCCTCATACAGTTTTCATCTTTTTTTGTTCTCTTTTTATGCCAAATCTCTAATGGCAGTGCTAAAGAGCAATGAAATGGCCAAAGGCAGGAAGCCAGAGAGAAAAGGGAGAGAATAAAAAGCCAAATAAGCAACCTTTAAATAACTAAGAGTTGATTGATTGATTCCACCCATTTAGACGATTATCTTAATGCCTCTGTTTGTTAAAATTTCCTGGTGGTCTTGCCAGATACTCTAAAATAGCTGTGATTTAAAACAATATGAGTTGTGTGTAAGTGCAGAAGATAGGGAGTCACATAATTTTGATTAAAACGAAGCTGCATGAGTTCTGATCTTTGCCACCTTTCCTGCTTTAGGTCCAATTCATATTTATGTATAGACTTTATGAACTTACACTTGCAAAACACACAGTACCCAGTGCATTCTATTTTCTCAGTAAACAATAGTAGAATAAAGATAATTTTATACATATGGCAGTCCTCATTAATATTTAAGAAGACCATTTACAAGGATGTAGGAGTATGCCACATATACTGAAGGTCGATATTGTGACAGAAAAGCAAGTAATATCATTCATTCAAGAAACTATTCAATTTGGTGAGAGGCTTAGCAATTTGATTGGCCAATATGACTGATCATCGCAGCCAGCATAATTGAATATGTTATTCTGTAAGACCAGGTATTTCATAATTTTCTTCTGTATAAATAGTAAGATATATGAAAGAACACAGAATTAACAAATTAATGAATACAGCTAATAATAGAACAATAAACCCCTTCAGTAGAGAAAAGAATGTCTAACTATACCTTTAGAATTGATTCTTCCTGTCTTACTAATCAAAGTTATTCATTAAGCAACTGTTTATCTTTCAAAGAGTCACTAGGCATCAGGCATAAGGTATACAAATGGATATGTAAATGAATTGGTAGAAAATATGATGTTTTCTTTGAAAAAGAAGTGTATAGGAAGCAAGGTGGGAGTAGAGGGGGAGTACAAAGTAACCTTAAGTGGATAAGCCAAACCTCCCTCCATGATGGGGGTCGTCAAGTCTCTTTTTCTGATAAAGGCCAGTTAGGAAATAATTCAAGTTTTACAGGCTGGAGAGTATCTGTCAGAACTACTCAACTTTGCTTTTGTAGCTGTAGGGAGGAAAGATATATTTTCCTTACCCATTCTAGGCTTATGGCTGAGGCCCTTATAACAAGGAACCGCTTAACAAAGTAAAGACACACAAATGTACTTAATATAAGTTGTATGTAACATGGAAGCCTTCATAAGGAAAAGAAGACCCAAAGAAATAGTTAAACCTGTGTGTTTTTTAGGGTAGGTTTGAAGAAGACTGGATAGATGCGGAGAAATTTGGCTTATCCTATTTCTGATAATAAATTGGAAAACTTAGCGAGATCTGTTCAGATTCTTTTCTGTGACCTTTTGTCTTTGGGCATAAGGATATAAGGACGCTCCTTTTATCTCGCAATTGGGAAAGTACTTTTCATGTAAGGGTCTCCTGACCTGCTTTTGGGAATGTCAGAACATTCTTCATTTGTTCTATGGCCTGATTCAGGGGATAGGTAGAAAAGAAAGGTGAGAGTTATCTTTCTACCTCCGTGATTTTGCTGAAATTTCGTCAGCACAAAATATTAAATACGCCACTGTGCTACATTTTGGGGTAACATGTTGTGAACCCCACCACAGAGATAACTTAACCATAGACAGAATGCTATTTTTAAAAATATAAGAGCATTCTAATAATGCACTGTTATTTAAAAAAAAAAAAACTCTGATTTGTCCTAAGTGCCATATTTGTTCAGACCCTGCTCTAGGGAAAGCTACTTTAAGGGTAAACTAAATGTGTGACAGACAATTACAGTTAAAAAAATGATATGCTAAATAGTTTAAACTTGGCTCACATGTAAATATGTTCAAAGTTAACGAAGACATTTAAATTTAAGTACAAAAGAAAAATTGAATTTCAGAAAAGCCACTCTTAATTTGGTGTCAGTTATCTATTGAAAATGTCAGTAAAAATATAGTTTAACAGAATTACAAAAGTCTGTGCATTTATATTTAGAAACTCATAACTTTTACATTTAGCTTTCCTAATATTGTCAGTTGTTTCAATCCAATGAATAAATAATTTGGACTTGTACCTAGTAAAATCTTACAGCTTTTTTTGCTGTTATTTTTATTAGCCTTTTTCTCCAAGCTCAGTGAGCTACAAATCTTCCCATCGCACAGGTATTATCAGAGATTTGCCACGAAATTAATAATTATTGAAAGTACAAAAATTCTGATTCAGAATTTTAGAGGCCAAGTTGCACATAGTAATCTATGGTATTCATAATTCTCTTGGACATTCCAAGTTTAAAAATACCTGAAGTTCAAGTATGGCAATTGTTTTTATTAAAATAAAAGTTTCTGGACTTTTAAAAAGATTCCAGATTCTAGAAGTTTCTAGATTTTTTTTAAACTAGTTTTCAAGGCAATTATTGACCCATGCACCTAATTAAACTTACTGTTGTAGTTAGGCAATATCTAATAAAGATTTTATCAGTATGTCTCAATTTATAAACAAATTACCATAATGTTCAATGAACATGTCATGATGAATCAAATAAATTTTTGTACCAGATAAAAGCCTTTTAACACATAAAACTAAAATGAATTATGTGTCTCAATTTCTGTTTCCATCTAGGCCAGAACGAAGAACACCTTTACTCCATTCTGTAGGGCAAAGATGATAGCCTTGTCTTACTTTAGGTGATAATAAAATACTCTAATTGAATATTACATGCTAATTATTCTGGAGTGATAATGAGCCACACTTTGCAAATAAGACATCATTGTAAGAGGGAAATTCCCCAGAGGAAGATTAAGTACTCAGAATAGTGTTTTCCTCCAAAAATATAATGAAAGCCACAAAAGTAAGCTTAAGTTTTCTGAAAGCCACATTTAAAAATTAGTAGGAAAAACAGAATATAATCAAAATAAAATTATTAATGGGATATCCCCTTTCCTCTCATTCTAAGTCCACCCTGGAGTTTGAAGAGTTGGCATGAAAAAATAGTAAAATATCTCATTAATCATATATTGATTATATGTTGAAATAACATTTTGAATGTATTGGGACAAATAAAATACATTATTAAAATGTATGTTCTTTTAACCATTAATACTTGTACTAACTATATTGCATGTGCTAAATATCCACATGTGGTTACTGACTATTGCATTGAACAACACAGGGTTAAAGCCCTACTGCACATCTATGAGATAAATTAACTTGAGCAACTTGCACATCTATGTGTATGTCAAAGACTCACATTCTTTTCTCTAAACTTGGCATAAAGATAGTAACTACTTCACTTAGTGTACATAAAGATAAATTATAATCTATATAAAATGCACTAAAAATGTTATCTAATATTACAATTATTCTTGCTGATAAGGTCCAATTTACATACTATGATTCATACACAGAAGAAATAAAACTTTCATGACATTTTATGTGACCTTTACTTGATGTAATAGTTAATTTCATGTGTCAACTCAGCTGGGCTATGGTGCCCAACTGGTGATCAAATACCTGTTTAGATGTTGCCATGAAGGTGTTTTTTAGGTGTGATTAACCTTTAAATCAGTAGGCTTTGAGGAAAGCAGAATACCCTCTATAAATGGGTGGGTCTCATTCAATCAGTTGAAAGCCTTAATTAGGAGAAAAGCTTGAGATTGCCTAAAATATAACTAATTCTGCTTCCAGAGTGAGTTCGGATTCAAGACTGCAACAGTAACTCTTGCTGGAGTTTTCACAACACACACACACACACACACATGCACACACATTTCTATTAGTTCCATTTCCCTGGAGAACTTTGGCTAATACACTTTCCTTAATTCCCTTATCCCCAAAATAATAACAGAGTATGCACTCAGGAGAGTATGCCATTATTAAATCAGGTTAATATGCTGTTTTCATTTAAACAATCACTTTTTGTTGTATAACCATATACTTTATTTTCCAAACTGAGATTTTTTGAGATGAAAGTGTGCAATATTCATAATTACAATAAATTATATATAAACAGAGGCTATCCCAAGAAACCCAAGAGTAACTGTTACCTTACCTTTAAGTAAGCATAGCATTTTAAGTAGATATTTAGTCTTTCAATTTTGTTTTTATTTCCATTTTTTTCCATCCCTTCATTCTCTCCAAGTTTGCAGGGATAACTATCACTCTATGCCACTGTGATAGGTTTCTGGAAAATGTGCTGCCCTCAGGTTGAGATGTTTCATTTACTCAATTCAGAACTTTCACCACTATTCTTGATGACTGCAATGCTGTGGGGGCTACAGGTGGTAAAACTGACAATCTCTGCACTGAGCATGAACAATGCATGACAAAGATTCTTGTGCAAGATGTCCATCCCCTGCTTATGGGATTAGTTCTACTATGTCAGCTCAATTTGTGGTGTAAAAGCAAAAATTGTACCTGAAAAAATTAAACAGGAAAGGAAGATTTATTCAAGCCTATTGTAGCATGGAAAAAAGACAATAACTCATTCTGAACTCAACTCCACTGAAACAAAGGCAAAAAAGTTTATTAGTACTGGGGTGAGGTATGGGAAAAGGATGTTGGAGGAAGGTTGATCCACAGGATATGTCAAGTACATTGATATGGCTTGGCTCTGTGTTCCCTCCCAAATCTCACCTCTAACTGTAATAATTCCCATGTGTTTGGCAGGGACTGGTGGGAGGTAATTAAATCCTGGAGATAGGTTTTTCCCATACTGTTCTTGTGACAGTGAGTAAATCTCATGAGATCTGATGGTTTTATAAACGGGAGCCCCCCTGCACATGCCCTCTTACTTGCCACCATGTAAGATGTGACTTTTCTCCTCATTCACCTTCCACCATAATTGTTAGGCCTTCCCCCAGACATGTGGAACTGTGAGTCAATTAAAACTCTTGTTTATAAATTACCCAATCTCTGGTATATCTTTATTGGCAGCATGAGAACAGACTAATACACACATTGAGTGATTCCTGAATTTGCAAATATGGTTAGGTCATTTCATTTTCTAATTGGCACCCATCAAATTAGGCTACTAACTTCCCACAGACACTGGGAAATAGAGGCATTATTTTATTCCTTGATCATTACCTTTGAAAAGGATGTCCCTGGTCTTTGAGAAAAACATTTTTTGGGTTGTAAGACTGGCAAGAGACTTTTTATAAAGATTTACAACTCTAAGTGACAGAGATAGAATTTGCAATTATACAGTTTCTAAATAGTGCTATAAGAACAGGGAGTTCAGGGGCTGAGAATCTGGATAAAATCTGTCTAATGTTTCATCAAGTTGAAAGTAAAACTTTGCAAGGAAACCAATAATCCAAACACATCTAGCTGCAAACAAAGAGACACAGTACATTTCAGCACAATCCAAATATTGGTATATTGGCATAATGTGGGAGAAACAACACTTTATACTAGTCACTAATTCGGAACATATTTTGCCTCCTGGAGAGCCCAACACTACAAGGTGACACTTAGTCTGCAGTGTAATTTACCATTTAAAAGAACATTTTAATATTCTATCAGGGTAGCTATTTCAGAATGATAGGGCATAAGGTTCAACTGCAAAATCCATAAGAATAAGCCAAATTCCACTCTTCATTAATTTAAAATTATTTTCCTGGTCAGAAGAAGTGTTACGTAGAACATGATGGTGAACACACTTAAGGTCACAGGTGGTGATATTAGAAGAAGTATTTCATGCAGGAAATGTAAGCAGATGCAGATTAAGCATGCATCCCAGGCAGAATAAGGCATGGCTCTATTGATAATGGAAGTTTTCAAATATATTTAATCTGTTTCTATATAACAGGCTCTGTGCTATTGACGTACAGTGCTATATCAAGGGCTCTTTGATTTTACTATAGGCAGGCTGGGGAAACAGCAATAGCTAAAATCACTCTGTATGTTTCAGCCTAGATGTTTCTGATAGCATGACTAACTTGTATAGCCATATCCTTGTTTCCATAGCCACATTTTTACTGAGAAAAACAGGGAGTATTGGAGAGAGAGGCTGGCTGATATCCACAGAAAGGATTATCTTGCCCAACTGATTACTAAAATATTTTTCTTCTGAAGATGCTGTTTAGTAAGCATTTTCAGGGTAAACAAGTATGTAACTCTTTGAGGCCATTCAAAGATGTTAATCTACACAATTCTTTCCACAGCCTCCTTGCCAGCACTTTTCTAATAAAATTTTTCTAAGGTTTTGGTCAACCATCCAAATCATTAGCCATTGTCTATAAATCAGTGTAGATCCGTATCTCAGTCTTCTGTTTTCCAGGCCAAATAACAGGCAGGTCTTCAGCCACTGTGGGGATTTCCAGTCACTCCTGTTCATAAGGTTTCCCATGAGTGGGGGATGTAATGTAACAGCTGTCCATTTTCTGTTGTTCATAAATTATGTAGAACTATATTTATATTTAAAACAGCATTGAATTATTTTATTCCTCTGGTTGTCATAATCTCCTCAAGAGGTTACCAGTGTGGAGTGAGAAGCAGAAAACATGCATTCTTAACCACTTGTTTATGCAAATTACTTATACCTTCAGAACATTTGTAAGCCGTATTTAGTATGTGTGTATCATTTTCACTTGTTGATAGACTAGTGCCCTATATATTCAACCTGAAGGTGCAGAATATTAGAAAAACTCCTAGGACATATTGTGGCCCATGGTCTCATATCATGTTTCTATTACGGCTCAAAAGATGTTTCTGAAAGAGCTATCTTGTATTGGCTAAGGATGGCATATGTTTACTTCAAAACCCGAAACATCTATACTGGATTCACCCACAGTGACCTGCTAAAGGCTCCATATATAAAACTTAACTGACCCTTACATTTCAAGCACTATTGTGTCTCCTCAGTCATCTGGTCCAATTGTCAGAAGAGCGTATATGACATCACAGACATAATGCATATTGTTCTCTTGCTCTGGCACTCCACTCAAAACTGGAAGCCTTTCAGTGAGGTACGTATGGACCTTCAAAAACAAAACTGTTTACTGGATAGTTTTCCCCTGTCTTAGTGGTGGGTAGTGCCAGAGACAGCAGTGTGAATTTGTACTCTTCTGATGCAATGTTTTAATATGCCACAGACTCCTCATACATGGAATTTGTATGGGGGTGGGAAGCTCCCACATTTTTTGAGATGTATTTTCCACTTTATGGCATGTATGGGTCTTACTGTTACTGATGAGAGGTTCTTGTCTCTCAATGTAATAAAAGTTAACTTGAAACAAGGCAAAGTTTTCCAGACAGGTTTATTAAGACTTATACCCAGAAAGGCTGAACATTAAAGACAGAGCACAGGAAAACAAACAAACAAACAAACAAAAACAAGACAACAACAACCAAAAAAACATTCTCCAGCTTATGCACTCCAGAGGGGAGTGTATTGCAGTATCCTAAGGAGGGCAACATACATAATTCATGAAGTAGATGAGCATTATTATATGTGCTGGGTAGAGTGCAGAGTGCACAGGTAGAGAAATCATGCTAGCACTTACACTGCATGGTTAGAAAATGGTAGATAAGCCCCTCTCTGGGAAATATTTTACTGCATAATGAGGCTGGGGTTAAAAATAAGCCATTCTTCTGGACTTGTGCAAACAAGGGCAAAAGGGTTAACTCCTCTGAGTTATATTTATGTTGCGATGTTGCTTATTTTAGTTTCCAAGGTCCTGCAATCAGTGGATATGGCACTTTGAGTAAGATTCATGGTGCAAGGTCTGGATGGTCTGGCTGTGGTCCTCGCTGGCCACAGGTCCACCCCCCTCCACCAGCTTGTAAAGGTCCCCAGTGGGGAATAGAGGCATAGTCCCATCCCTACTCTGTCTCATTACAAATAAGTAGAATAGTTTTCTACTTCTTGTACACCCACTCCAATTAGCATAAGATGAATTTCATGGACTAGCACCATGCTCTGTGTGATTGAGAGGATATCAAACTCCTACAGAATATTCTAGGAATGAAGACTAGACAGTAAACATAAGCCTGAAATAGGACAGTGAGATTTATACTTGTCCCTGCCAGTTAAACTGCTTTCAGTGGTCTTTGCTAACAAGTTCAAATTAGCAGCTACATATCATGCACCATTTTTGTTTGTTTGTTTGTTTGTTTTAATTTGTTTCAGTAAATCTGGAACAACAGATTGGTTCCCTTACTTTACTAAATTGTATGAAAATACATTTTGATCATCCATTTTCCATCTATTATTAGCTCTTTCTCACTGAAAGCATTTGAGCAGGTAAAGGTTTCTGAATGAATTAGGTGTGACTGGCTCATACTTTATTTCTTCATTATGCTGGCTCAGTGCAGACAATTAGGAAGATCAAGACCCCTTAATCACTTGGGGATGAAAGCCAATGTACTAGGAGAACTTTATATAGTTTTGGTCTATAGTTTACATAAGACTAGTTAATGCACTTAGGTACCCTCCTCCTCATCATCATCATCATCATCGTCACTTGGCATCAGATTATAAAGTGACTTCCTTCACAGTCCAGTTCTGTGAAATGAATTTAGGTGTCACAACTTGTTATGGAGATAGAGGTTTTACAAGAGTCATTAAGTAAAAAGCTCCAAACAGGGTTACATTCTGAGGTATTGGAAGTTAGGACTTCAACATACACATTTTGAGGGGGAACAAGGCCACCCATAACAAACTGTGACACCTAAATTCATTTCACAGAACTGGACTGTGAAGGAAGGCACTGCTATGTTACAGACAAGAAAGTGCCTATCAAATATAGACACCTCTATTCTGGTTGTGGGCTCAGGAATCAGTTGCCATCGGGCTAACCAAATAGAAAATTCAAATCTCCTGTTTTGTGGTTGATTTGCAGAACTCAACTATACCTACAACTTTGGGGCTAAGGAGTCTCATACAGGTAGTGTTTTGCTTCTCAGTACCGGTGAAAAGAAAAGCATACCAGAAAGATGCTAAAAAGAATACTGAGCAAGCCAAACCACAGGACTTGCTACAAAATGGTGTAGTGATTTGTGCATTTCCTGTTTAGTAAATGAAGAAGTCAGGACTAAAATGCTTAAAAAAAAAAGAGTAAGGTAAATCTGCAAATTCTCTGATTTTGTGATTTTATATTTACATATTCTATTACATAATACAAAATTGAATGATTGATAAAAAGAAATATTCACAGACAAAAATGATGAATATATTAATGAAAATATTTTTTAAACCTAGAGTTTCACAGGGAAAACACCACACTTTAATAATTAACTAGAAGGCTGTGATTTTAATTATTGTATGTACTGATGCCTTACTAGTCACCATTGTTTGGTATAATGGCAAGAAAATCTATCTAAAAAATAGACACGTCCGAGACCTGTAGTTACTTGTGCCAAACCCATCTTCACTTTCTCCATACTAATTTGCACTGTGAGAAGTTGAATAACTTCTTAGACCTTAAGATTTTCACATATAAAAGAAAAACTTATAGAAATTAAAAACTAAAAACTAGACAACTTTTAAAATTTCCCTACTTTGAATGAGCATCAAAAATAGTATTAGTACAAACTATAATATTGAAATTAATTCAAGCACTATAACTCCCTGGAAAAAAATCAATAATCCTAATAAAACTAGAATTTCTTAATACGCAATATTTTTTAATTTAATGCAGGATATGCTGTCTTTACAAATAAGAGGCTATTTGTATTTGATTTTAAAATTCACTTTCTTCACTAGGCAGTTAATACATACTGACAATATGTTATAAAGCTGTTGAAACACATCTCAATTTCTATGCAATTTATATGGCATAAAATCATAGAAAAAGATATTTTATTTCCCAATAGAGGTTTCTGGTTTTTCACACTGAAATATAACTTTAAACGTAGAGAAATTTATTAGGCTGAGATAATTTGATGAAATTTCATATTTTTACACACATCCACGTATTATAATCTGACTCTATATTAATAAATTGTACTCAGGCTGTATATTTATTTATCAGTCATGCATATACCAGAAGGAAGCACTTTGTGCACATGCCAGCTCCCAGATGTTGCATTAGATATGTATTCTACTCTCAGCTGACAAACTAGACTTAATACATGTATTTGGTCTCACTGAGTTTTAGTAATGCAAGTAAAATTTTTTTTCAGCTGATTTAGTTGCAAATAGCTAAATAGGTTAACATCTGGATATCACAGACTCTAAATCAAGCCAATGTTGACCCCTCAAAATATAGCTATCTTGAGACTTCTTCTGTTAAGCCATTCTGCAAAATTATCCTATTATCCTTTCAATTATCTTATTGTAGGGTTTCTTTAATCATCAGTTAAAAGGGCAGGAAATATAAAATTAAATGAAACAACTCAATTCTAATGGGTTTTAAATATTTAAAGAGCAGTAGTAGCTTGATTTATTTAAGTTATTGTTCTTTTTTTTGTGGATTTTTGAGTTATTAAGACATGTTTTAGCTCATTTAAATGACTTTTTGGCTGTGGGAATTTTAATTTAAGAAAACTTTTCATATAAGTAGCAGTAATGCTTCTGAGTAACCTCAATGGATTTCAGATCATTTGTATGGTTTTAGAAACATGTTATTTTTAACAATAAAAAAAGATACGACAATATGTATTCTAACCTAACAAGAATGATAAAGTTTAATTTTATAGAAAATATCATTCTATAATATCTACAAAATTGGTAGTGGTATGTGTACCTTTAAATCATTGATAGTATGCTCCTCCTTAATGTAACACGTATACCTTAGTTATTAGGAAAATTACTTTCTCTTTTGTTGTAATATATATGGAATAATGGTACTTAAACATGCACAAATAAAGACATATTTTTATTTATGAGAAATAGCTCAAATTTTTCTGGCTCCATTTTCCGAAATGTTTCCTAAAATATTATGGCTGATCTTTTTAACTATTTATTTACATCAAGCTTAATACTTAAAAGTAAAATTCTAACCATTCCTATGTAAAGTCTTGACAAAAACTTTAAAACGTAGACTCAATTAATTGAGCATAAACCCTTTGTTTATGCTATTGAATGTCATCGTTCCAATGTGTTATATTATTTACCTAAGTAGAAATTTATATCAGTTCAGGATAGTGATATTTTCTTACTGAGTGTCTCTTCATTTACTGTGAAGAATACCTGTGATCTGCGTAGTACTCTACTACTATTGATAAGGCGATGAACAAAACAGATGACTTACTTGGTTTTACAGAGTAAAAGTAAGAGAATTCTATACCACAGATTGTGCAATGTAAATTTGCAGACATTTTTAACTTGTTTATTCACAAATTTAAGGATACCTTGAAGTAGCAATAGAATCACTAAAGAGTAGTAAAAATAGAATATGCATGAGAACCTTAATTCTTTTCTGAAATAGATTTATGATAATAAGGGAAACAACTAGAGACTTTAAGCTGAGCAATTCTTTAACCTTGAATCTTGTTCTAGCTTCTATTGTAGCATGCTATTATCATATTACAGTTTATCAACAAATGCAGCTGGATGGGTAAATAATATAAGAGGTTATTGAATAATGGAGAGATACATGGGGAGAGCAGTCTTGGTGCCTCTTCTAACTGATCGTGCTGAAATGACAAGTATGTTTTTATATGTTTATAAACCCACATACTATGGGCAAGTTTCATGACACTATCCTCAGAGTCTTTATGCTGGGTTGTGTTGCATGAACGTGGCTAAGACTGCTGTCTCATGTTAAGTTTCCCGAAAATAGACATTGAGATGAGAATTTGAAATCAGGATATCAATTGGACAGTTTTCTCAGAATATCTCAACAATATTTCAACCATACCTCAACAAAAGTGAGAGGCATGAATACGCAATAGAAAAGGCTGAACTTTAATGCAGATACAAGAGAGTGGTCCGAGGATCCCGTGAGGTGTTCTAAAGCGGAAATCTCCCTTCAAAGATATTGCAAATAAAAACAAGGGGTTTATAGGAACAGAAAACCAAATACCGTACATTCTCACTCATAAGTGGGTGTTGAACAATGAGAACACATGGACACAGGGAGGGGAACATCACACACTGGGGCCTGTCACGGGGTTGGGGGCAAGGGGAAAGAGAGCATTAGGACAAATACCTAATGCATGCGGGGCTTAAAACTTAGATTATGGGTTGATAGGTGCAGCAAACCACCATGCCACATGCATACTTATGTAACAAACCTGCACGTTCTGCATATGTATCCTGGAACTTAAAATATAATTAAAAAAAGAAAAAGAAAAAAAGGGGGTCAGGCCTTTCTACTCAAACATCCACAACATTCATCACAGAGTGTAGCTTAAGTTTGGATGGTATAAAACCTTTATTCTGGAGACGATTTGAGGGGAGACAATCAGCATTACACCATCAGCAAACAATGTTTTCCATCTGAGGTGGCTCAGTCTTGAAGAGGAAAATCACTGAAGCAAACTATAACCTGTACTATACTATACTCCTCGTCCTGCTCAGATGCACTAATTTAATGTAAATGTATATGAAAGTTTACTTATTTCATAAGTTTATAACTTACGAAAATTTTCTCCAGCATTCTGGCAGGCCTCCCTTCTTAGGAAATACTAAAATATATTAATAAGAGAAGATATAATCCCTGCCTCAGAATTTGGCTATGGGGTCAAAACTAAGCTCAAGTTTTCATCCTTATACTATAAAGTCTGGATTACCTCTTTTAATAAGTAGCACTTTTACAGGCTTTGGCAGCTTATCAGGTGGGGTGACTCTACCACTAATCACTGATTTGTCTATTTCTCTGGTCACCATGCACTTCATAGGACATAAATCACACATTTATATTTTTTCCCTCAAAATTAGGCAAGATTATTTCAAGAGATGTACTAAAGGATTGCCAACATGACAAATATATTCTTAACTCCCCCAGGTTTGAAATAAACAACAAGCTGGGCGTGGTGGCTCACGCCTGTAATCCCAGCACTTTGGGAGGCCTAAGCGGGCAGATCACGAGGTCAGGAGATCAAGGCCACGGTGAAACCCCATCTCTACTAAAAATACAAAAAATTAGCTGGGTGCAGTGGCGGGCGCCTGTAGTTCCAGCTACTCGGGAGGCTGAACCCCGTCTCTACTAAAAATACAAAAAATTAGCTGGGTGTGGTGGCGGGCGCCTGTAGTTCCAGCTACTCAGGAGGCTGAGGCAGGAGAATGGCATGAACCTGGAAGGCGGAGCTTGCAATGAGCCGAGATCGCGCCACTGCACTCCAGCCTGGGTGACAGAGTGAGACTCCGTCTCAAATAATAATAATAATAAATAAATAAACAACAACAAAAAAGTTACAAAGTTCCTAATGTGAAGGATGTAAAACTCCTGGCAGGTTGGTGACTAACTTCCTTGCCTCCAAAAAAAAAAAAAAAAAATCATTCCCTATTACCAAGAGCGATTCATCCCAGGGATGCAATGATGGTATAACATATGGAAATTAATAAATATAACATAGCAAATTCACAGAAAGGACAAAAACTATATGATTATCTCTGTAATGCAGAAAAAGCATTTGACAAATTTCAAACATTCTTTCACGACAAAAACTCTGAACAAATTAGATATAAAAGGTGCATGCCTCAACACAATAAAAGCCATATAAGACATTTCAACAGCTAACATGATACCAAATGAAAAAAAATTGAAAGCTTTTCTCTAAAATCAGAAACAAGACAAGGATGGTACTTTCACCAATTCTATCCTTCACAGTACTGGATGTCAGTCTCAGCCAGAGTAATCATGCAAGAGAAAGAAAGAAAAGGCACCTAAAGATGAAAGGAGGAAGTCAAATTGTCCCGGTTTGCAGATGAAATAATTTTGTATTTAGAAAACCCTAAAGACTACCAAAAAACTATTAGAAATAATAAATGAATTTAATAAAGTGGCAGAATAAAACATTAACATATGAAAGTCAATAGGTTTTCTATACGCTAATAGTAAACTGTCTGAAAAAGAAATCAATAAAATCATACCATTTAGAATAGCTCCAAAAAAACCAGGATACCTGGAAATAAATATAACCCAATAGGTAAAAGTTCTCTGCACTGAAACTGTAAAACACTGATGAAAAAAAATTGAGGAGAGCACAAATAAGTGGAAAGATCTCATGTTCATTAACTGGAAGAATTAATATTACTAAAATGGGTAAACAACTCAAAGTGATCTACAGATTCAATGCAATCCCTATCAGAACAGTAATAACATTCTTTACAGAAAGAGAAAAAAAATCCAAAAATTTATATGAAACCACAAATGACCCAAATAACCAACACAATCTTGAAAAAAAAAAAAAGCTGGAACCATTACACTACCTGACTTCAAAATATATGACAAAGCTATGGTAACCAAATGGCATGATATTATCATAAAAACAGATACATGGACGAATTAAACAGAATAGAGAGGAATAAATTCACCCACTTACAGCCCATGGATTTTTGACCAAGGTTCAGGAAACACACACTGAGAAAAGGACGGTCTCTTTAGCAAATGGTGCTGGGAAAATTGGATATTGAAATGCAAAAGAATGAAACTAGACCCTTATCTTTCACCATATACAAAGATCAACTCAGAATGGATTAAAGACTTAAATATAAGACTTGAAATTATAAAACTTCTAGAAGAAAACACAGGGTAAATAATTCACGACGTTGGACTAGGCAAAGATTTTTTTGGATAAGACCTCAAAAGCATAGGCAACAAAAGCAAAAATAGACAAATGAGATTACATCAAACTAAAAAGCTTCTGCACAGCAAAAGAAATATCAACAGAGTGAAGAGACAACCTACAGAATGAGAGAAAATATTTGCAAACAATACACCTGACAAAGTGTTAACATTCAGAATATATAAGAAGCTCAAACAACTCAATACAAAAAAAATCTAAATTAGAATGGTCAAAAGGCCTTAATAAGCATTTTTCAAAAGGAGACATACAAATGACCAAGAGCTATATGAAAAAAATGCTCAACATCACCAGTCATCAAGGACTTGCAAATCAAAACCACGATGAGACATCACTTCATTCCAGTTAGAATTGCTATTATCAAAAAGACAAAAAAAAAAAAAAAAAGCAAATGTTGGTGAGGGTGTGGGAAAACTTGAACTTTTACACACTATTAGTGGGAATGTAAATTAGAACAGCCATTATGGAGAATAGTATGGAGGTTCCTCAAAAAACTTTTGAACGTTACCAGATATAATGGCAATCCCTCTATAGTATATATCCAGGTGAAATGAAATTCGTATGTCAAAGAGATATCTGTACTCCTATGTTTACTGCAACACTATTCACAATAGCCAAGATATGGAATCAGCCTAAGTGTTCATCAACAGATGAATGGATAAAGAAAATGTGGGATGTATACATAATGGAATATTATTTTAAAAAATCATTTTCTATTATTTGCAACAACATGGATAAACCTGCAGAACATTATGTTAAGTGAAATAAGTCAGACACAGAAAGAAAAATATCAAATGTTCTCACTCACATGCGGAATCTAAAAAAGTTATCTTGTGGAAGTAGTGAATGAAACAATGGTAATCAGAGATTAAGGAGTGCAGGGAGAAGTGGGGCCTGGGGACAGAATGGTCAACAGTTACAAAGTTAGAAAGAAAGAAGTTCTGTTGTCTCATTGAACAACAAGGTGACAGTAGTCAACACTAAGGTAGTGTACATCTCAAAATAGGCAGCAGAGAGAATTTTGTATTTTCTTGCCACAAAGAAATGATGAAGGCTGGAAGTGATCAATATGCTGATTACCCTGATTTGATTATACACAAAGTGCACATGTATGTATCAAAATAATACATAGTACTCCATAAATATGTGAGATTATTACATGTCAATTGAAAAAATAAATAAAAAAAGGTTGAGGGTCTTGCTATGCCTTCTAGCAGGAGCGTTCTACCACTAAATCTGTAGAGATTAGAGGTGAGTGGACAGAAAAGTCCTTGGGAAAGATGCTAAACTGGGATATTTTATTTCCACCCTTTATTTTTTGGACTTGCATTTTGTTGATAATGGAAACATGTACCACCACATAATGCATCGTTAAATGGTAGCTCACCCTTGAAGGTTTTCATCATCAAGTTGTTACCACATCTGTGCTTTAAAAAGACTCCATGCCTTCCTAACACGAAACTACTAAAACTTTACTGATGCGGTGTTGTGTGATTATTCTGTGGACAATGGATTCCTACCCTAAATTTAGTTTAGACATCTGACCATATTGATGATGCTATATATACACATAATCTATGAGATACAAAAAAGTTTAATATTTACATTGTGTGACTTTCCGAGGAAAGCAGGGTGGCTCCTAGGCAGGTCTGAAGATCTTGAGAATCCAAGGAGAAGACTTGCTTAAAGATTTTATGGTGATTACAGAGTAAGGTTCCAGTGAGAATCCCTTGAACATGGTTTTAATGCTCACTGGCACCAAAGGAGACAGCATTAAGGTTTTCTTATCAACTTGTTCAGATATGCAGCATAAGGGAAGGGAAAGGGATGAAACTTAAAATCTATCAGCAGCCAGACATTAGCAAATGGAGACAGACTCTTCATTACAGGTGGTGAGCTCCTGAATCTTCAGAGATTCATATTTATCTCCCAGGCCCTGAAGAACACACATCTTAACAAGCTCTCCAATGTATTTGCCAATTATTGCTCATCCAATCAAGTTAACAAAATGTCATTCATGTTAAGATGATACTTTATGGAATACACATATTATGTGTATATGTCCCTTCAAACTGCAGTCATGCACTGCAAAATGGTTTTTCAATCAATGCAACACATATACTACGTTGATCCCATAGTATTATAATTCAGCTGATAAATTTTTATCACCTAGTGACATCAGAGCTATTGTAACATTGTAGTGTAATGCATTATTCATGTATCTGTGGAGATGCTGGTGTAAATAAACCTACTGTGCTTCCAGTCATATAAAAGTATAGCACATACATTTATGTACAGCAAATAATATTTGATAATGACAAT
Source organism: Hylobates moloch (assembly GCF_009828535.3). NCBI lineage: Eukaryota > Metazoa > Chordata > Mammalia > Primates > Hylobatidae > Hylobates > Hylobates moloch. Next base: position 144,080,259 of record NW_026652279.1, read on the forward strand.
AAACAACTATGGTACTGGTTTATATGTTTATTTTACCATACTTTTAAATTATTATTTTCAACTTACACAAAAAAGTTAATTCTGAGACGGTTGTAGGCAGGTCCTTTGGGAGGTATTCCAGAACAAAGCTTTGTTAGCATAGGTGATGACAGCTCCATGTATGTTATTTCCCCTGAAGACCTTCCAGTAGGACACAATGTAAAGATGGAAGATAGTTATATTGATGATACTGGCCCTATGTTGACCTAGGCTAATGTGTGTGTGCACTTGTGTCTTAGTTTTTAACTAAATATTTTAAAAGTTAAAAAAAAAGAAAAAAGCTTATAAAACAAGAATACAAAGAAGGAAAATATTTTTGTACAGCTGTACAATGTGTTTGTGCTTTAAGCTAAGTGTTTTTTTTAAAGAGTCAAGAAGTTAAAAAATGACTTAGTTTATAAGATTAAAAGTTATAGTAACCTAAAGTTAATGTACTGGTAAAGCAAATTTTTTTTCATAAATTTAATTTAGCTTAAGTGTACGTGTTTTGAAAGTCTACAGTAGGGTTCAGTAATGTCCTAAGCCTTCACATTCACTCATCATTCAGTCGCTCAGTGACTTACCCAGAGAAAATTCCAGTACTGCAAGCTCCATTCACGGTAAGTGCTCTATACAGGTATAGCATTTTTAATCTTTTATATAATATTTTTACTTTACCTTTTCTATGTTTAGATATACAAATATTTATTGTTGTGTTACAGTTGCCTATAGTATTTAGTACAGTAACATATTGCACAGGTCTGTAGCCTAGGAGCAATAGGCTATACCATGTAGCCTAGGTGTATAGTAGGCAATACCATCTAGGTTAGTCTAAGTACACTTTATGAATATTGCACAATGATGGTGATTCTTAAAAACACATTTCTTAGAACTATCCCGCAATTAAGTGAAGCATGACTGTGTATTATGACTGAAGGCAGGACATTTAACATAGATAGCCCTACAGTAGAACTGTAAATGTAAACTGTTAACTGTCCCACTTAACATTTAAATTGTCTTATCTTTATTCCTGATAGGGATGGAAAATAAGGCATTTGACAGATTACAAACAGCACACATTGTACCAGAGATCCTGCTAATGTGCTTTCTCAAATATAGCTTGTTGCACAACATTTGCACTGAAAGCTTCCATTTGCTTGAGTCTGTAGTACTCTACTTTCATTATCTAGACAATGTTTCAATTTTGAAAAAGTTACAGTGATGAATTACATGGAGAAATTAGGGTACTATTAACTATTGATATTTTAGGTTATTAAAGTAGGTAATAATGTCTGTCACATCTCTTGGATGTAATATTTTTATTTTATAATTTTATCGTATAACATTCATGATGGGGGAGTCAGTTCAGAGCCTTCCAGTTGACTTTTCCCACTATTATAGACTTAACTCACTCTCCATGGAAACAGTGTATGTCGTGTGTGTGTGTGTGTGTGTGTGTGTGTGTGTGTGTGTGTGTGGAGCCGGGGGCATGTTCTGTCAACTACCAAGAATGTCAACTACCAAGAATGTAATTCTAATCATAGATTTCTCAGTTGGGAATAATAAGATCTGGTCTAGGAATTTATTTATTATCTGTTCTCATGATATTCATACTTCTACAGTGATCATAATTAAGTTTGGGGTGCAACAGGTCTCAAAATGCCTAGATATTCACCAATTACCAAAGTCAATGACTGTAGGTCACTTTGAGATTGATGCATGTTTCAGGTTTGTTCCTTTTGGAGTCTTAACTTTTCCTTTAATCAATAGATCCCTGGAAATAATGTAGACTGAAGTCCAGAATCTGGCAAAGATTGTCAGATTCAGCTTTGATTGTTCTTGATTCCCATGGATTGAGCATTCTTGATAGCTTCCAATCTACCTTGACCCTAAGAACATCATCTTTGATTAACGATCCCATAACTCTCTGAGGTTCAAGTCAACTTTGCTGCCACTCTGACTTTTGTCACTGATTTTATAATTGTATCCACCTTATTTAAAATGGTTAAGCATTGCTCCCTGTCTTCCATTACTTCAGAATCTTATTACATACTTTGATGTAAAGAATCTTTTCTCTGTAATACCATCTCCTACCACAAGCTCTAGTCTACAGAAGACAGTCACCATATGACACTTTCAATGGCATCAAGGTCACCCTCATCACATTTTTTTTTTTTTTTTGAGACAGAGTCTCGCTGTAGCCCAGGCTGGAATGCAGTGGCACGATCTCGGCTCACTGCAGGCTCCGCCCCCCGGGGTTCACGCCATTCTCCTGCCTCAGACTCCCGCGTAGCTGGGACTGCAGGCGCCCGCCACCTCGCCCGGCTAATTTTTTGCATTTTTAGTAGAGACGGGGTTTCACCGTGTTAGCCAGGATGGTCTCGATCTCCTGACCTCGTGATCCGCCCGCCTCGGCCTCCCAAAGTGCTGGGATTACAGGCGTGAGCCACCGTGCCCAGCCCACATTTTTTATTGCTTTGATAAAAAGTGACTTTCAAGCCCTACCACAGAACATAGTGGACAGGTGTTTTTGTTTGTTTGATTGATTTTAATCCTTATATAGTACACCTACTCTAGCACATTCAATTTTCTGAGCTTTTTTTTTCTCCTTTCACCACCTACTATAGTCATTCTAGATTTCTAATTTCCTAGTGTAGCCCAACACATTATCCAAAGTTCTAAAAGCTATTCTAACAGCAATTAACACCTTTCCTTGGGTTGCTTGTCAATGTGCTAACTCTTGTACTGTGGGAGTATGCTCACATGTGGATGAACCCTTTGTTATCAAAACTTCTGTTTTACCCCTCTTGATCAGTATGTCAAGATCCAGGCCCATAATTCTCTTGTAGCATCAGGTATAGTTCCTTTCTTCTTTTAGTAGACATAATACTTTTCTTGGTAGGATGTTTTGTGACTAATCCTATTTATGGCTCGGGTTAGAAGAAAGGAAGGTGAGTATAGATAATGGATTCAATGCCATCTTGCAAGGTCTTTGAATCATATTCAAGAAAGAGGGAATGCTACACTTTTAACAGAGAAGCTTGGTATACTTTTATGGGCCCCCAAAATGCAGGAAAATCTGGAAATTAAAGCTTTTTGTGTGTGTAAATCACTCAGGAGTACCTGATCCCCAAGTCTCTGTGTCTTACTCCTTCCAAATGAAGACTCTGGTCTTGAAAAAGCAGATTTGCCAGGTTGAAAATTCCACCATCTAACTAGTCCTGTTACCATTATAATTTAATTCTGGCTCTAATTTTCAACTTTTGCCATCCTCCAGAACAGGGATTTAGAGTTTTTATATATGTTCCCAAAATATACTGACTTTCACATGTGGCTTTATATTTCAGATGGCTCTGCAGAATCTCCATTAAGTATGCAGTTAACATAAGTGTGGTTTTTTTCCTAAAGGAGATGAACCAAATTAATTAGATAGAATAGTTAAAAGTAGAATAAATTAGGACCAAAGGCATATAATTTTTCCCCAACAACGGCAAAAATGTATGCAAACTAAATTTCAGAGTATCATTAAATAAACAGACAACCTATAAAGAATACATACATATTATCTGCACTATATCATGTTTCTCAATAAGAGGTTGCATGTTAAAAAAAGTGAACCCAATCTTTTTAGAGTAGCATAGGAATCAAATCACACTGATCTCCAGAGAAAGCAAGTAATTTGAGAACATTTTATGGCTTTACAGTAAAAATACACAGATTTACATTTAAATAAATATTTTATAATGATTTTTAGTTATTACAATAAATTTGTGGCCAAATTGTGAATAAAACTGATACTATTACTAACGTTACTAAGCTAAAATTAAATATTACCCACTCAAAAATGTCAAATTATAATTAAATCTGACAGAATTTGACAGAGGAAATGAAGATAAATAAATGGAGAGAGGGATAGAATAGCTGATGTGTTTGTTCCATGTATTGGGAATCCATGAAGCACAGTTTAAAATGAATAATCAGAAATTAATATTCAGAAAATTTTAAATTATTATTTAAATTTATTATTATTATTTAAACTATTATTAAAATTTAAATAACAGGTTGGGTGTGGTGTCTCACGCCTATAATCTCAGCACTTTGGGAGGACGAGATGGGCGTATCACCTAAGGTCAGGAGTTTGAGACCATCCTGGTCAACCTGGAGAAACCCCATCTCTACTAAAAATACAAAAATTAGCCAGGCTTGGTGGTGCGTGCCTATAATCCCAGCTACTCGGAGGCTGAGGCAGGGAGAATCGCTTGAACCTGGGAGGTTCAGGATGCAGTGAGCCGATAATGCACCACTGCACCCAGCCTGGGTGACAGAGAAAGGCTCCATTTCAAAGCATAAAAAAAAAAAAAAAAGATGAAATTCAAATAACAAAAATCAGAAAAATAATTTATTATAAAAGGGATAGGAATTGTGTCAATTAAAAATCATCTTTGACAGTAAGCAATTCATCTGTTAAATAAAACAGTAAATTCCAACTGAATAATTAGCTGTAAAAACATATTAATTAGTTAAATAGGGCCAAGAGCAGTGGTTCATGCCTGTAATCCCAGCACTTTGGGAGGCCAACGTGGGTGAATCACGAGGTTAGGAGATCGAGACCATTCTGGCTAATACAGTGAAACCCCATCTCTACTAAAAATACAAAAAATTAGCCAGGCGTGGTGGTACACACCTGTAGTCCCAGCTACCCAGGAGGCTGAGGCAGGAGAATCTCTTGAACCTGGAAGGCAGAGGTTGCAGTGAGCCGAGATGGCGCCGCTACACTCCAGCCTGGGTGACAGAGCGAGGCTTCGTCTCAAAACTTAATAATAATAATAATAATTAGTTAAATAGAGGAAACAACCATATTTAAAACACAATGTTAAAAAATTGGCCGGGCGCAGTGGCTCACGCCTGTAATCCCAGCACTTTGGGAGGCCGAGGCGGGCGGATCACAAGGTCAGGAGATCGAGACCATCCTGGCTAACATGGTGAAACCTCGTCTCTACTAAAAATACAAAAAATTAGTCAGGCGTGGTGGCGGGCGCCTGTAGTCCCAGCTACTGGGGAGGCTGAGGCAGCAGAATGGCATGAACCCGGGGGGCGGAGCTTGCAGTGAGCCGAGATCGCGCCACTGCACTCCAGCCTGGGCGACAGAGCGAGACTCCGTCTCAAAAAAAAAAAAAAAAAAAAAAAATTATTGTTCCTTAGAAGTAATACTGGAGATCTACAATGCTTTTTTTATAATAAAATATCTGTAGTAATTTTTATTATGTGTACGCATTATTAAATAAAAGATAAAGGATTGCAATATCTATCAAAATTATAAAAATTGCCACAAACTTTAATAAACAATAGAGAATTTGCCTTAAGGAAATTATTCAGTATAATACAAAAGGTCTATTGCATACGAATTTTTGTTGTAGAGTATGCACAATATTGAAATGTGGTAGAACTCAATAATGAAGAGACAATATTCACAACTATTAAAATAACCAATTATAAAGACTGAAGGAATCAATATCTATGGCTAAAGTTTATTATAAAAAAATATAATTGCATGTATCCTACTGCAATTATGTGCTTAGAAATAATTAGTCTAAGAAGAAAATGTGTTTTGTTGTTGTTCTTCTGTTTGTTTTGTGGGGTTTTTTGTGTTCCAAAACTTTCTATGAGTAAGGGCTTTAAAGGAAAGAGACTATTGACAGAATGAGGTTGGGAAATATAATGAGGATGAGAATTTAAAAATTAAGCAGTGGAACCATGTTTGGGGCAATCTAATTTAGTTCAGAATTACATGGGAAGAACAGAAACATGGCCCATGTTTCAGAATTTGGTCATAATAAAGAGCAGTCAAGCCACCAAGCTTCCTCAATGTTGTGTCAATCACCAAGTAAAGAAAGAATAAATACCCTCAGCTCTGAGACAAGCAGTGATTTCCTTAAGACCTTTCATGCTAAAACCGTGATACAAATTCCTAAAAGCAACAGTGACTTCTACTTCTAGCTGATAATTAGGTGGCATTGATTCAGGATCTCTGGGGACCTGGTAAAGCGTATGTTGAGCTAACCTACCTATGATTGCTGTCAACAGTTCCAATATCACTAGCAAGGGAAATTCACCAGTCCATGGTGATCCTATGGTTATGTACTTGCAGTTGATCATGACTTGTGATATACCCTTTATTTTCTTATTGTTTCAATATAACAGAAAAATAACATTAAAAAGTGCAATAAAAATGATAATCACAAAACTCACAGTAGAATACAACATGAGAGCAGCAATGAGAGATATCAGATTACCACAAAAGAGGGACAATGGCTGGTGGTGAAATGCAATGAACCAAATTACCAACTTGCCTCCTCTACTTAATTTAGTTCATCTACTTTAGAGAAAAAAGAAAAAAAAGCACTTATATGTCCTGCATACTTCATGGAGATTCTGCAGAGCTATCTGAAATACAAAGCCAAATGTGAGTCAGTTAGTATTTGGAGCATATATAAAGACTCTAATTCCCTATTCTGGAGAACAGCAAAAGTTGAAAATTAGAGCTAGAATTAAATTATAATGGTAACAGAGCTAGTTAGATGGTGGAATTTTCAACCCTAGCAAATCTGCTTTTTCAAGATCAGAATTTTCATTTGGAAGGAGTAAAGCACAGAGACTTGAGGATCAGGTACTCTTGAATGATCCATACACACAAAGAACTTTAATTTCCAGATTTCCCTGTATCTCTGGGGCCCATAAAAGTGTCCCAAGCTACCCAGTTAAAGTGTACCATTCCCTCTTTTTTGAATATGATTCAAAGACCTTGAAAGAGCTTGTTGAGCTGACCCACCTGTGATTGCTGTCAAAGGATCCGATATCACTACTAGCAAGGGAAATTCACCAGACCATGGTGATTGTACAGTTACGTACTTGCAGTTGATCATGAGCATCAGCTGCAAGTTGAAGTAAAGGCAGAAGCATGGTCTCATTCTCTCACAGAAAGCAAAAGGGGATATTTGCCAGTATATACCTACGTGCCGAAGCCAGTCTTTCCCCCACCCTTGTTACTATGCAGAATCAAAACAATTCCATTCCCCCTCCCCTCCAAAAAAAAATCACCTCCAAGAAAACAGTTTCAAATATTTCACTTAGCTACCTTTTTCATAATTTTTAGTATGTGTGACAGGGTAAAGACTGCCTTAGCATGCTTACCTTTAAAAGTATTGCTAACATTTATTTGTATTTTATTAAATGTAACTCCTTCTAACATCCCAGGATTTGATCAAACTGAAATGGTTTGCCTAAGTTTGAAGAAGAGACAAAATTGATAGGATTTGTCTGAAAACAGGATTGCATTTTATTAAGTGCAAAGGTGATAATTGTAACATCAATGAACAACACATTAACACAAAAACAAATAACCTTGAGGCTGAATAGAAAGGCATAGTATTTTCAATTCTTGTAAAGTTTCTGTTTCAGAGATAGCACTAGGGATGCTTTAATATTCTTCCTAAACATGTACCTCTACCTCTGGGGGTTTCCTTCCTGGTTGGTGATAAAGGTGGCTTGATTCAAGAAGACTTGAAGTACTAATGGTTTTCATAAAATGAATCAACTGTTTAGAAGTCAAGACATAAAAGAGTAGCTTTACCTGTTCTTTGCAGAATAAGAAAAAACTAAAAGTTTATAGTCTATAAAGCAAATTTTCAAACAAAGAAACTTTTATGGCCCATAACAAATATCACTGTCAATTTAAACCCTTTACTTTTCTTTCTCTAAATATTACTTTCATTAATTATCACCTAGAAACTACTCCAGGCATTTTTCACAGATCCTGGCTCTCCATCTGCTTTGGTTTTATCATCTGTCTGCTGGATACATGATAGATGAACAACACCCTACTACAATACTCTACCAATTGTCAAATTATTGAAATTCTTAATTCTCTCATACAGTGAGGGATCTTTTTCTATATAATCTATTATCATGACATTCTCCTCCAAATACAAGACATTCTCCTCCAAATACAGGTTCTTTTTCTCCCTTCTCATACCAAACTGCAATTTAAATGAGAAGTCTTTCACAAATCTGTGCTTTTACCTTGCTTTCTATGATAAACAACCTAAAACCAAGTGAAATTAAGAAACTATTTATTCTTCAAAATATGAATGAAATAAAATGTTGATGTCAAGACTGAAACACATTTATTTACAAAAAGCAACAACTCTGAAAACGATTATTTCAAGATACTAGAGGTAGGAACTCATGGCCACTATTTTTAAGATTAGGAAGTAAAAGTATAACTTCACAAAAGATGGCCTAGTAAGCATGATTCTGTAAGCTTATCAGCATCTTTCTATTTAGAAATACACAGTGAATTATTTACCACAAATTGCCTCAAACATGTTACTTGACCATATTTAGCCAGAATTTAAAAGAAGAAACCCTGTCAAAATAACCTACCCTTTCCCTAAGACAGAGTGATAGATATGAGCGATCAAAGCAATGCAATACACATAATCTGTATCAACTTTAGAAAGGCTCCTGATGTTGTCTTGCCAACCATAACATTAAACACCCTGGAAATATATGACCTTGACTCCAAAATTATTGAGAAGGCCGAACAACTGGTTGTTGGTTTTTAATGGATTATATCAACTGAAGAGGAGAAATAAAAAGATGTCTTTAGTGATTCCTTCTTGACTCAGTGATATTTATTACTGCCATCCACAACCTAGATTGATACTCTCTTTTAGAAAAAAAAAAAAAGTGTCCTTCTTACTCACTTGGGAATCTGGGGACAGTTATTGTCCAACCTGCCATTTACCATTTATCTTTGTCTCTCATACCTCATTCAAACCACACATCTGTCATTCTTTTTCTTTTATGGCCATTCTCATTTCCTCATTTACCCTCTTTTAAAACTTAAGCAAAGCACATGAGGAAACATTGTTATTCACTAACAATATTTGAAGCACTACAATGTCACATTGTACAGCTTGCAAAATAATAGAAAAGCTAAATAAAAGAATAAAAGAAAAGAAAAGAAATTAATTTTCAAAAATGTCTGTTCTTAAGACCTATATGGGTTCAAGGCCAGACGCTGTGCCTCATGCCTGTAATCCCAACACTTTGCGGGACCGAGGTGGGCGGATCACGAGGTCAGGAGACTGAGAACATCCTGGCTAACACAGTGAAAACCCGTCTCTACTAAAAATAAAAAAAAAAAATTAGCCGGGCGTGGTAGCGGGTGCCTGTAGTCCCAGCTACTCGGGAGGCTGAGGCAGGAGAATGGCCTGAACCAGGGAGGCGGAGCTTGCAGTGAGCTGAGATCGCGCTACTGCACTCCAGCCTGGGCGGCAGAGCGAGACTGCGTCAAAAAAAAAAAAAGAAAGAAAAAAAAGACCCATATGGATTTGTATTTACAATTCAGTTTTTTCAGACTCCTCCCCGGGAGATACTGACTGAATGCTGCTAAGTTGACACCCAGGATTCCATGCTTCCCACTAGTACTCTGCAACTAGGCATGTTTGGGAAACACTGATTTAAGTAATGTACTCTAAAATGCCCATCAAGTTTCTAAATCAGGATGCAAGTAGAAATAGAATACATGATTAGCATTTGATTCATTACTGGTTTCTTTCACTGAAGTAGTTAAAATTCTGTTTACAACATAGTCTCTATCTGAGGTATGATGAGTAAAACAGAACTTTCACAGAATGATTACATATGAGCATCATATCATCATCAAAACTCTTAACATATCATTCAAAGGATCGGAGTTGGTCAGATTTTAGTATAAAATGAAAGTTCAGTCCTAGATGTTATCTATCATAGATTTTTTTTTTTTTTTTTGAGACGGAGTCTTGCTCTGTCACCCAGGCTGGAGTGCAGTGGCGCAATCTCGGCTCACTGCAAGCTCCACCTCCCGGGTTCACACCATTCTCCTGCCTCAGCCTCCCAAGTAGCTGGGACTACAGGGACCCGCCACCACGCTCAGCTAATTTTTTTTGTATTTTTAGTAGAGACAGGGTTTTACTGTGTTAGCCAGGATGGTCTGGTTCTCCTGACCTCGTGATCCACCCACCTCGGCCTCCCAAAGTGCTGGGATTACAGGCGTGCGCCACCGCGCCCGGCCTATCATAGGTATTTTTGGCAAATGAGAAAGGCTATTTCAATGTTACTGATACAATGTACACAGAGAAACTCTCAGTTCTGGGTAGAGTACTTCCAGTTAGCATCTTTAACTCTAGAGAATCTTCAACCCCATGTTAGGCAATTCATTAATTTGGTTCTTTCACTTTTAATCTGAAAATGTAGTTCCTATTAAGCCTAAGAAGTAGAGGAAAAATAGATAACATGTTGCGCACATACATGAGGTATGAACCATTAACAGAAAATGACACCTTGGGGTGAACACATGCTGTGAGATGGTGTCCAAATTTCTGCTCTAGCAAGAGTCTAATACTTAGGGGGATATGGGATACATAAACCTTATCTTCGTCTTCAAGTTGCACTTAGCTGGAATTATTCTCACCACTAGTGGACCATTCCTCCTTTCTACTTCTCTTTTTTTTCTTTTCTTCCTCCACCAACTTTTGCTAGTAAGAATTGAATGTGAAAAACCTAATTATGTCTCTTATCTCCCCAAAATCTTCAGTGGAGAATGCAAATGGATAATACAATTAGGGAGAAATTTATATACTATCTAATGTTACCATTGTATGTATTGTATAATTATCAGCTTGGCCACCAGACTTGTAAAAATATATAAAAAACAATGTCTAAATTCATGTAGCTGATTGTTTCATTCCCTGCTAGGTATGGGTATGAGAAGTCTTCAGAGCTCAGGATGTCAAAAGAGAGCCTTTCATCTCAAATTAAGTATTTCTGTGTATACATTGCTAGTAAGTTTGACATTTATTTTCTTACCATTTGCTAATCAATTTGTGATAGATCACATTCATATTGGAAGATCTCATTAAACAATGAAATCTGACTCTGATCAAATTATTAATGATACCTTAAGATATTATGTTCATTCTTTGTTTCCTTTTTATAAATCTGTTTCTGTAGATATGATGTTAGCATAATCTCTAGAATTTCTATCCACTTATCTTTATAAGTTATATGCCTAAGGAGGGTCCTTTTGAAAAGGTCTGAAATAGAACAAAGGCCTGATATTTTACCTTATTTTATTGTTATTACCAAACGGTTTCCAGAGGTCTTAAAGAAGGTAAGATTTTAGGAAACTTGGGAGAATGTTCCCCATCAGCGTCTTATTTTAGAGGTGCTGGCAAAATACAAGAGACTTCCTGGACAGAGACATAGAACTGTATTACTCACAGCAAAGCAGCAGCATGGCCTCTATGTTTCCTTTGGTTCTCTTTTTCCCCACTCTCAAGTCCCATAGAACAATGGAGAGCAGCTCTAGATGCTGCACACACAATAAGTTTATGTCACAGTTAAGGAAACCCTAAGTGTAGGGGATTCCCCATCATATAAGGAAGCTGCTACCAAACCTGACCAAATTTTGCCCCAGATGATGGTACTATGTGCACACCTTGGACAGTAAACAAATCCGCACTCTGTCTGGGACGTAGTCACTCACACTATCTTTCCAAGTTGTTCACTATATTAATCTCCTTGAAACAATGGAGCACAAAATGGACAAAAGATGTGCAGAAACATGAGAGACCCATGGGGAATGTTCTCCCAACTTCCTTATAATCTTGAGCTTCTTTAGGACCTCTTTGGAAGTTAAGTAAAAACTAAACAAAATTGCATGAGTTTTGACTCTTGAAATAGCCAATTTTGGCTGTAATCGCCTGTCAGAAGTTGGTAGCTGGATTGTTGTTTCCAGGTTCAGGCTCCCTAGAAGAAGAGACTAAAACAAGACATTGTGCAAATGACAGATTGAGGGAAATCTGCCAAGTGGAAACCATGAGGGAGTGAAGAATGCACGATTGAGTACGAAAAAATATAGATAAAAATGTGATTTCAATTGACCTTTGGCTTCAGCCTGTCCCAACAGAGAGCCCAAGTGTTTGAATGGCAATACAAAGCTACCCTAACTTGAGGGAAGGTGGCCACTTTTCTATATCCCTAGATCTGTCCATTGTGGACTTCACACTTTGCCTAGGGGAAAAGCAAAACTGTGAGATATTTCTGGTTGGTTCAAATGACTAAATTTAGCCAGGAGAATTTTTCATTGTAAGAGTGCACTCTTGAGCTGTTCACAGCTAACACCCACAGTAACTGAAGTCTGCGCACACTAGGCTGTAAACAAGATATGGACAAGGCACACAATATTTAACACACAGCATAATAGTTTTAAATAACATAATTAGGATGCAAATAAAGTCATAAGTTCGCCCTAGAAATCTATGATGTACGTAGTCTCAGCAAACATGCATGTGAAAAATTCACCCATAAACACAAACGTATACACACACGTATATGCAGTTCTACTATAATATATACAATATGAAACAATGATATATATTTAATTGATATACATTTGTTTTTATATTTTATAATTTGTGAAGCATTTGGAATTAAAAAGGTGATTGATTATGTTTATTCACCTAGGAATTCTTAAGTTAATATCTAAACTTTTTCATTCACAGATGCCCTATAGCATGTTCAGGCAGTAAAAACAATTTCAGATACATTAGCAGGCACTCAAGATTGTGACAATTGTTACTCAAAATGATCTTGTAGCATATGCATATTTAAATTTTATAATAAGTATTTTAGTTTTGGGGGTTTTAGCAGCCTCTTTCATTGGTGCTCATATATCCTTGAATTTTTTGTCTTCCATGTCAACACAAAATAGCTAATAATAGTAATCATAAAGACTTCTCCCTTTTGAACTTTCCTTTCGAGTCAGACACCCAGCCAGGTGTTGATAAGTCTTTATTAGGGAAATAGAAATGAAAATTAAGAAGTAATACCAACATTTTACTTTAAGTACAAAAATTCTGTTTCAGCATGAGTTATTTTCCTTTTTAATAATTAGGTGATGCTTTATCAATATTAAAGTACTGTTGTATCTTATACTGGAGTATATGTTGACACATAAATTTAAAAAGTTGGTATACCTCAACTTTAATTGTGCTTGTTATGGGAAAGAGTCCTTTGGTGACGTTCAGGATGCTGAAGATCATAAGTTGCCAAACACTCTATAGTAGAAAGTTCCTCAAAATCATTGAAAACATACTTCACTTATACTGAAGTTATCAGAATTCCCTTTCATCTCAGGATAGCTGCTTCAGAGTGTAGAGGGCATTTTAATTTGGGATGCAATATTGTATTACTAACTGAAAACATTGGATGTATTGTGACCTAGATGAGAAATGTTTGAAATATATTTGGGGAATTCATCACCGGCCACATTTCGGGCCAACAAAATCTTACAAATTTCCTCGTGCTTCTCTGGTTTGTCTCTATTATGTCCAGTGACAGACATTGAATGTTTTTATCTTCTCAAGTAATGCATTACTCTTTATATGATTTCATATAATTTTCTTAATAATTCAATGAGAAAAGTTACTGTTATCTTCATTGTTCATAAGAAAGGCATCCCTTAGGAGAAATACATACTACAATATAGAGAGAATTACTACTGTAACCCTATTATTTGTATGAGAATGGGAACTATGGGCTGATATCATGTAGACAAATCTTTCAAACTAGGTAGGTAGGTCACCGATTTTATCACTTTAAGAGCAATTGTGTAATGCTACTGCAAGAATTCTAAACACCATCCAAAAGTAGTTAAAGGTATAAGAAGGAATATGTAGTTTTAACTTTAAGTACTAAACATCATAAAGGTACAGAAAATTGTAAAGACAGGAGAAAAAAATTATATGTTATATTTAAATGTTACATTTATGTGTTACCTAAATCATTAATCAAATGTAATAGAATGATTAAGTATTTCTAATATTGAAACTTTACAGCATTTTATTTTGATGACAATTGATAACTCATGAAGCTGCAAAATGTATAACAAAAGATACATGTGACAGGAAGCAAAAACACCTGGTTTCTATATATAAATATTTCATGAACTTTTTGGATGTTAGTTTCTTCATCTATTAAATAAAGAGATTGGATCAAATCATGTGTAAGATATTTTTTGGATGAACACATTATGATTCTGTGTTTGATACATATGAAAACACTCTGAACCAAAATATTTATTTGAACAAATATTTTGAAATACTTGCTGGGTGCGGTGGCTCACTCCTGTAATTCCAGCACTTTGGGAGGCCGAGACGGGTGGATCACAAGGTCAGGAGATCGAGACCATCCTGGCTAACACGGTGAAACCCCATCTCTACTAAAAATACAAAAAATTAGCCGGGCGTGGTGGCAGGTGCCTGTAGTCCCAGCTACTCGGGAGGCTGAGGCAGGAGAATGGCGTGAACCTGGGAGGTGGAGCTTGCAGTGAGCCAAGATCATGCCACTGCACTACAGCCTGGGCAACAGAGCGAGACTCCATCTCAAAAAAAAAAAAAAAAAAAAAGAAATACTTGATGAAGATAAGGTCAGTAAGCTTACATGTAAATTGTCATCAATATTTTAAAAGAGATTTTATATTTAGAAATTTTAATAATGTTAACTAATTAAAGTATGTCTAGTGGTGGTATAATTTCCTTGTAAAACAACATTTCTCTGATGTATAATTAAATATTTATCCCTGAATAGGTCTAATTTAAGCAAATGTTTTATAAAACTTTTTTACTCTAGTTCTAAAAGACTATTGACATTTTACACATACAAATGAAAACAATTACTAAATAGCTAATTTTGATTAGTTTCAGAGTTTAGTTAATGCTTATTATAAAAATTTGTTACTTACAAAATTAAGAAGTTCTAATTAAAATGGAAAATTAAGATTACATTACTATGAATTACATTTACAGAGAATGTCAATGGCATTTTAAGAACTATGTAGTTATCTAAATAAAAAACTGTTTGCTTACAACTTTATCATAATATGTTACTTCTTATTCACAGTGTATTAAAGCTATTATAAAACATGACAAAGTGTATATATGCCTTCTTTCTCACAATTTAAGCTTGTACCAAAGAGATGTAAAGAATTTTTAAAACATTGTACATGTGAATTTAGTAATTTTATTGCCTGAGCCTCATACCAAAGTTTCACTGACATTTCTCATTCTTCTTGACTCTGCATATAATAAATTAAAGGTTAAAATACTGTAATTTTTTTTACCAATGAATCAACAATACTATTTTCATTAACTTGCCTATGTTGTCAACAGAAGTAACAAAGATGTGCCTGTTTAAACACTGTAAATATATTATAAACTAATATTACATTTAATTGAAAGGAAAAACACAGCTATTATCAAGTGTCATATTTAATAACTATGAAATATAATTAATATTAGATATGTTTATTCAAAGCAAATACTTTTCTCTGTCTTAGTTATAATTCTTTCCTTGTATCTAGCAAAATTCCTAAACAGTGGATGCTCAAAATATTTCTTGAGAAAATAACTGGATTAATCATTATTATTTTATCCTCATGATATAAAAGAGACCACTATACCCCTTATAAAGGCACTTTGAGTGTTTCCATTAGTCTGTGTTCCAAAATTAAAGAAAATATTTATTAATCATTTATTAATCTTGATTCCTTAGCTTAATTCTTGGTCAATAGTTTTGTAGTCTTAGGGCAAAGGATTATAGTTCAAAAACTGAGTTACAAAATAACCAAATCATTGGCTATTTATACATGCCTCGTAAAAAACCATGCTATTATTCTTCAAGGGAGGTTCTGACAACATTGGAAAAAGTCTAGTGTGGAAACCTGACAGTCACCTAAATAAATATGACATGAAGGACCTGTGGATTTGTTTTTTCTGTTGAGATAATGTATCTAAAGTTTCTTTTCTTTTCTTTTTTTTTTTTTTTTGAGATGGAGTCTCGCACTGTCACCCAGGCTGGAGTGCAGTGGCGCCATCTCGGCTCACTGCAACCTCCGCCTCCCAGGTTCAAGTGATTCACCTGTCTCAGCTTCCCGAATAGCTGGGATTACAGGTGCCTGCCACCATGCCCGAATAATTTTTTGTATTTTTAGTAGAAATGGGGTTTCACTATTTGGCCAAGCTGGTCTCGAACTCCTGACCTTGCGATCCGCCTGCCTCAGCCTCCCACAATGCTGGGATTACAGGTGTGAGCCATGGCACCCAGCCTAATGTATCTAAATTTTCTATCAAAGAACATACAATAAAAAGCAATATTAACCTGCAAGACCCTTAACAAAATGTGAAAGGAATCATTATTATGGAATTATTTAAAAACTATCAGAGAAATTGATGAAGAAAAAATTAATTAAAAACATAATTGTCACAAATTAAATTACCTTGTTTTTTACTTCCTTTTTAGTTGGATGTGAATAAATCAAAGATATGTCTGGAAACTAATGAGAGTGACTTTGAAATTTGGTGGTATTCTAGGGAGGAATACTTTATTTGAATTTCATATAACAAGGCATTATTAAAAATAGTTGTGTTCACACAAAACATCGTAATTATAAATGTGACCAGCAGATTCACTCTTCTTGGAATCACACTGATTAGAGGGTTACACATGCACACGCATACACGCAAAAATTCTTTTTTTTCTTTCTTTTTTTTTTGAGACAGAGTCTTGCTCTGTTGCCCAGGCTGGAGTGCAGTGGGACGATCTTGGCTCACGGCATGCTCTGCCTCCCGGGTTCACGCCATTCTCCTGCCTCAGCCTCCTGAGTAGCTGGGACTACAGGGGCCCGCCACCACGCCCAGCTAATTTTTTGTGTTTTTAGTAGAGACGGGGTTTCACCGTGTTAGCCAGGATGGTCTCGATCTCCTGATCTGGTGATCCGCCCGCCTCGGCCTCCCAAAGTGCTGGGATTACAGGCGTGAGCCACTGTGCCTGGCGGCAAAAGTTCTTTATTCCTTGGGAGCACCATCGTCCTTGTCTTTAAATTTCAGGTCCCACATTTTTGACATCAGTTACTGCAGCCAACTACCAACATAATCAATGTTTATACTTCTCGAAAGAGGTGCCAGATTTTATACTGTATAATTACTTTGATTATAAGATAGCCTACAGTTATGAAGCACATATATGTGCTTGATATGTTCTGTGTTCTGACAATAAAGGTAATATATACTAGTGATCTTTAATGAAAAGTGCATTCTTCTTTTTATTATATATTTTTTGAGTTATCAAGATAGTTCCCAATGTTTCCTCTTCACTGAAAAATGTGCTACCATCCACAGATACCCATGCCAATCATAGTTATATGTCATATCCTAATTCATCTAGGCATAGTGAATCAGAACAGATGGACATATGACCACATCTGAAGCCGTAAGTCACTTGTAACTTGAATAAAAACTGAGATGGAGCAAACTCTTATCTCTACTGTTATCTTGCATGGCGAAAACAAAGATTCTTAAGGTATGTATCATTCCTTTCAGCTAACCATGTGTATCGACAGCAGATATGATGTGATGCATGACAGAAACTGTGTTTTTAAATTTTATAGATGATATGGTTTGGCTCTGTGTCCCCACCCAAATCTCATCTTGTAAAGCCAATAATTCTCACGTGTTGCAGGAGGGACCTGGCAGGAGATGATGGAATCTGGGGGTGGTTCCTTCCTATGTTGTTCTCGTGTTGGTGAATGGGCCTCATGAGATCTGATGGTTTTACAAACTGGAGTTTCTCTGCATGAACTCTCTCTTTGCCTGCTGCCATCCACGTGAGATATGACTTGCTCATCCTTGTCTTCTGCCATGATTGTGAGGCCTCCCCAGCGATGTGGAACTGTGAGACCAATTAAACCCCTTTCTTTTGTAAATTGCCCAGTGTCTCGAGTATGTCTTTAATCAGCAGCATGAAAATGGTCTAATAGAATAGATTAGAATCTATTTTGAAGATTTCAAATAATCTATTTGTCATAGGTAGTTTTAGAAATTCAGAGAACTACTGGATTTTTGTTGGACCAGTATACAGTGGGAGAGTGATTTTTAAAAGTCAACTCACTTGGGTAAATTAGGAAAGTTATTAGAATTGAAAGTATATAATGTATATGGTCCATCATGTGTTACATTACAAACTCTTATGCATTCAAGAACAAAGATTATTTTTTAATCCATACTTCCACCAAGATTCTTTCCCTTGTTCTGCTACCAACACTCACACCCTCATATACTAACTCAACCTGTAAAAGAGGGGCTAGATAGATACAAATGGATTTATAGCTTTTTGTTATATATAATTGCCAGTATTATTGGAGGTGGTCTATGAATCAGAGGGTATAATGTTGCTTTATCCCTGAGTCTATGAGAACAGAAAAGGTAAACTATTAGTTCATGCTCATAAATTGAGCAATTCTGGCAACAAGAATCAAAAAGCAGGAGTCAGCATTCTGGGATCTATCTGTAACAGGTAATAATAATAGCAATGAAACAACCCTGGGATCCTAACAGTAAATAAGGAAGACACCATTTAGAAGATGCTAAGTATCTTTAAAGTTAATCTAAACGAAAGATTTGGAGTTGCTTTAGTTTGAGAAAGAGTCTATCAAAGTTGACCAAACCAAAAATTATTGCTTATAATATCCTCTCAAGCTACTTTTCTAGACAGGGAGCAAAATAGTGAATTAGATGAGTTGTTTATCTATGGAAGTGATGATTTTAGTCCGAAATTTAAAGTCAATTTTTTAGTCAACATAGATGATGTATCTTTAAACATGAGAGCAAAGAACACACCCATGAAATTATAGTCACTTTTACATCCTCTGGTTCTGAAATGCGTTATGTAGATAGTGCATTTATATACTCCTCAATTGTATTATTCAGCTAATATCTTCCATTAAAAGCAGAAAATCCAATGTATACAGGAAAATACACATTTGTTAGGTGAACGTTGATCTGCTAATATACAGGTGAAGACTGCCTTTAAAACATATGCTTATATCAAGTGGCTTTTTAGCAATTCATATGGTTCCTGCTCAAGTTGGCAATGTCCATAACATGACCTAATTAGTACTTTAAATTTATATCCAACTTAATCCAACACAGGCATCTGTGCTGGCTTAAGCAGTATTATAAAATTATTTCTGGATTATATTTTCCCATGCCTGGTTTAAATCTAACAACCATTATACCAGTGTTCTCTACACAAAAGCAATTCTGATAAACTCTCTGCACCTAACAAATCCCACACAGTTATAGGATAAAATGGATCTTGCAAAAAAGATTCAAGTAACAACAGCTGCAGACAAGCTGTGCATCTGGCACATTCTGGCTCTTGTTATAACCACACAGGGCAAGTGACAATTGCTTTCCTTAATCCTGTGATTGTGTTCTGTACAACTTGAATTATTTTTCATAAGTCGTGGACCTCCTACAGGCATCTAAGTCACAAATGTTATCTTTCATTGCATTACATCATCATATTGTAGCAGCATGCTATAGCACTATAAACTTATATTTTATATTCACGTAATACTGATATGCACTTAATACCGATAGAAAGAATCTACTCGTAGCAGTAATAGGTTAAGGCAGGCAAATATGAATTATTTGAGGTATAACAGCCACTTTCAATTTTATAAGTGACAATTTTTTTTTGTTAGCATCAATTCAGCAAATATTCATCATGGCCTACCTACACTGTGTAAAAAAGAAAGATGTAATCCCAGCATTCAAGGAGACAAAAATTATACACGAAACACTTGACTATGATTCAAACAGAAGTGTTAAAATATTTAGTGCAGATTTTAAGTTTTATAGGTCTTCTAAAATGACATAACTAAGGGTGTTTATAAGGTCAATTCACCCGCCTTATGGTGACATTCTCTTAGCCAGCAGCAATTACGGAGCTCTTGCACTTTACCAGACACTACAAATTAGCTCATTTAATTCTCCAAAAAAAACCTCTCTGAGTCATTTATTATTATCAAGCATCAGATCACAGGTGAAAACATGTCTTGAGGAGCCTTAGTATGTCTCATATCATTTATTGCACTAAATGGCAGAGAGAATTCAAACAGAGAATTCTGTGACTTCAGAGTTCATTTTCTTAAGCCTTTCACCATCCTTATTAACAAAGTGCTAATGTGCAGGGTATTATTATTTTTAAATTTCCTAATGTTAATGGACAAAATATTCTACATTCTAAGAATCTAAATTAAAGTTTTCCATATTCAGTATGCAAAAAAATAACTTTTCTCAATTTTCAAATTCAGGGCAGTAAAACAAAACACCTATTTCAATTCCACCTACTTCTAAATGGAACTAAATATTTATTATCAGAGAGGAAATCTCTAGCTGTATGTAAATTGTGCCTTGAGATTCTCTTCTTAAAAATGTCTCATAAATCCCAACAAATGACTTGAATTTTTCATTCTTTTTTGAGACTTTTTGGCAGGGTATATATATCTTAGCAATATAACAATTTTCAGTGTCTCCTTCTTCAGCTCTTTTTTCTATGATCTCTCTCTTACTAAATTTAACACCAGTCCCATGTAGGAGTTAAGTAGAATGGGAGGGATTAGAAAATAAATACAAAGGTAAACATAATTAGTTATTGATAGAATTATTAGTCTAAATTAGTCTAAATTATTGCCTAAATATTATATTTAAGGCAGCATTTTGGAAAGAAAAAAATAGTAATTCTATGGGGACTGAGGGAGCATAGGGAAAGAAAGAGATGGAGAGCGGGGAGAGAGAGAGACACATAGAGAGAAAGACAGAGATAGAGAGACTGAAAGAGAACAAGAGAGAATAGCAATAGGTTGATTTCTGATGTAAATCTCTATAGCCTAAATCTTGGCATCTTTCTAAGAAATGAGTTCTAGGAATCTGGAGAGGCACATCACTTAGGGAACTGATCAGAACCTTCACCCCTTGAGGAATGGACTAATTCAAATGACACAGATCCTTTTGAAACTACTATTATACAAGTGGTTGCCATCTTCACCTTTAGTGGCCTAAGTAATCCACTATCACTACTACTACTAATATCTGCGTGTCATGTCACCCAGCTGGTTATATGGAAAACTTCTTTTAGCATTTCTGTGCCTCCATCAAGCAATATGATCTCAATGAGGTGAAATCTTAGTTAACAAAAAAACTCATTTATTTTTATTTTTTGTCTAATTAGTGCTCAATATGAGTTTGAATGTGCTCTCTTTTCCCCAACCAAATACACAGGTTACTTGTTTCTTCACAAAGAGCAACTAGTCAAAGTTGGATATTTAAAAAAGCCCTTATTTGAAGGGCCAGGCTGCTTTTTCTTCCTGACAAAAATTAACTTACTGAACTTTGATATTAGACAAATTATTAAGCAAATTCTACCTATACTTCTTCCCATTAACTGCACAAGGCATATCTAGGCAGAAAACAAACACATGAGACTGAAAGGCAGCAAGTCTGTTGGAAGATTTTCTTTTTCTTTATATTTTATCTGAGTTAACTGAGTGAGTCCAATAAAATTTTTCAGGCAATCATTTCTGAATTATTATATGCTACTAACCGTACCCCAGGGACACATACACCAACAGAAATACAGGTGGCTGTGGAGCACTTCACTTAATTGGACAAATGTTATGTGCTAACATTAAGCTTTAGTATGACAAAGATTGTTTTGGCAATTCAGACAATATAAGATTTTTCACTAACAGGTAAGTAAATAACTGAATTACATTCCTCATGTTCTTTAGGATGGTTCCAGGCAAAGACGTGAATTAAAAGTGTGTCTTAGCAGTTCTCACCTCGCAACCTATCAAATTCTTCTTGGGAGAAAAGACATGAAATGATTGTTAACAAATGAACATGATTGGAAATCAGCGTGTTACTTCTTCAACTATATTGTTAACCTTCCTTGCAGTTATAAAATAAACGGCTATGTTCAGTTTAAAATCTTCATGCTTCAGAATCAGATGCTTAAACATTTAGCTGGCATGGATGCCTTTCATCCACCTCTATGCCTCCAGCTCCTGCCTCTGCCTTGGCCATTCCACAGAATAACTGCTCAGCACATAAGGCAAAGGTGGCAAGTGAGGGAATGCTGTAGAGATGTTAGAGAAAAGAGATAGGGAAGAAAGAAAAGGGTTAACTGGGCATTGCAGAACTCCTCCTGGGAAGGTGGATAACCTTAGCTATAGCCCTCCTGCATTCATCTTTCATTTGGGGAATATCACTGATGTTTAGATTTATGTTGTGTTCCTTGATTGATGTATTGACCCTACTTTATTTCAGAGCATGTATAGTATGTTACTGCAATATGTAGTTCTTATTTTATACTTTTCTTTCTGAATTACAAATTATCATAACATTTATAAAGGCAGAATTTTTATGAAAAGATAAATAATATACACATTTTATTTTTCTGAAATCATAGGAGTATATAAATGTTTAATAAATTTTATATCATCATGAATAATTTATTGTAATATAAAATACAAACTGAAAAGTGTCAATTGAAACTAGATTTGAAAAACAAATATCAAAGGATCTAAGGCTGATCTATGGCCCATCTCTGACTAAAGGAGGAAAAAACCCTCTTACAATGCATCAGAGGTTTATATTTCACAATCTTTTTTAAAAGCTGAGATAATAAATAAAGTTCAACCAGAAAATGCAAAAATAATTAATTAATTTTTTTTTTTAAGGAATCTAGGCCACTTTCACCACTCCTCCCCAACCCATCCCCAGACTAAATTTCTCATCCTGCACTGAATCACGTCCAAACATCATAGTGCTGCATAGCACTTTTTATATTCATTAAATTGATAGGTTTTGGTGTCAGTCATTTTTACTAGTTCCTTAGCCCCTGATAGAAAGAAAAAGTCGTGTTCAATATTTTATTACAATTGATGAGGATGTCACTTCAACCTTAGTACTAATAGCAGCAGGAGGCAGACAAATTCCTAGGCAGAAATGGGTGGGTCTCCAGTGAAACCTTCAAGCCAAAGGCAGTTTTTAAAACCTGAAAACCAAACAGCCAGTTCACATACTTCCTTGATGCCTTTTAGCCAATCAAATGATGCTTTTTCCAGGCCTGCCGATGGACCAATCAGCATGCACTTTCCCATTCTGAGCACATAAAAACCCTGGACTCAGCCACATCTGGGGACTACCCGCCTTCAGGTAGGGGCTACCCACTTCAGATCCCCTCTCCACTGAGAGCTTTTCTATCACTCAATAAAACTCTCCACCTTGCTCCCTCTCCAGTTGTCTGCCTAACCTCATTCTTCTTGGATGCGAAACAAGAACATGGGACCCGAACTGTGGGTGTGAAAGGAGCTGTAATACTGCAGCCCTCTTGTCTTTCACCCACACTGAGTGGCCTCCTTACATAATGGGAAATGACAGTGGAGCCAGGCTAGCCCAGGAGCCACAGGCCAGAGCAAGGCAAAAGGAACAAACAAACTGGAACATGCTCCCTTTCTCCAAAGTGTGTGGACAGGTGGGAGTAAATGAGCTGTAACACAAATGAACCATAACACTTCCTGGGGGCCCAGACCTTGGGGGTCCCCGAGCCAGAGCTGTAGCATCCCCTTTGGGACTCTACGGTTTCTGGCATCTCTGAATTTTCGAGTGCTGTGGTGTTCCCCTTGTCCATATGCCATAGCTCAAGGCGGAATCCGCTTAAGGTATGCATGGTCCAGCCACAGCCTCACATGGAGCTTGTGTCTGTGCTGGCACCTGGAGTTTCCCTACCCTCTGAGAAGCCAGCGTGCCTGGCTGTGTGCTGTGGCTGAACCTCATGTGTGCTCACTCACACACCCCTTGATGCTCCATGCCTGGCTCACATGTGATAGGCATGAGATCTGGGCTGGTAGTGCAAGCCAAGCACAGCCTTCCAAGCCAAGTATGTGGAGCCAGCCCAGTGGTCTTAGAACAAAACTTGAGCAGAGACCCTGCTGGTAAAGCAGCACCAAAAGGATCCTGTGTCAGTAGGTATTAGTTAATCTACATTAAATAGCAGATAATATATTTTCTGAGTCTGATGAACAGTTAGTCAATGGAATCCTTGAATGAGAGCCACAGTAACTAGCAACAGCTTCAGCTGCCCTTTCTAGAAATAATACTACCACTGTGTTGATGACCACCAGCTAGACTACTGGGTATGTACCAGTAGTCAGTAGACAAAGTTGGATTTTTGTCATCTCAGAGAAGGATATCTCTCATGTGAGACATGAGTTAGGTGATTAGGCTTGTGTTTGATGATTTTACAGAAGGTTCAGGGAGTACAGCTTTGTTCTGAATGGTTGCTGTCAAGAAACAGGTAATTCCTCCATTAGTGTCTATATGAATCTTATCTAGAAGAAAGGCTTAATCTATAATTGATAAGAAAGCTAGAGTTGTACATGTTAGTCAAAGACAAATGAATAGTTGATCATTTGTATGGTGTACACATAGACCTTGTCCTTCTTTCTTCTCAAACAAGATTAAAGACTGAAATTTTTTAAAAATCTTGCCTTGGTATCAATTTACCTGATGTTGTTCTATGAGATTAATTATGTTCAATAAGAGAAACTCTCAGGCTAGATTTCAGTGCAAGGCCAGTTCCTTAGAACACTGAAGCTGAGCTCTGTTTCCCAGAATTTAGAATATGCTAATCTCTTCTTTAATAAGTATTCTTATGAATTCCGTAAAATATTTTAAAGAAAATAAAATAATGAACCCTTTTGTGTTTGAATTATAAAGCAGAGTTTGAATTAACTTGGGCAAATTTTGTAGTTAGTAAGTGGCAGATCTTAAATTTTAAGCCTTATGTTCTTACTCAAGAGCCACATAAATGTGTTTTTATCTGTCAGTTGAAGCTGTTTAATACAATAGAGTGACAAGCCACATGGAACTATATGAATTTAAAATTGAATTAATTAAAATTAAAAACAATTTTGCTTAGAAGCAACAACACCTCAGTGACAATGAACATACCTATTTTCTGTATTTTAAGCATTAACACTGTTCTCCAATAAGAGAAACCAGAGCTTCTTGAATAAATAGCTGAGGCTAAGACTGGTACAGGAAGTGTAGAAAGAAAATGACTGGGCTATGTCAAAGGGACACATAATTCAACTGAAAATTCTCCCAAGTCTGAAATTAGAAAATGTTAGCAACAAAATAAATAAAATATTTTTGGATTATAACCCACAGTATAAAATAAATATCCATAGGTCTATACTGATACAAATAAACAATTAAATGAATGGGGGATAATACACAAATCTACCATGCAGAAAAATTACAGATAATTTGTTTAGCTACTTCCCCCTCAAGGAAGTTGAGTGCAAATCCATATTTCTTAAGTGAGTGTTGTACATAGTGACAGTCTTCCAAAGAGTACTGTATCTAAATACAGGAAAAAAGAGTAATTTTCCATTGGTGAAATCTAACAAACACTGCCTCAGCCAGTTCATAATGTTTAACATAAACAATGCTAAGTCATGTTGATAGCAGGTACCCTTAATGTGTTGTGATGAGGATGGTATATTACTCAGGGGTCTTTCTTTTCACACTTCATAACCTCATTCACATCTGGGTAAGCATCAGAAAAATCCTAATGGAGGAACATGCTATGAAATACCAGATTACCAGTACTCCTCAAACTGTTCAGGTAATCAGTCAAAAACAAGAAAAGTCTGAGAAACTGTCACAGCCAAGTGGAACGTAAGGAAACATAACAGTGTAATGTGGTACTTTGTATGGAATTCTTGAACTAGCAAAAGACATTAGGTAAACAATTAGGAAATATGAATAAATTGGGAACTTGAGTTAATAATAATATAGTAGTGTTGCCTCATTAAATATAATAAATTTACCTTGACAAAGTGAGATGTTATTACTAAGGAAAACTGAGTGTAAGGTATATGAGAACTCTGAACTATCTTTACTTTTTCTTTCTGAAAGTCTACAACCACTCTAAAATAAAGTTTATTAAAAATTAGAATATTAAAACTCAGTTTCTCAATTATACTAGCCACAGTTCATGTGTTCAGAATCTACATGGAGCTTGAAACTACTCTATGGGCTGCCCAGATATAAAACATGTGCTTCATTACATAAAGCCCTGAGGGCAGATTATTTTTCAATTTACTTCTTTCCTCCTTTCACTAATTTGACTTCTATATCAAAATTTAAAGTTCTAGATCTAGGGATAAAAATAGTAGAAGATTTATACCTGACCTTCCTTTGTTCTTTCTACATTTCAGGCATTCACATTTATAAAATTAATTTAGAATTTTGAATATCTGCTCTTTCAAAGTCATTGTCTCAACGGTTTTAAAAAAGACATTTTATGTAAAACAAATGTTATAAATAGACAACCCCCAAATCTGATTATCTTCCCATTGGTCTGTTAGGAATTTGGTAAGATACTATAGTTTTCCAAAGGTTATGTAGCTAGCCTCTGGGAATTTTTATCACAGAACAGCAAATCTTCATCTAAAAATCTTCATTCTGACTACAATGGTGCTAATTATGTTTTTTATAGAAACATGTTTTGTATTTAAACTTAAAATATTGAATTATTTGTAACACAAACACAAATGGACAGAATTATTTTTAATGTATACAACTTGGATGTCATGTACCTACTACAACTGAAACCCAGGGCTCACTTTGTTTCTGAAAATATATATTTTTTGGGGGAAAATTTTTTTTCATCCTTAAGCTAGTAATAAAAACAAAGAAATAAAAAATGCAGAAGTTTATAGGTTTAATTTGTGTATTTATAAATCAGTATAAATCAGAAGAAAATTTTAGTTCATAATTAATTTAGTGAAAAACAAACAAAAACATTCATCCAATCTGTAGAAAACACAGCATCCTTGATTAAGATATTATTGGTAAAAATAAGCTACTCCTTAAGACTATGACTGATTTCACACATGAAATTTTCCTTAGGAATAATTCTAACATTTATTTTGTTTCACAGAAGTTCACACTGTTACATGACAGCTTCCTAATAATTGAAAGTGTACACGTGATGATATTCATGAAATTAGAGCAATGGATTCAAAAATTAAAGTGACCATTATTTTCTTATATTAAAAAAGACTTCTGAGTAAAATACTGGCTTGTAACTTATAAAGTGTATTATATCATCACAATTTTACATGCAGGTAGTTTATGTTGACTCTGGGGCTCCCATTTGCTGAAAAACATAAGACATTTATGGATTTTTTAAATACAAGATTGAGCTTAATTGGGTCTTTATTATGGCACATACTAATATATGCCTGTCTGGTGAAATTTCGCAGCTTGCCTCATAATACCATGTATGAGATTTATTGACAAGATTCCTAGGACAAAGCTTATATTAAAGCAAAAATTAAGCACATATAATTTAATCCAGTAACAATGCCATAGCCCTCACAGAAGAAACATTTTCACATAAAGTGATACATGCCACTCAAAAATATTCCAACCTACCTCCTTAAACTAGTGAACAGATCCCAGAGAAAGGACTATAAATAAAATTAGAAAAAGCTGTTTTACTTCAGCTCTCTAAGATGCTAGTAGGATGAGGACTTGTTTTGATGTTTCTCGAAGTAGATAATACATGACAAAAGCTCAGTAAAATATATTAGTTTTGGATTTCAAGATTCCAGTTCACTGCTAGTGGTATTCAGGGTTGCTGATGAAAAGTAGTGGTGTGTATGAGAGTTAAGGATGACAAAAGATGGGGGAGAACCAATAGTGGCACCTGGTAGGCCTAGCGATGTAGGTGGTAATATGTTGTGGGGGCTTATATAAAACACACCCTGGGAAAATCTGAAAATACTTGAAGGAGTCTTTGCAATGGTAGAAAGCCCATAAATCAAATAAATGTTACTCTTAATGTATTATTTTGTGTTCCTTCAAGGTGATAATATAAACAAAAACTACTATTACATAAATATAAGATAACATAGGATGGTTGTATTTTGAGCCCAAATTTACTGAAGACATCTTGTCACTTGGAACGTAATAGAGCTGATTTTATGGGCTTTTAACATAAAACAGTTAATTTGTGATTAAACATGTATTTTTATTTTCAATACTTAACAATTTCTAAAAAGACAGAAGGATACAATGTTCTGTAACTCTCAATACACTTTATGTTCTCCACAGTAGGTTTATTTGTTTTGCTACTCTTTGTATACACACTGAGTTAAAGTTCAGTTACTTTGTTGTCAGTTCAATGAAATAAATATGAAATCAGCAGCAGGATCTAATGTTCTAAGTGGCCCCATTGTGCCTTTAGTTCAAAATGTTCTAATGAGATAAAATATATTCTACCTTTTCTTTCTTGTTTAGTAAAGATATATGCCTTCCCTGTCAGATCCTTGCAGAGGAAATGAAATCATTGACATAATGTACTGTGGCTCAATCTGACACCACAGTACTTAAAATTGTGTTTTTAGTTTTCTCTCTTACTTTGTATGACTTGAAAATTTTCATTCTCAATTTCCTGCACACATGGGAGTGTGGAAAATAAAGACTGCTATAACACTGTGCTCATTCTCATTATCACAAGAGACAGTTGGCTGTGTTTAAATGTCCCTTTCTACGTTATATCCTTTACTGTCGAGGATCCCTACCATGCCTTAGGGTAACTTTTTCAGGGAGGGTAATTAAAGAAAGCAGCAACTACTCTGCTGATGGAAATATGAGTATATAATCAAAAGATCAACAGTAGAATGATACAGACCTATTTTAGCAGGTGATTTATAAATAGCAAATTGTTGTAGGTCTTTAAGAAGCAGATCTAAAAATTAATGTGGTTTTGTGTCCAGGTTCTTAGCGTTTTGAACAAAGTACTGGACAAGACACAAAGCAATGAAAGAAAAGCACAGATTTATTGAAATGAAAGTTCACTCCACAGCATGATAGCATGCTCAAGCAAGGGGCTCAACAGCACTGATTACAGATTTTTCTGGGGTTTAAATACTCTGCAAGGGTTTCTCATTGGTTTCTTGTTTTATACCCTATATAAATGAAGGAGTGGCCAAAAACTAGTCTGATTGGTTGCAGAAGATGACCAATCTGAGGCTGAAGTGAAGTAACAGAGTTCCATCCTATGCAAACATCTGATTGGTTGTAGAAGGAGACCAATCAGAGGCTAACGTAAAGTGACAAAGTTACACATGAAGACTTGGCCCACGACCAGTCTGATTGGTTGTGGGAGGAGACCAATCAGAGGTACTTTCCATTTTTCAGCTGGCATGTAGTGCAGAGAGAGTAGCCTCTGATCCTTTTCTTACTTGGGTGTGAAGAGGTAGGGTTTTCCTTTTGATTCAGTTCTAGGAAGTCAGCACAAATCAGCCTTAGGTTCCCTGCCTCCACACACTATTCTCCTGCCTCAATTTCAGTAGCTGTCCCATAAACCCAAGATTAAAAAAAAAAAAAATTAACAAAAAAGTTAGTATTGATACTGAAGATATTTCCATGTGTGTCACTTGCTAAAATGTCCAAAGAACATGGTTAAACATTTTTTTTAATTTTAGAACCCTACTGAACTTCTTGTATTAAAAATATTGCTACAGAAATTTCAAAATACAATTGGAAGCATTAACAATAGACTAGACTAAGCAGAAGGAATAAGCTCAGAGCTCAAAGACTATTTCTTTAAATCAATTAAATCAGCAAAAAATAAAGAGAAAAAAGAATTTTTAAAAAAATGAGCAAAAGCTCTATGAAATGTGGGATTATATAAAGTGAACAAACCTACAACTCATTGGCATTCCAGAGAGAGAAGGAAAAAGACATAGCAATTTCAAAAACATATTTGTGGATATAGTCCACAAAAAATTGTCCAATCTCACTAGAGAGGTCAGCATGCAGATTCAAGAAATTTACAGAACCCCCATGAGATACTCTACAAATGACCACCTCCAAGACACAAAGTTACCATAGTTACCACTCTTTCCAAGGCCAATATAAAAGAAAAAAAAATCTTAAAGACAGGTAGAGAAAAGGGCCAGGACACACATGAAGAAAATCCCATCAGGCTACCATCAAAAGTTTCAGCAGTAACCTTCCTTACAAGCCAGAAGGGATTGAGGGCCTATTTTCAGCATTCTTAAAGAAAAGCAGTTCCAACCAAGAATGTCAGATTCTGCCAAACTATATTTCATGAACAAAGAAGAAATAAAATCTTTTCCAGATGATAAAATGAGAAGAGAATTTGTTACCATTAGACCAGCCTTACAAAAAGTTTTTAGGAGAGTGCTAAACATGGAAATGAAAGAATGATTTCCACCACAAAAAAAGCACACGGAAGTACATATTCCACAGACCCCATAAAGCAACTACACAATAGAGTCCAAAACAACCAGCTAACAACATGATGACAGGATCAAAACTTAATGTACTGTTGTCAACCCTGAATATAATACCAACCTTAAATATAAACAGTCTAAACACCCTATTAAAAAGTCATAGAGTGACGAGTTGGATAGAAAAAGCAAGACCCAACTATCTGCTGTCTTTGAGACGAATCTCGTATGTAACAACACCCACAAGCATGAAGTAAAGATATCCAGAAAGATCTGCTTTCCATTTCCATGCAAATGGAAAACAAAAAAAAGCAGAGGTCACTAATCTTATATCAGATAAAACAGACTTTAAATTAATAACAGTAAAAGAGGATCCAGTAAGCCATTACATAATAAAGAGTTTAGTTCAACAAGAAGACTTAAATATCCAAAATATATGTATGCATCCAACATTGGAATGCTCAAATTCATAAAATAGGTACTTCTAGACCTATAAAAAGATGTATAGCTCCACAATAACAGTGTTGGAATTCAATATCCCACTGAAAGCATTAGTTTATCAAGGCAAAAAACTAACAAAAGAAATTCTGGACCTAAACTCAATACTCTATTGGACCAAATAGCTACAGAATACTCCACCCACAACCACAGAATATACAATTTTTTCATCTGCACATGGAAGATACACTAAGATCAACCACTTGCTCAGTCATAAAGCAAGTCTTAATAAATTCAAAAAAGCAAAAGCATATCAAGCATGCTATCAATGACAGTAAAATGAAAGTAAAAATGAATACCAAGAAGATCTGTCAAAACCATACCAGGATGTGGAAAGTAAACAATTTACTCTTGAGTGACTTTTGAGTAAACAATAAAATTAAGGTAGAAGTAAAAAAGTCTTTGAAATTAATAAAAATACAGAAAAAATATACCAAAAATGTCTGAGATGAGGCAAAAACTTTGAAATTTAGGGACGTAATTCAGCTGAGATCTACTTAGCTAGAGCAAAAGCAGTTGGAACTAACAACTGGTAAAACCATTAACTGGTAATGTTGATGAATTGCTGGAAGCTTAGTGTGGATTAATATGATAGTGAGAAACTCATGAAGGCTAAAGTATTGGGGGAGGGTAGGACATAATTTAATGGGCTTTATCTCTTGCAATTCACATTAATGAACTGAGAAAGATTCATGTATAGCTCTTGTCAATGAAGTGTCAAACTCTGTAAAATATATGAAGAGATTCATTCTGAGCCAAAAATGAGTGACCACGGCCCATGACACAGCCCACAGGAGATCCTGAGAACATGTGCCCAAGGTGGTCAGGGTGCAGACTGGTTTTATATGTTTTCAAGAGACATGAGACATCAATCAAATACATTTAAGAAATACATTGGTTTGGTTCAAAAAGGCAGGACAACTCAAAGCACGGGCTTCCAAGCTAGAGGTAAATTTAAACATATTCTGGTTGACTATTAACTGAGTTTATCTGAAGACCAATAAACAAATACAAGCATGTTAAAGAGACATAGGAGCTAACCAGAGAAGCTCCCAATGGAGTAAATTGGAATGATTTGAATTTAAAGATTATTAGATTATAACTCAAAATATAAAGTAAATATTCATGTGTCTGTGCTAATGTAAACAAATGATGGTATAAATAAGTAAATGGAGGGTTATAGACAAATATCCCAGGCAGAAGAAAGAATTTCAAATAATTTATGAAGTTACTTTGTCATTAATGACCTCGACATAAATCCTCATTCCTTGAGGTTTTTCAGTGTAGGAAAGAATGAGGAAGAAAAAAGACAAAACAAAACAAAAAAAGAGTAATTTTATAGTAGAAAAATCTGATAAACACTACTTCAAGCCAGATATTTAAGGTTAACATTACCAGTGATGTTGATGTTATGTTCCCTTAACAACATGTAATGAGAATGGAAATTTACCTCTGCAGTCTTTTTTTTCAAAAACACATTACCCAAAGGCATTATGCTAAGTGTAGTAAACTAGTCACAGAGAGACAAACACTGCATGATTCTGCTTACATAAAGTGTCCATTATAGTCAAACTCATAGAAGCAAACAACACAATAGCAATTCCCAGGGACTGGGAGATGGTAGAAATGGGGAGTTATTGTCCAATGGGTATGAAGTTTCAGTTATGCTAGATGAATGTTAGTGCTAAATATCTGTTGTACAGCATAGTGGCTATAATTAACTGTGCAATATTGTGCATTTCAAAATTTGGTAAGAGGGTAGATCTCATGTTAAGTTTTCCTATCACACACAGAAAAAAAGCAAACACACAAAGGGACTCAAGAAAACTTTGAGAGGTGTGAGATGTATCTATTACCTTGATTATGATGATGATATCATGATGTTGTAATGTCCAAATGTATCATAATGTACACATCAAATATGTGTGGTTCTTAATATATCAATTTTACCTCAATAAACTGTAAAAAAAGTAAACACACACACACAATCTCAATCTAACCATGAGAAAAAAATAGACAAATGAAAATTAAGGAACATTCCACAGAATGCCTTATCCATAATCTTCAAAATTCCCAAGGTCATCAAAAACAGTAAGAAATGTAAGGGGATATGGCTACTAAATGTAACATGGAATCGAGGAAGAAAACTTTAAAAACATTTGTAAAAAGCATGTTAGGGGAAAACAGGAAATTTTAATAAATCATGGACTTTCGGTAATAACATATCATGATTGCTTCATTAATTGTAGCAAATGTACCATCTTAATGTAAGATATAAATAATTGGGGAAAATGAATATGAGATATAAGAGAATTCTATGCTAAACTTGCATTTTTGTAACATTAGTAACATTAGATCTATTCTGAAATTAAAAGTTTATTAAAATTAATAATCACATACAATATTAGAATTTTGAAAATTTTACACTTATGTGCAAACTTGGGGTTCATACTCTGTGTTACTTTAAAAGGTCTTCTAGCCAAGCTAGGTTTATATTTCTATAAGGACAAAATCCACTGATGCTTAACACCCTAATCATTTGCGTTATTACCTTTGCAATGTTTTCGTTATGTCTACTGCACATACCTCCTCACCCTGAGTTTACTCATGGTAGATGACAGAAGCTCAAGAAGGCAACTATGCAAACACAGCAAAGCCTCTGCTTGTGTCACATTCTCCAATATTCCGTTAGCCAAAGTAACTCACATTTTCAATCCCCAGTCATTGTCAAAAAATATACATTGCCTATTCTAATAGGAGTCACTAAGTATGTTGAAGTATGACTTTTACAAAGAGTGAGAACTTGGGACAAATAATCCAGTATGCTATGAGTTCAAAAATGCAAGCTTATCTTATGCAGATAGCTTTTATTTAGTTCATCTAAAAAAATGGTTCTGTGCATCATCTTTCCTAGTATCCTGAAAAGCACACTATCCCTAGAGTAAAATATCTGGTTTGCCTAATAATTTGCTCAGTGATCTTGGGAAAGAACTCAACTTTCTGAGTATATGCTTAGTATCTGAATCTAATTAATCAAAAAAGGTCTCTCCTAAATCTATTTCTTAATTAGTAATTATTTCTCTGCCACAAGCAAATTGAATGCTTTTTGGTGTTCCATAAGAGTGTGTAAAAACAAACACAAAAATGAGGAATGTGTGGACACAGTCTAATTTCTCAAAAAAAACAGAGAAGATATGCAGGCTATTTTATTTTTTGTTTTGTTTCTATTTTTTACTTTTGCATTTTGATAGCTTACTCTATATTGTAATATTCATCTACAAGTAACAAAACCTAATTTATTTAAACATATTCTAATTACAGAGTGTTAAACATATTTTATAGAATATTAAATTTATTCTGTAATTCAAATCTTTTGCTAAGTCATATGTCTGATATATCAAATTTATATTAAATAGTCACCTATTATTTTATCTTCTAGTTATTAATTATGGAGAAGTTTCTTTATTTTGTTGTAACCTAAATAGTTCACACAGATAGGAATATGGCTAAAGGTTTTGTGTTAGTGTTCAATGACTTTCTATTATTTTCCCAAAAATAAAATTTTATGTAGCCTAAGACATAGATCTTAAGTTAGTATGATTTTGTTTAATATAATTGTATGCTGCAGAAGTGAAATAGCCTATACGAAAAAAAAGTTTAAATTTGAAATGTCATGATAAGACCCTGGACAATTTTTACAGACTATGACTTAAAACAAAGTTATTATCAGCATCATTCGTCGTTTTCTGTTTGAATTTTCCATTTTGATTGAACAAAGTTATTATCCAGTTTGTCAAGTTGGTAATACTTTTATCTCTACAGACTTTATTTTTGAATTTGAAAAAAAAGTTTCTTATTCAGGGGAAAAAATAAGTTTTCTACTCAGAATTTTTGAAAAAGAAATGAAAATTGTATGCATTCTCAGTCAATATTTTTTCCCAGTAACTTGCTTTAGGTAGGAGACATGATTCAGTATTTCAGTTGGGTTCAAAGACAAATATGTCCATCTTACAATTGCATAATTTATTTGGATAATGTAGAGACATTTAATCAGATTAATTTGTAGTGAAAGAATGATTGAATGACCTAACAAACTATAAGTTTACAAAACTTGTAACACTGATTAAATGACAGACATAAATTTTACTCTCCACTCTTCCCTAGTGCTTACTCATAAATATTTTAGATACAATGACAACACCAGCAAGCCTGGTTGTTTTATCAGTTTTGAATGAATTCAAATGCAAGTTTAGTAAAATATCTGCTTAGA
Source organism: Hylobates moloch (assembly GCF_009828535.3). Classification (NCBI taxonomy): domain Eukaryota; kingdom Metazoa; phylum Chordata; class Mammalia; order Primates; family Hylobatidae; genus Hylobates; species Hylobates moloch. Next base: position 144,115,331 of record NW_026652279.1, read on the forward strand.
AAACCAAGACACTTAAAAAAAGTGTTTTCCTTAATGTTTATAAATTTCCTTCCTGCTTTCTGGTATTAATATTTATTCTGAGCTAAACTTTTATATAATCAAGTTTTATCTTTAACATTTCTTGCATACAGCAAGTGAGAAGACTGAAGATATAGCCTCTTCTACAACTTATATCTCCACTAGTTTTGGTCTTTCTGAATGTTCACAAACACTCTTTTTTGGGGGGTTGGGGGGCTTCCATTTAGCTCTATTGTTGCTTTACTGTGATATAACCATATTTCTAATGAAGTTTGAGTGTACACTAACCATGAGCTTCCAAAAGGTTGAAAAATGAATTAAAAAATAGTGCAGAAATAAGGATTTATCTTCCTAAGAATGACTCCTTTGATCCCACCTTCATCATCCTCCACCACAATCAAATCTTCATTGCCTCTCAGGTTGTTTGCTACATTACATTACAGATTATGTACAACTTCTATTTGTTTACTTTCAACATATTTATAACATGTAAAATAGTTTTTGTTTTTCAATTAATGTGTTTTTTTGTGATAATTGCATATTTGGGAAAGGAATAAAATATAATTTTCGCATTATAATTAATAGAATTATTATTTCTTAAGTTACTTACCAGATGTTCACTTAGCAGCAGGGTTTTTCAGGGGAAAAAAATATTCAAACTAAAGGCTAATGGCTATTTTTTTTTTTAAGTAGAAAAGTTTGACCAGTAATTGGAAAAGAGATTAAAAGCTTAAATTCTCAAATATTGAAAACCAGATAGTAAAATATTTTTGGATATTTTAACATATCTAATTCAAAAGGAATAACTTTTCACTCTATCTACTGACTTGGAGAATTAAGAATCTGGAATAACACATAAATTCAATGAAATATTCATTTCATGAAATTATGAAGGGGCTAAAATATTGAACATCCTCTTCTAAAAACCTATTGAGATCAAAGACTCTTCTAACATCTCCTCTGTTCTTAAACTCCTCAGAGCAAAAAACTCCAAATATTTTTAATAATATGTGTCTGCAGTAAGTTAATCGGAAAATATAACTTCAATACTTATTGATTAATACATTTTATTTGTGTTCTACTACATTAGTATAATATTAACAAATTATAACAACTACCACTAAGATAAATCACAAAATGCTGTTTGCAATTTGCATGTTGTTTTAACACTTGTAATGAAATGAATTGAGTTGTATACCCCTGGCATTCTCTAAAGCCAGCTTGGAGACTATTTCTTCAGGAGACACTGTTACCTGTAAAATGGTGGGACTCATTTGTGCTTAAAGATGAAAAAAGTTTCTTGCAATCTTCTACTACATTATCTGTTCTCTTCTGAAACATTGCGTTTACAAGTGCTGTGCTTTCTTTTTAATAATAAAAAGAATGTAATTATTTGTAAACTTGTCTATTAAAAATGAGAAACTATATTGCATGCTTTTTATTCTAATGTTGTTTAAAAGGAAAAATAATGAACTTTTAAGCAGGATATTCAGTGAAGTAATATTCTCAATATTAAAGGAATATGGAAAATTAAACAAATGTAATTGTATAAATTTTTGAACTACAAGAAATACTCTATTGAAACTTGAGATTTGATTATTCTGTGAACTAAATTAATTTATTATTCATTCATGATCATTAATTTACTCACTTCTAAAATTCTGTAGTTTAATGTTTTCAGTAAAAATATAGTATGCAGAATTTTATTTGAAATAAGAAAAATTCATTATGTTGTTGATAGAGAAAGAAAATTGTTTTATTCCCTAAAGTCCTATACCATTATATTTTCAATATATATTATACAGTTTTCAGAGCCTTGGGAAAAATTAATGCTTTCCTAATTGTTTTATTTGTCATATTGCATATTACAATAGCACCAAAAACAATTGATTTGAGTATTTAGGATCAAATAGGTGTATTTTCATAAACTGTTTCAAATGTTTATATTTATATGACTATTGTACTGTGTTTATTAAGAATGGTTGAGTTTGATGGAGGGGCCAAGATGGCCAAATAGAAACAGTTCTGGTCTGCAGCTTCCAGCAAGACCAACACAGAAGGTGAGTGATTTCTGCATTTCCAACTGAGGTACCCAGTTCATCTCATTGGGACTGGTTAGACAGTGAGTGCAACCTATGGAGACAGAGTAGAAGCAGGGCGGGGCATTGCTTCACCCAGGAAGTGCAAGGAGCTGGGAGGCCTCCCTCCCCCAGTCAGTGGAAGTGGTAAGGGACTGTGCTACTCACTCCGGGGTAGTATGCTTTTCTCACGGATTTTTGCAATCTGCAGATCAGGAGATCCCCTCGTGAGCCTACACCACCAGGGCCCTGGGTTTCAAGCACAAAACCGGGTGGCTGTTTGGGCAGGCACCTAGCTAGCTGGAGTTTTTTCATACCCCAATGGCACCTAGAACCCCAACAAGCCAGGAGAAGCATCCATTCCCCTGGAAAGGAGGCTGAAGCCATGGAGCCAAGTGGTCTCACTCAGCAGGTCCCACTCCCATGGAGCCCAACAAACTAAGAACATCTGGCTTGAAATTCTCATGGCCGGCACAGCAGTCAGGAGTCAAGCTGGGATGATCGAGCGTGGTGAAGTGAAGGGCATTCCCCATTACTGAGGCTTTAGTAGGCGGTTTTCCCTTGACAATGCTAAAGAGACTGAGAGGTTTGGACTTGGCGGAATTCACCACAGTGTGACAAAGTGGCTGTGGCCAGACTGCTTCTCTAGATTCCTCCTTACTGGGAAGGGCATCTCTGAAGGAAATGCAACAGCCCCAGTCAGGGGCTAACAGATTCTTCCATCACAGCACACCAGCTTTGCTAAGAGACAGACTGCCTCCTCGAGTGGTTCCCTGACCCCCGTGCCTCCTGACTGGGAGGCACCTCCCAACAGGGGTCAACAGACACCTCATGCAGGAGAGCTAACACATATTCAATTTTATTTTCCTGACAAGTAATTGAAACACAGTAAAGTTAGAAAACATCCCTACATTCACAAATTATGTGAGTGGTGAAGGCAGGGGTGGTTGAAATTGCTTGTTCTCAGTTACTACGCTCCAATGAGTATCTAAATCATGCTAATGTAACTAAGACATAACCAAACAAATCAAATGTGTTTTGCTCATCTCTAACAAAGACCATTCTATTGTCTCAACCAGTTTGAGAATATATCACTTGTGACAGGATTCACTTGAACCCACTAATGTGATATGAAGATTATTTTAAGATGAAAACTTCTGAATAAACATCAGATCTAAGAAAAAAAAAAAACCATAAAACTCAAAATAACTAAGTTTAACTTCTTTTGCTGACTTAAGTAAATTGTCCCAAAATTAAAGCCACCATAAATGCCCTCTTTGGGAGGTTTACTGTCAGAAAGGAGAGAGAACATTTATACCTGGATGAGAAATTACACAGGCAAAGCCCTATGAAAACCTTTTGTAACTTCCACTTGTTTCCCTGAACTTGTTTCTCATTAGTTTCCCACCATTTGTTTTCCCTTGAAGTCTTAACCCCCTTCTTACAAGGATAATATATAAACCACTAACTCTAGCTGTTCAGTGAGCTGCTTGTTGGTGCACCTCCCACATACATGAGTCAACTTTGTCATTTCTTCTGTTTATCTGTCTTTTGTCAGGTCATTTGCAGCCCCAATCACTAAATCTGATTTGATAAAATGTTTCTTTCCCTCTTAATTCCTGTTTTGGAAATGACATAGCTGCATCATAGTGATCATTTTTCAATTTGGACTACCCAGGTAACATTTGATTAAAGTCTACTGGAAAACAACAGTTCAGGTGGTGAAACTAAGAGAAAAGTGACTTTAAGCAGAAACTGAACATTAGTCACAGATAGAATAGGATCCTGATTCTACAAGTGCACTTACAGATGGCTCAGGATGTGTGTGTGTTTGTTTTTAATACTAAGAATAAATATAAATCCAAGTGCTTAGACTAAAGAAAGGGCTAATGACACAAAGGGATGCAACACAGTGAAATAATTTTAAAAAATGTTGTTTGAATTAAAAAAAAAATCTAATTGATATGTAACCCAAGATATGACGCAGTATTTTAAAGTGTGGTAAGAGCATCTGAAACCTCATTGGAAAATCTGGGGAATATTGAAGCCTTCCCCATATTTCTGTGAATTTATAGGGTCTGGCAGATTATGCATTCCTAAACTAAATTAGTTGTTTTCTGATTTTCATGACATTTGTTTTATGTCGTCTATAATGTATACTCTGACAAAGTACTACTGATCTGTTTGTCTGTTTTTCAAAACAGTCACAAAAATAACAACCATGAGAGAACTCATTCCTGCAGCATAAATAAGGCTTTGGAGTGACAGAAATATATATTGCAACATTTCAAATAGCTTTAAAATGTATTAATGTATGTATGCCTGTATAAAATATTTCTTGGAATGCTACTTGAGTGCAAAGTTGAGAACAGTGTTATTGTGGTGAGTGGATGTGTTGACTACACTGTTCTGCATGTCAAAAAACTGTTTAAAGATATACATATAAGATATTAATAAGAGTGCTATTCATAGAAAAGTTGACATCGATGTTATTTTAAGAACGTGTTCACCACACTATCATGATGAAACACGTGTTTTTAAAGACACATGTGTAATTTAAAAAAACATTGTGCTGACGTTATCTAAAGAACCCCATCATCTCACATTTTTCAAAAGCCGTATCACTCTATCACCATATTACTCATCGTTCTTTCATGACCTTGCTTTGTTTTCTTTTCCTTTCTATTTTTTTTTATTTTTCAGTTTTATTAAGGTATAATTGACAAACTGGCTTTATTTTCTTCTTCCCGTTTCCATAGCAACAACCCCTACCCAATGAAAATAATACATGACTATCTTTAAATTATGCAAAGGATTTCAATGCTTTTATCATTATGCCTTCCTTTATTTAGCCCTTATGGTACATTAAGGTATTTTCCTAAACCAAAGCATAAAAATTTAGGTGCTCTGTGTGTGTGTGTTTAGACTTTTAGGGTATATTTACATATGGCTAAAACAGTTAAGTGTTAAAGTAACTCTATGTATACAAATATTAAAGAACTGTTATGACCAATTCCTGGCTTACTGTATTATATCCAAGTTTATCTACGCATTCCACTTTTTCTCCTTTAGCATTTTGACAATTTCATAAAAAATAGAGTATAGCCCTAAGGTAAGTTACCATGGATCATTCTGTTTCTTGAGCTATAATGTCTTCTCAATTCTGTCTTTTCAAAACCAACCCCATCTTCCATATCATGTCAAAATACACATACTTATTAGTGAATTTTGCTTTGTGAAATAAAACCTTTTTTTTTTTACAACATTTAAGTCAAAAGAAAATATCTATGATGAAGAATCTTTATAGAGAATACTTCCTCTGGATCTAAAGACAGGATGATATTCTCTAAATCACCTTGCTTTGAACTGACAAGGAAAGAAATCAAAAGCTTTGACACTCTAATCAATCAAATTGATTAATCTCTAATCAATTAATTGAAGATAGGTCTATAAGACTAATTTTTTTTTTACTACATTCTTGATCTATATCACAAGTGGTGGACTATTCTTTTGTCACTCCCATTTGATTAAAAAAGGTTGGGCCTGGCAGTGGCTCATGCCTGTAATCTCAGCACTTTTGGAGGTCAAGGCAGGAGGATCACTTAAGGTCAGGAGTTCCAGACCAGCCTGGTGAATGTGATGAAACCCCCCATCTACTAAAAATACAAAAATTAGTCAGGTGTGGTGGCAGGCACCTGTAATCCCAGCTACTTGGGAGGCTGAGGCAGAAGAATCGCTTGAACTAGGGAGGTGGAGGTTGCAGTAAGTGGAGGGCACACCATTGCACTCCAGTCTGAGTGATAGAGTGAGATTCTGTGCCCCCCTACCCCCCAAAAAATAGGTGCTTAAAATATGAAATCATTTTTGCTAGGGTTGTCTTTAAGCTCCTGCAATAAAACTAGCAAAATTTACATTTGAGAGTATGTTGGATTTATTAACTTTTCTGTTTCCCCTCTTTTTACACAAGAAATAATTTTAGTTTTTCATGTTTGCATTTTTCACTTAAGTTAAAAATATTAAACACACACACACACATACACACACATCTTACTTCTTAAAACCCCATATGTACTCTAAGAATATTTTGAGAAAGGAGAAATCAGTTCCATTTAATTTCGTTCAATAACCAATGGTTAGTTATCAAGTAGATAGAATAAGGGGGAAACTGTTTTCTTTGTGATTAAAACACAACATAAACTTAATTTCTTTATAACATTGTATTAAAGTGAAATACTTTTCTACATTTAGTCATCTAAATTAAAACAAATTTTCATGATAACAATGCTGTTCTGGTCAGCTATTGTCCCTTATTATGTGTCATATTCATCATAAATGAAATGCAATGGCTGTTTAATTATATAAATTTAAAAGTCAAGACTGGAGCTGAAAGGGAAATCTAAAAATAAATTTCAAAAATTTAAGTGGTTTAATTTTGTGAGTTTTCTCTTACTAAAGAAACTATCCCAAATATTAATAAAGATCTAACAAGTATAGTTTTAGATTTCTGTGTAATAATAGGGATATCATAAATCAATTATTTGATTACTAACAGTACATTTCCTTCTGAAATTCGGATAGCTTACAGATAGTTACCTATACATTTAACATAGTATAATGTGTTTTATTAATATTCTTCACAAGTAAAAGCTTAAATAATATTTTCATAAAAATAATATATTCTTTTATATTTTATACTTGAAGGGAATCATTAATTTCAATACCATTTTACTCTGCTAAGTGACCTACACAACATTTACGAAAACTAAAAATTATATGCTTTGCTATCACTGTAACATAAGTGACTAAACTTTGTAGCTTGTATTTTTTGGGTAACACTTTGGGCAATATTTAAAAAATCTAATATTCTAAGGAAAATTCTGTGAGACTTCACACATTGGATTTATGGTGTGAGATCCACAGTTTTTATGAAATAATATAAGTAACATTTTATTTTAATCATAATATGCTACAACAATGGCCCTTTCCATTTACTTTGAAAGCAATCAGATATATTTATACAAACAAAGAATGTGATAAAATAAAATCTGTGCTGTCTCCAACACTTCTCTAAAGACAAAGTTTGTCCCTTAATTACTATTTCAGAAATACTGAGACAATATCACTTCAGCATAATTAATAAGAAAAAATTCTTTTCTGAATAGCTGAATATTTTGAATGTTACGAGATGATAAATCATACTGATCAAAACATAGTTACAGCTAATATACTAAGCTGTCATCATTAAGAAACATAGGTTATAGTAATAAGCATATATTTACATCTTCATCTTTTGAAACAAAGAGTGGAAAAGACTTTAAGTCCTCCTGTTGATTCTCTAAAATATTTAAACAGCAAAATATTTCTTAATTGCTAGATATCTATCCTCTGATAGTCTATTTTGTTTATTTTTATTTATTTATTTATTTTTTTGAGACAGAGTCTCACTCTATTATTCAGACTGGAGTGCAGTGGCACAGTCTCAGCTCACTGCAACCTCCACCTCCCAGGTTGAAGCAATTCTCCTGCCTCAACCTCCCAAGTAGCTGGGAGTACAGGCGTCCTGCTAATTTTTGTATTTTTAGTAGAAGCAGGGTTTCACCATGTTGGCCAGGCTGGTCTCAAACTCCTGACCTCATGATCCACCCATCTCGGCCTCCAAAAGTGCTGGGATTACAGGCATGAGCCATATGCCCAGCCAGTAGTCAACTTTTTCATTTCCTTAACTTCATTATTTAAGCAGGTTAATTTAGGCTGAACTTACATTTCTCATTGGTAGACCCACATACAAGTGTGTTTCGTTTGCTTTTATGTATCTTCAATATATTTACTTCCCATGGCCCCATTTTAAAAACAGAATATCTGTCATCTTAGGCCTATTGAATATAATTTGTACAGAAATGCTCTGAGAATCTGAATTTTCAATGTGTATTCGTCTCCTCTTTGTGAAGTGAATTAAAGCCAAGTTCAAAACTTCATCTGGAAACAGAGAAGGAAGGAAGAAAAGGAGGAAGGAAGGAAAGGAAGGAAGGAAGGAAGGAAAGAGAAAGGGGAAGGAGAGGGAGGCATGGGATACAAAGGGAAGGAGGGACGTGAGGGAAGATGGAAAAATAAAAGAGTAGATAAATCTAATAAGCCAACATTGAGAGGCAACTATTTATGGATTTCTCTGGTTTCTTGTCATTTTGCAAACAGAGACATTGACTGCTTTTGTTCTAGACTGTCTTTTTAACGATGTTTGTTTAGTATTTAGGAAGACAGTGTCTAACCATGGAGAAGGCAGGCTTACTATCCATTATAAAATATTAGTTTCCTAAATGAATGATTTCTTTCATATAATGTAAACAGTTATATTTGCAGGCATCCATCTGGGTTCAGCTGGGTTGATCTCATGAGACTTAGTGGCAAAGAGAACTGAGGAAATACATGGATGCTCATGCTGCTTGCATTACCATAAAGCAATAAAATTCTATGTCTCTGAACCATGAGTCTTATGTGTGTTCTGCCAGCATCTATAAAACCGTAGCAACCTACTCTGTTAGCTTGCAAGTCGAATAAAATCACAAATCTTTCCCAGATCTTGACAATTTTAGCTATGAAGATGGAATACTGACATAGACAAACATTTATGAAAAGGGAAGAATACTGGCTCTTTGGGGGCTGACTAATGGGACTTGATGAAATTCCTTGGGAATTGGTCATGAACATGTCTAAAATGTTATTATCTACTGGTCAAGAAATTATCTTTTTTATTTCCTGTTAGTATGGACAACTTTGGGATGAGATTGTAGGATGTGTACTAGACGATCTTCTTTATTACGTATTAATGTGGGAGAATTTGAGCTGAGATTGCAAGACGTACACACTGGACAACAATAGGTTCAAATACTGGTGGCAAAATTTTGTCCTAGTTTTTACTGACTCTTCCTGGGTTTAGATCTTGTTAATGTGATAGTCAGCTTCAGGTCCACCCCTTTGTAACAACTAATATTAATTTTCATCCTAGGCTAGGCAGACAGAAGGTTCCAACCCATTCCAGACAACATTTATTTATGGTGTGTGTGTGTGTATCTATATATATATGTATATATATATGTATGCGTGTGTATATACACATATGTGTATATATATGTATATATATAGGTGTGTGTGTGTGTATATATATATATCCCCACATCATTGAATCACTGAGTGATAACTATGGGGATGTGTGTGGGAAGATATCCAGTGATATCTGTGGGTGTTTTTCATGAAAGATGCAGAAGCTAGGGCCGACTCCTACTGTTTTTAATAGAAGTACTATTAAAGTTATGGAAAGTAACTATCAAATCATGGTATAAACTGTCTGATGGGGATGACAAATCCTACAGCTAGTTAAATTGAAAGCCACCGCAAAACTTTTTGAAAACAATGAAATGGCATTTTGTTTTAAAGGAAGGCTAAAGTAGGAATGCCTATCTACCATATCATCAATGCCTTCCCTCCCCTGTACCTACTGGCGCTAGGGGTATTTCCTCAATTCTTCCGCCTTCGCTGCAACAACATCAGCAGTCTATTTAAAAAAAATTAATTAATAAAACCTTTATATCCAAATTATTTTTAAATGCAGTTGTTAGGAATTGAATAAGTCCTCCCAGAATTCATACATTGAAATGCTAGCTTCTAATGCAATGGTTTTAGGAGGTGGGGTCTTTGGGGGCTATCATGAGGGTTGAGACCTTATGAATGAGATTAGTGTCTTTGTAAAAGGGACTCCAGAGGGCTCTCTTGCTCTCTCTCTGCCACATAAGGAGGATACAAGAAATCTGCAGGCTGGTACCCAAGATAGGGCCATCACCAGAACCCAACCATGCTGGCATCCTGGTATCAAACCTCCAAAACTGTGAGAAATAAATTTCTGTTTAAGCCACCAGTCTATAATAGTTTGTTATAACAGTTCGAGCTGGATAAGATAGCTATTGAAAATGTTTATACTGTAGGTTTAAACGAAAAAAGACACAATCACTCATAGAGAATATGCAGAGTATGAGCTCAATTACATTTAAATGCATTTGACTCAAAAATGGAAGAAAAATACATTTTTAACTTTAATGTTTTTGTTTAGCTCTGAATTGTGAGATAATATGTGAAACTTTTATTATTATTATTATTTTTTGAGACAGAGTCTCGCTCTGTCACCCAGGCTGGAGTGCAGTGGCATGATCTCGGCTCACTGCAACCTCTGCCTCCCAGGTTCAAGCGATTTCCAGCTAATTTTTGTATTTTTAGTAGAGACAGGGTTTCATCATGTTGGCCAGGCTGGTCTGGAACTTCTGACCTCAAGTGATCCGTCTGCCTCGGCCCCCCAAAGTGCCGGGATAACAGGTGTGAGCCACTGTACCCAGCCCTATTTTGTATAATTTTTAATGTTATTCATTTAGTTCTTCATTTTCTCAGAAAAAAATTTAATACTTAAGTTTATCATTCAGGTATGTTAAAGCTATTAATATTTTAAGTTGATTCATATATTCTGGCAAAATATTGTCTTAATTTCCCTGAGGTTAGCTATTATGACTCGATAATTGTTTATTTTTCTTATCACATAACTTCAATTGTGTTTCATATACTATTTCAGGCCTACTATTTCCCTGGTTTGTCACTACTGATGTATTTTCCAACTATTTTACAGCTGGACTGAGTTACAGAGCCATGTTTTCTTTTCATATTTTCATGTTCTCTAAAAGAAAAAGTTTATTGAATATGAACAAAATTAGAAAAATTTTTATTATTGTTGTATTATGGATCTCTAGAGCGACAGAAGTAATAGGAGATATATATATATAATATATATATGTGTGTATATATAGATAATACACATATATGTGTATAACTCCCAAATAATGTGTGTGTGTGTGTGTATATATATATAGACTCCCAAATATCTATATATACACATACATTTGGGAGTTATGCACACATATATGTGTATTATCTATATATACACACACATATATATATATCTCCTATTACTTCTGTCGCTCTAGAGATCCCTAGAGTATGTGTGTGTATATATATATACGTATATATGTGTATATATATGTATATGTGTGTATATATGTGTGTATATATCGATAATACACATATATGTGTATCCTATGTATATATATATAAAAATACACATATATATCCTATATATATATAAATACACATATATACACACACACATATATTTAGGAGTTTAAGTGTTAACTTACATGATCATAAGGTCTTAGGCTGACTGCAAGCTGAGGAGCAAAGAGAGCCAGTCCCATTCCCAAAACTGAAGAATTTGAAGTCGAGTTTTAGGGGCAGGAAGCATCCAGCATGGGAGAAAGATGAAGCCTGGGAGGCTAGACCAGTCTCTCCTTTTCATGTTTTTTCTGCCTGCTTTATATTTGCTGGCAGCTGATTAGATTATGCCAACCAGGCCGGGCGCGGTGGCTCACGCTTGTAATCCCAGCACTTTAGGAGGCCGAGGCGGGCGGATCACGAGGTCAGGAGATCGAGACCACAGTGAAACCCCGTCTCTACTAAAAATACAAAAAAATTAGCCGGGCGTGGTGGCGGGCGCCTGTAGTCCCAGCTACTCGGAGAGGCTGAGGCAGGAGAATGGCATGAACCCGGGAGGCAGAGCTTGCAGTGAGCCGAGATTGCGCCACTGCACTCCAGCCTGGGTGACAGAGCGAGACTCCGTCTCAAAAAAAAAAAAAAAAAAAAGATTATGCCAACCAGATTAAGGGTGGATCTGCCTTCCCCAGCCCACTGACTCAAATGTTAATCTCTTTTGGCAACACCCTCACAGACACACCCAGGATCAATACTTTGTATCCTTCAATCCAATCAAGTTGACACTCAGTATTAACTATCACAAGTCTACCTCTTGTCAATCTGAACCCATATACAACTCCTGAGATCATATATAATATTGAAATAAAGACAATAATAAAGTCATAAGTATGCCCAACATAATACAAGTGAATACAAGTGTATAACTGGAAACACACCAATCCCCAACTCAAATACTATTACATAAAGTTAGTAATACATAAATGCTGATGCAAAGTCAATAAATCTTATGTCACATGACAAGGGTAAAGGAAATAAAATTAAGACATTTTCTTATTACAATTTATACATGCACAAATATGTTTTTAACAAAAGAATGAGAAAACACTCATGACAGTTATAGTCCTGGTTTCTGCAACTGGTCACGTGGTTGTAGCTGGTATTGATGACTCCCCTTTTCTACTACTCATTCTGTATTCCCTTTGCCTCCAGTAAGCACCTCAGCAGGTCATGTTTTTTTTCCTGGTGGAGTGACTCAAAACTTCATTCCTGAGGGGTCTGGGCCATTTGTAGTCCTGCCTGGATTGGGCTGTTGTAGTTTCCCTTTGACCTTAATCACAGGGCATGGCAATAGTAAGAGACACCCCAGTGGATCTCCTGTATGCTATGCATACTCTTCCTTACCTCTGCTATGGAGTAGTAGACTGATTTCATCTTGATGGTACAGGTTAATCACCCCAGCCAACACTGTAACTCCCTTCTTAGCCTGCTTACTTAAAGATAGGAGGAGCCCAAAGTGTCCAGGTGGCAATCTTAACTTCCAGTTTAATGGAATCGTTGTTGTGTCTCTTGATGGCATTCATCCATCTGGAACTAAGACCTCTAGGCCAGCAGAACATAATGTCGGAGAAATAGGAAGCAAAAATTTTGCTACTGGATCACTAGGGGTGATGGTGAGTGGTGCCACTTCCACTTCCACCCCTTGATCCCTGGACCCATAAATCCTGGCTATGGGAGAAACAGTACCATATATTGGATGCTAATTCAGAGCATATATGTCCTTCTGGAGAGCTTTGCCCCAGCCCTGCAAAGTATTGTTACAGAGTTGGCATAATGGTGACTTCAAAAGGCCATTCCACCATTCTATCAATCCAGCTGCTTCAGGATCATAGGGAACATGGTAAGACCAGTGAATTCCATGAGCACGAGCCCACTGCCACACTTCTTTAGCCATAAAATGAGTGCCTTGGTCACAGGCAATTCTGTGTGGAATACCATGACCGTGGATAAGGAATTCTGTGAGTCCACGGATGGTAGTCTTGGCAGAAGCATTGCGTGCAGGATAGGCAAACCCATATCCGAAGTGTCTGTTCCAGTGAGGACAAACCTCTGCCCTTTCCATGATGGAAGAGGTCCAATACAATCAACCTGCCACCAGGTAGCTGGCTGATCACCCCAAGGAATGGTGCCACATCTAGGGCTCAGTGTTGGTCTCTGCTGCCAGCAAATTGGGCACTCAGCAGTGGCTGTTGACAGGTCAGCCTTGGTGAGTGGAAGTCCATGTTGCTAAGCCCATGTGTGACCTCCATCCCTGCCACCATGGTCACTTTGTTCATGGGACCGCTGGGCGATTACAGGGGTGGCTGGGGAAAGAGGCTGAGTGGTGTCCACAGAACGGGTCATCCTATCCACTTGATTATTAAAATCCTCCTCTGCTGAGGGCACCCACTGGTGAGCATTCACGTGGAATACAAATATCTTCACAGTTTTGACCACCAGAGATGTCCATCCACATATCCCTTCCCCAAATTTCTTTGTCACCAATTTTGCAATCATGTTTCTTCCAAGGCCCTGACCATCCAGCCAAAACATTGACTAAAACCTATGAATCAGTATATAATCACAAACCTAGCCATTTCTCCTTCCGTGCAAAGTCCACAAACAGGTGCACTGCTTAAAGTTCTGCCCACTGAGAAGATTTCCCTTCCCCCCTGTTCTTCAGGGATTTTCCTTGAAAGGGGCTGTAGTGCTGCAGCTGTCCTCTTTCAGGAGGTGCCTGCATATCATGGAGAACCATCTGTGAACCAGGCCCTAGTCTTCTCTTTCTCTGTCAACTGATCACACAGAACTCCCCATGAGGCCATTGGTGCAGGCTGGGGAAGAGAAGGCAGGTGGCAGGAGTAGGGACCATGGGCATTTGAGCCACTTCATCATGTAACTTACTTGTGCCTTCAGGAACTGCTCGAGCCTGCTCATATATATATATATATACCGTTTCCATTTGATGATGGAATGCTACTGTGCACAACCCACTTTATGGCTAGGTAGGTAAGAAAGCGCCCAATTCATGACAGGAAGTTCAGGTTGCATGGTGACTTGATGACCCATAGTCAAACGTTCAGTTTCCATGAAAGCCCAGTAATAGGCCAAGAGCTGTCTGTCAAAATGGGGGTAGTTAATCTGAAGAAGATGGCAGGATCTTGCTCCAAAATCCTAGAGGTCTCCATTGTGATTCACCTGCGGAGGCCTGCCAAAAGCTCCAAACAGCATCCCTATCTGCCACTGACACCTCAAGCACCATTGGATCTGCTGGGTTATATAGCCCAAGCGGCAGAGCAGTTTGCACAGTAGACTGGACCTGTTGCAGAGCCTTCTCCTCTTCTGGACCCCACTCAAAACTCGCAGCCCTTCAGGTTACTTGATAAATGGGCCAGAGTAACAAACATACCCAAATGAGGAAGGTCTTGCCTCCAAAATCCAAACAGGCTCACTAGGCATTGTGCCTCTTTCTTGATTGTAGGAGGGGCCAAATGCAGCAATTTATCCTTCACCTTAGAAAGAATAATTCAACATGCCCCACACCACTAAAACCCTAGAAATTTTACTGAGGTAGAAGGTCCCTGAATTTTAGTCAGATTTATTTCCCATCCTCTGGCACGCAAATGTTTCACCAATAAGTCCAGTGTGTTTGCCACTTCCTGCTCACTGGATCCAATCAGCATAATGGCATCAATGTAATGGACCAGTGTGGCATCTTGCCGAGGCAAAAAGTGATCAAGTTCTCTCCGAATAAAACTATGACACAAAGCTGGAGAGTTGATGTACCCCTGAGGTAGGACAGTAAAGGTATACTGCTGGCCTTGCCAGCTGAAGGCAAATTACTTCTGATGGACCTTATGGACAGGAATGGAGAAAAAGGCATTTGCCAAGTCAATGGCTGCATACCAGACACCAGGGAACGTGTTAATTTGCTCAAACAATGAAACCACATCTGGTACAGTAGCTGCAATTGGAGTCACCATTTGGTTAAGCTTATGATAATACACTGTCATGCTCCAAGATCCATATGTCTTCTGCACAGGCCAAATGGGAAAGTTGAACAGTGATGTGCTGGGAAGCTACCCCTGTGTCTTTCAAGTTCTTGATAGTGGCACTAGTCTCTGCAATCTCTCCAAGGATGTGACATTGTTTTTGATTTACTATTCTTCTATGTAGAGGCAGCTCTAATGGCTTCCATTTGGCCTTTCCCACCATAATAGCCCTCACCCTACCAGTCAGGGGGCCAATGTGGTGGTTCTGCCAGCTGCTAAGTATGCCTTTGCCAATTATGCATTCTGGCACTGGGGAAATGACTAAAGGATGAGTCTGGGGACCCACTGGACACACCATAAGTCGAACCAGAGCTAAAACTCTGTTAATTAATCTAACTTCCATAAGCTCCTACTTTAACTGCAGGACCACAGTGATGTTTTGTGTCCCCAGGAATCAATGTCAGCTCACAGCCAGTGTCCAGTAGTCCCCGAAATGTCTGATCATTTCCCTTTCCCCAGTGCACAGTTACCCTGGTAACAGTTTGGAGGTCTCCTTGGGGAAGGATGGGAGAAAGATTCAATGCATAAATTGCTGGTAATGTAGTGGGGTCCTTCCTTAAGGGTGACCCAACCTCCTCTTCATTCATAAGTTTTTTTTTTTGTTGTTGTTGTTGTTGTTGTTTTGTTTTTTTTTTGAGACGGAGTCTCTCTCTGTCACCCAGGCTGGAATGCTCATGCCTGTAATCCCAACACTTTAGGAGGCTGAGGCAGGTGGATCACCTGAGGTCAGGAGTTCAAGACCAGCATGGTCAACATGGTGAAACCCCGTCTCTACTAAAAAATGCAAAAATCATCTGGGTGTGGTGGCACCCCTGTAATCCCAGCTACTTGGAAGGTTGAGGTAGGAGAATTGCTTGAACCTGGGAGGTAGAGGCTACAGTGAGCTGAGATTGCACCACTGCATTCATTGCTATTTATGATCACATTATAGTTAATGGAACTCCTAGCAGTCTGATAGAGACTAGCTCATTCAACGTTCACCCCTCTCCCATTATTTATGAGAGTTCCCAAAGGGCTACTTTTCCTGTGCCCACAAAATGGCCCATTAGCAGCAGTCTCCGTGCAAGATCACTGCCCTTTCTCTGTACCTGCTGACCATCTGCCAACTGGTGTCAAACATTTCAGTCACTTTCCACATCATGAAGATGCTAATGTTTACCTAATTACAAACAAACAACACTTTGAATCTGTATACTCTTATCTTGTGGAGTAGTACACTGCTGGGTTGATTTTGTAGGTGAATTTTTTTTTTAACACATGAACTGTGAATTAGTAATACCTGCAATTACAAATCCATGTCTCAAAAAACCTTCTTACACGGATTTCAGAAGATTCTGAGCCCTCGCTCATCTATTAATTTAGGAAATGCACTAAGTTAAGACCTGATGCTAATATTAATAGATCCCATACTATATGTGCCCCTTTTCTCTATTGTCCTCAAATCCTCTCTTTTGTGACTTAAAATACCCATGTTATCAGTACAAAATTACATTTCGCCTGGATAACAATTGATACCAACTAAGACTTTGGTGAAAATACAATATGAATAAAAGAGGTGAATTATCTGTTCATCTACTTCAAGTGATATGCTCAGCCTCCCATATTTTAGTAAAGAGCTTAAAGAGAATCTCGAAGTAGAACTCTACCATGTTGATACTTTAACCTTACATTAACAAATACTGGTTGAGAAAAAAATGAAAAAGAAAAAATGACTGGATGATCATTGTGGTTTGTAATTGTTGCTGTCATTGGAGTCAGAACCAGTGTTTCTTGAAAACAGGAGAGGATAGATATGCACCTATATTTGTTTGTTCTCATTAGTCAAGTTATTCTCTTTTACCTTTTGTACAGAGCCAAGTCTAACTTCAATATATAAAGACATATTCTACTTAAAATATAGTGTATAAAGGTAAATTAATTAGTTCATGTGGTTCTCAATCCAAAACCAAGGATCTATTCCAAAAATAAAAACTGCCTGGTCCAAAATACTTTAGGGATGATTTGAATGCAATTATTTTTCTCATGGTTCGCAACACAAGTATTCAGTATAAGTGAGAAGTATTCAGTGTAAGTGACTTTTCACAAGTATTCAGTATAAGTTAGTACTAATTTTGCATTTCCCTGCATTAAATGACAACTCAACTGTGTAAAAACCACACGAGGGTGGAATTGCTCAACTCCAGGATTTCTCTTTCTCTCCATGGTAGCCAGTGAGGCTCTTTGAGGCCAGTTGTGAATATCATGCTGATTTTTGTAGTCATCAGTGCAGACAATGCTTCTCACAATTTAACGTGCCCACAAATCACTTGGGGATCTTGGTAAAATGCACATCAGATCCCGTAGGTTTGTGTTGGTCCTAAGACTCTTCATTCATAATGAGCTCCCAGGTGACTAATATAGTGACAGATGTGGATCACACTTTGGTAAGCAAGGATCTGCATTATTTAAATCAAATTTTCTTCATTTTATATAAATATTATATATTTTGAGCCAATGCCCATGCAGGCCATTACATTACAATAGCCTTTGTAATATACCTGTCATTCCTCAAGCACATAAGAACTGAGTATTAGGGTGAGACAGCTTGACATGAATTGTGCTAGCAATCATGAAAGAACACTCTTCATAATAGAAATAATCCTAGATAATTTCTGTAAGGAAGATTAGTAATGGACTACAAAGAATATACTTTAATAATTATACACATTGATGATGTTCTGTGGGAATAACATAAGCACACATTTGTACTGATAATTTTCAAACAGAGAAAAATAATAAATTAAATCAATATTAAATAATGCTTATTAATTTATGAATGTAGGTGATATGGTAGTGCTACCTCTTGGTAACAAGTGGAGTAGCAAGATAAGTGCCTTTACCTTTGCATTATATATATATATACATATATATACATATATATTAGGTTATATATTATACTACTAATACTAACACTACTTGTACTAATACTAATAATACTAACACTGGTATTAGTATTAGTAGTATAATAAGTAATCTAATATATGTGTGTGTATATATATATAAAAGGCAAAGGTAATACTGGTATTAGTAGTATAATATATAATGTGTTTTACATATATATATGAAATGCAAATGAAATACTGGTATTAGTAGTAGTATAATATATAGCATAATACTAGTATTAGTATTACTAGTATAATATATAATCTAATATGTATGTACTAACACTACTTATATATATTAAATATATATACTATTATATATATTGGTAGTATATATTCATTGCTTCTTAAATTAATACTTAATAGCATCGGATTAATTATGTAGGTTCAGGTACGTCAAGTATTTAAACTCATTTGTACTTTTTTTCCTCTCAATAGATTATGGTAAACAGTTTCTTAGTATAAAATAACTAACTTGTTCCTTTTTATTTTTGTGTCACTAACACAAGAAGTAATGGAAATTTATATATTGAGTAAAAAACAGTAGTAATAGTAGTATTTTAATTGGCGTAAATTGTGATTATTTTTTAAAAATTTCCTTAATTGAGTTATTTCTGCATACCAATGGCAGGAAAAACAGAATACCCATGTTGTTCTTAAAATAAGACAATATTATAATACTTGGTAATATCTAGGGGCTTAATGCATCTTGCAATATGACATGTATATAGTTTCATATGCTGATTTATCACTTTAGTTAGGCAAAACTATACAAAAATTCATTAAAAATATTTTTAGCATTTTTTAGAACATGAGTTGCAATTTTGCTTGGCATCAACATGGAAAAGGCAAGCTAATAGCAATATAGGAACGCTTAATGCCTGTACTTAATACATATTTGTTGAAATAGTGAATGACAAATAGTATGGCAAAATCATACCTTTGATATAAAATGATATGGGCAAATATAGGGTGGAATTGCTATACCTAATTAAAATATATATATAGCCACTTGATTTTTATGTAAAATCTTCTGTTTTGTAAACAAGTATCTTATTCTTCTTTTTAAAACTGTAAGAAACTGGTCTGCCACCTAAGGTATAGAATTATAGAATCTTAAAACAGGATTCTTTTTATAGTTTATAGCTCCCTTCTAACAATTTTATAAGTGAATATCCTAAATGAATTTGATTTGACAACAGTGGCAAAGTTCCTGGATTAGAAATTAGACCTTTTGAGCCTTAATCTGATTTCCCTTGATAAAGTAAATACCGACAAATACTTCAAGGTAACATTTACAGTACAAACATTAAAATCAAATTGAACTAGAATATATGGTTTTTTTTTCCTTTTATCATCTCTTACAGTACTATATCTGGTATTATAAAACAGAGGATGTGTACAAATCTATTCAGAAACTATTCAAAAGATTTTACAGATTGTTTTTCTTTTTTCCTACATTTTTCATTATTCATGTCATATAGTGAATGACAGAATCTCTGTTGACTATATTAAAAAACCAGAATACAATATGTTAAAATGTAAATTATTTCTTTATGTCTTGAAAGGAACTCAATGTATATCATAAAACTGTCACATTAATCTTGCATTATCACTTTGAAATAGTGAAAATGAAGTATTTTTGACATAAAACTTGACTTTTAGATACAAGAGACAATTAAAAGTATATTTTCCAAATAACAAAGAAAGTAGTGATATAAAAGTAATTATACTTTGTGTTGCTTAATTTTATGTGGCAACCTGACTGGGCCACTGGGTGCCCACATATTTGGTCTAACATTATTCTGGGTGTTTTTGTGGGAGTGGTTTTGGATGAGATGAGGATAACAATTAAATAGGTAGACTGAGTAAAGCACATTGCTCTCCATAGTTGGCCTCATCCAATCAGTTGAAGGTCACAATACAACAAAAGACTGAAGCTCCCCTGAGTTAGTCATGAACGCTGCATAAAATAACAAATGAACCTGAATTGTGAATAATCTGGGAAAAGTGGTTAAGATGTAAGGCAGAGAAGACAAAATGAAGAAAAAAAATATTAAAGAAGAGAAAGAGATGCCTTCATGAAAAGAAAGTGCTGGAAGGGTAATAATACATGAAAACACTAGCATGCCCCTGAAGATAAGCAGACACAGACTGGGAGAAATGATGGGTTGTTTGGAAGTTGTTAACACATCTCAATCCTACTCTTATGTTAATAGAGTTAATACAATGAGGAATTGGCCATTGTATATCTCAGGGTATGATATAGTAACAAGCAATCTTAACATCTTATGGCTTAGCAGTACATAAGTTTATTTCCCATTCACACTACGAACCTATCAAATGAGCAGCATGTTTAGATCATTATAGTTATTCTCAGATTCCAGCTGATAGTAGCTTTATTTTAGCATTTGCTTCCAAGATCACCTTGGCAGAAGAAAAAAATGTGATCATTTATTCTTAGGCTTTGTAAAACTACAGTGGAATTGATACATGCCACTTCAAACATTTCATTGAACAAAGCTGCTACTATACTCTATTTTATACCCTATGCTATTAAAATCATTTGATAAATATGAAGAGAGCTAGCATTGGCCAGGATTGGTAACAAGTTGGATGAGGCATAAAAGAAAAAGTAAGGAATCTTAGATGACTCCAAATTCTCTAGTTCAAACTGGATAGCTTGTTAAATTACAAGTGCAAAGAATTAGAGAAAAAGAGAACTAAAATATACAAACTTCAGCTTGTTTGAATCTATCAGGAATTATGAGTGTGTGTGGAGGGGTACACGTGTATTGGGTATGTAGTAGTTTTTGTATCACTGAGTAAATATTTGACTGACATTTAACTTACCACTCCTAATATTAATGTGCTTACAACACCACATGCCAGATTTGCATGTAGGAAATTATTCCCTCATAGATGAAACCCACCTGTCTTTTACCGTTTTGTGATACTGGAAATGGACTTTGTAAACATTTCTCTTTTGCCAGCTGACATAATATCAAGCTGGTCAGTAAAGAGTGCTGGTCTGATTGGTTTCTCTGTCTTTTTTGCTCCTGCACCTTGTGGAGACCAGTTCCTGTGAGATACCCAGTGAAGCTGACCTTCCAGATGGCTCTTCAGTGACCTAGCCCCAGGCAATTTCCCAGCATTTTGTTAGAACTACAGCTAGCCTTCCTACAAGTTTTTTGCAAGTATCTTAGCAGGTAGTTTCTCAGCATGTTTCAGTTATACTTCCATGGGTGGCTTCCCAGGGAGTCCCACCAGCATGTCAGAAGGTGGCTTCATAATTAGTTTCAACAGTACCACAAAGGTGGCTTTTCAGTGGGTTCAATTGGAGACCAGCCAGAATCAGTGCATTTCTTTGGCATCCCAGTGGGAAGTTTTCTGCTTTTCAGTCCCTGTCTATTGTATGAATTATTTGTGATTTTCTGTAATTTATGATGCTTTGACATCTCAGGGTCTTGCTAATGCTAGAAATACTGCTCCTCTCGTGGTTAGCTAGTTCCTAGAGATAGTAATCAACTTGTCTGCCAGCACTTCTTTTACATGCAAACCAAGAAATCCAAAGTCCATACCCCCAACCACCTCCTTTATTTAACTCTCACACACCAAGCCAATATTGTGTCTGCTCTAAATTATTCCAGGGACAAGTATTAGACAACTGGGGATACCTCTACAGCCGAGAGCTTACTGATATTGTTCAAGCCTGCCAATCCTAAGGGTTTACCATGCCTAGCCCATTCTTGAACTTGATTCTAAGGGTTTCAGACAAAGGACACTGGGATACAAATACTAAATTGGACTGAATTCGTTAATACAGTCATGCTTACTATAGATTCTGGATATAATGTGGAAGGTAGATTGTGGACCTGGAGCTACATTTAACCATGGATTTTTTATTTAAGAAAAACTTGGAAAAAACAGTGTTTCATGAGAATTTATATGTTAGAGCTTCCCTGGTACTATGTGGAAGAGGGAATCCTGGGGCTTTAGTAGATAGGTATGTTGAAGTAGAATGAGCATGTGAAACATGTAGTCCCAATTTGCATATTTAAGAGAAAGTCTAGCAGTCACCCCGGTATTAAGGTAGTGAGAAATGTACTCATGAGGGAAACACCTGAATCCAAGAAAAGCCCCGTGATTGCTTTCCTTTGTAGGTTATTTGTGACTATGGGGGATACTGCAACTGATATGTTCTTTCTGATTTCAATATGGAAGATCAGATCCAGAGTTACCAGAGGCCAAGTCGTAGCACTTAACTGCCAAGATAAGGTTGATGTATTAATCATAAAGGGCAGCTCAAGGATGTACTGGTATGCATAATGACTTAGCCAGTAAGGAACATTGGTCCTGCTTAATTAATTGATTATGGTGTTCCTAAGATAGAAGTAGATGGATGTCTTCCTGGAATACAGCTTGATTAACATTAGAAAATAACAACAAAAAAAAAAGTTTCAATCTGGTAATAAAAACCTTGTTGCCACAGTAGAGAGTCACTATATCTCATTTATTTCTAGACCTAAGATAATTCAAAGATCCAAAGTCTCTTGAATGAATGCATTCAAATCAGTTGACAGAAATGACACAATAATTTGAGTACATAACCTTTGATGTAAAGAATTATTAATGAGGAATTGATGACACAAAATTTTGTAAGACTTAAAGAAAACTAAAAAGAGAGATAGATAGTACTATATTAGGTTGAAAGCTTGTTCCCTCCAAAACTGACATTGAAATTTCATTGCTATGTTAGTAGTTCTGAAGGGTGGGACCTTTAAGAGGTAACTAGGCTATAGGGGTTCTGACTTCATGAATAGACTGATGCCACTATGAAAATGAACTAATGGGAGTGGTGGGTTCTGCCATGTGAGAAACAGTGTTTCTCCCTCCCAGAGAATGCAGCATTCAAGGTGTCATTTGTGGAACTAGAGACCAGGCCCTCACCAGACACCCAACCCTGCCTGCACTTTGATCTTGGACTTCTCAGCCTCTAGAACTGTGAGAAATACATTTGTTCTTTATAAATTGCCCAGTCACAGAAATTCTGTTATAGCAGCACAAAATTAACTAAGACAGATATAGGGAGATTAGATAGATAGATGATAGATAGATAGATAGATAGATAGATAGATAGATAGATAGATAGATAGATTTAAAAAAAAGAAGATGTAAGAGGCAGCCATTAGCAATAGAACTGTAACAGGTTACTTAAAGAAGTGCTCCTTCTCCTTGCCACACCAACCAAAGGCTGAAGGGAGGTATTTCTGTGGCTTGCTGGATAGTGAAAATGTTGGGGTTGTCTCTGAAAATATATTATCTCTGGTAATGGGGGAAGCCATTTACAGGGGTGATTGTCACCTTAGAATGCATTACAATGCCACCTATAAAAGAGCCAAAAGGGAACATCTGCAGGGAGGAAGGGGCCTCACTGGTGACATGCTACTGTGAAGCCATTGTAGGATGTCCTAAGGGTACTACTAAAACTAAGTGCTTCAAAAACCAGGAACAAGAGAACTTACCCTCTGCAAGAGCTGGAATTGGATGAAGCCATGCCCTAAAATAGTGTATCACTGACAAAACATCACCCAGAAGGAGGCTAGCATGGGATTAATTGTGCTATGAAGTGCACTAGCACTGAAGAAAACTTTGACCTAAAGGAGACTAGAGATGGAGGCACAATGGGTAGAAGAGGAAGAAACCCCTTTTTTACCTCCTCAAAAGCAGATGTGTAGTTCTAACAATTTTAGGAAATAAGAAGATAAATATTAATTGTTTGCATTTGCTTCCTTCCTTGCTACCCTCTTCCTTCATGGATATAAGAGATGCAGACACACACACACACACACACACACACAGAGTGGGGCGGGGGAGAGAAGAGAAAATATGCACGGCTATTATGGTTATTATCTCTCTAATTGGTCACAATGTAGTAGCTGATATCTACAGCTTTCTTCTTCCACTATGCATTCTGTATATTCCCTGCATGTAGCCGGTACCTCAGCTGAAAGTTTTTGTCTTGTTTAGTAATGTAAAACTTGTGATGTAAAACTCTTATTGAGGGTCTAAGTTTACAACCATCTTTTTATTTATTTTAATTTAGTCATTATTTTGATTGTCACAGTTTTTCATTAACCTGTACTACTGTGTGCAGAAGTATTAAAAAGCACCTGGAGATTTTAGATTTAGTCCTTGCCTTCACAGTGTAGCAGCAACAAAATATCTCCTTGGTAATTGGAATTAATAACTTCAGCTGGCAGAATAACCCTTCTTTTCTGCCTGTTTGTTCAATGGCAAAATGATTCCCAAATTGCCTAAAGGCAGTTTCATTCTACAATTGAATGAGTGTTGCATCTCCTAGTTGAAGCACCATGCTTTAGGAACTAACACCTCTAAAAACAGGCAAAGCCCAAGGTTTCCAAGAAAGAAATGCGAATATTCAGAGAGGATATTTAGAAATAAGAGTGAGCAGAGTCTCCCTTACTTCCACTACTTGACTTCTGAACTCATGCATAGTGACTTCCGGGAAGACAAACAACTATAATGTTTTCTGATTAAAATAATACGAGTCACATATTACATCCCTTTAGAATGTTATCTCCCAGTGGGTACCATTACTAAATCTTCAATAAACCATTTTATTTTTAAATTAACTCAGCCAATAGTCATCCAAAAGTGTGTTGGGCTACATGTTATAAGAAGTCAATTTCATGAGCATGAAACAATCGCTGCTCTTCCTTTGCTGAGAGATGGGTTTCTTCATCAACATTGCCATGAGGAATATCGTAAATGTGGGTAAGGTATTCTGGAGGATCATGAATGATGATGCTATGATCTGAATGTTTGTGTCCCTTTCCTCCAACCCCCAATTCATACTTTGAAATTCTAATCCATAATGTGACAGTATTAGGCGGTGGAGCTTAGGAGAGGTACTTAGGTCACAAGGGCAGAGTGCTCATGAATGGACGTAGTGCCCTTTTAAAACAGACTCAAAGGAGTTAATTTACCCTTTCTGCCATGTGAGGACACAGTGAGAACGTGCTATATACAAACCAGGAAATGAGCCCTTACCAAGCATCACATCTGCCAGCAACTTGATTCTGAATTTCCAAGCCTCCATAACTGTGAGAAATAAATTTCTGTTGTTTGTGAGCTACCTAGTCTATGGTACTTTGTAATAGCAGCCTGAACCAACTAAAAACAGATGGTGTTGGTGAAGTATTATGTGGGAAGAAGGCAATTCATATCCCAAATATACCTATTTAAATAAGAACAAATCTCTGCCCTTCCATGATGGAAGAGGTCCAATCTAATCAACAGCTATGAGAGTATTTAGCCTACCAAGGCAATGATGTCAAATCTAGTCCTGACTGTTAGCCTCCATAATAAGGTATTAGGCACTCAGAATTTTTGTTAGTCAAGTCAGCTTTACTAAGAGAAATTTCATGTTGTTCAGTTAATGTGTAGCCTCCATTTTTACCACAATGATCATTTTGTTCATGGGCCTATTGAGATAGCATTGGATGGGCTTGGAAAAGAAGCTAACCAATATCCATAGAGCATTTTATTTTACTCACCTGATACTTTAGAATCTCATGTCCTGGGAATGCCCTTTGGTGGATACTCATACTGGAGCAAACATATGCACAGCTTGTGCCAATTCTAAAATGTCCATCCAGATACTTTTACAGATTTCTATGTCACCAATCTTCCAATCCTATTTTTTCCAAAGTCCTGAACATTCAATCAAATCATTATTAACTTTTCATAAATAATGTAGATCTGTACTGTTGGCCTCTGTCATTCTAGACGTATTGGACAACTAAATGCACTGCTTCAAGTTCTGCCCACTGGGATAATTTTGTCTTTCCATTATTCTTTAGGGAGATTCTTGTGTGAGGCTGTAGTGCCACTGTTGTCCACTTCTGGGTGGTAACAGCATATCAGGTTAACATATATGTAAAGCAGCCATTGCAAGTGGGTTTTTTTTTTTAGCCAATTAGTCATAAGGAACACCCCAGGGAACCATAGCCATAAATTGTGGGAAAGGATCTAATACAATAGCAATCAGTGTTGAAAGCATCTGAGCCACTTGAATATGAAACTTACAGTAACTTCTGGACCTGCCTAAGCTTGGCTATAATTCTTCTTTGTTGTAATATATATTTTTACTTATACATGCTAACCAAGTTGTAGCAGATTCTACCTGGACAGCTTCCAAGTGAGTTTTGCAGGTGCTCTAGAATGAGGATATCCAGCAAGTTTCTATAGTACCCCCAGGGGAAGTTTCTCAGTGAGTTCCTCCCCTCACCTCAGTCAGCTTATCAGCAAGTATTTTAACATCTACATAGACATTTGCTGTTTGCCAATCCTGACTTGAGACATCATACACAATTTCTCTGCCATGCAGCAGAAGACATTCTCATATTCTATTGTCAGATCTAAATTTCAGCCTTGGATTGGGGATCTTCCAAATTTGTTCTTTCCTTTGTACTTTGCCTCAGCAATAAAGGTAGTGATTTTTATCAATATACACTACACTTGTTTTATGGCTTCATTCTCCCTAATATTTAATCTGTTATTAACTAGTAAACAAATTTTAGATTAAAAATTTAATGTTCTAATTATTATGTGTTTTTTATTTTATGACTGGACCATGAATAACACATCATCTTCTCCCTTAAGGTTTTTTTTCTCTAGAATCTCTTGGGACGTACCAATTTGTTATTAAATACAAAATATGTGGCAAGGACTGTTCCTAGTGTTTTGAGGAAATCTATAATAATGCAAAATTATGCAGTTTCACTCCTTATTTAGCTTTAGGTATAGTGGACGAGGAGAAGAAGAAAGAGGAGAAAGAGAAAAATGAAGAGGAGGAATAGAAACAACAACAAGGAGAAGGAGAAGGAGCAGAAGAAAAAAGAACAACAAGAACATTTAGAACATTATGTAATAAGGGGAACTTCACTACCCTTTATGATAAAGAAACAATTCCCTAAGGTATTAACATTAATATTGAAGATAAAATGCTTGCAAAACAAGCTAAAAGAAGAAGAGAGTGATCTTAGCTGAGAAAATATTATTTGCCAAGATAATCAACATAAGCCAGAGACAAAGAGAAGAAATGAATAAAAATAGTAGCAGATGGGTATGGAGAGAGAAAGCATGCTTGCAGGAGAGAGGAGTCTGAATAATGCACACAACTATTTGGATCACTAACAGATCATTTCAAATGTTGTATGGAGAATAAATTGAGTAAATGTGAATATGAGATTATAGGTGTAACATTTTAAAAGAAAATATAAGGGCAATATTGTGGTACACCAGGCAAAGATGTGGGCCAGATATAGGGTGGAGCAGAGGAAATAAAGCATATTGGACAAATTCAAAATATAGCTTAGAATCAATTTGGAATTTAAGTTTTATTGAATATGAGAAGTGGCAAGAGATACATAAAAATTACTAAAATGATAATTATTCTGCAAAGGGTTTAATATTTAAAATTAAAAACAAACACACACAAAAGAGATGTCCCAAAAGAAAAAGCATCTTATTAAGATAAAAGCTCTCTATCACCAAAAGTATCAATCACTGTGCAAATAATTCAATCACAAATCAAATAACAATCAGCACAGATGAAGTAGAGAGTACTCAACTCTATAATGAATGGTTGTCAAATCTGAGTGATCACTGTAATCCTCTTAAGGCACATTTAAAAAGGGGGATTCAGTCTTTACCCTCAACTATAGTGTCAGAAACTCCAGGAGTTGGGAAGTTTGTGCTTTTATTTGTTCCAGGTGACTCCAATGATCAATGAAGTGTGACAAACACTAGATTATATTTAAGGTCCTATAGCAATCTGAAATTTTATGATCAAAGCAAACTAGTAAATTGTCTGCCATTAGAGTTTGTGTTAGAAAAAAGCAGAATCCCTTAATAGGAAAGATAATGGAAAGCAAACATAATAATCATCTTATATCCTAATCATTTTAGAGGAGGTCTTTATAGCACACAACATTTTGTGAGACATTTTTCATATCTATTTAGTGATAAATGTGGTCAGGTTTGTGGGTTTTTTGCTAGATATGCATGTACATGTAAGTATGCATATATATTAATGACAATACATTTTATTTATTTATTCTCTATAAGCACTTGAATAAATGATGGTGTTTCTCAGAAAAAAAAAAAAAAAACTCCTTAACATCTGATCTAAGTAATGTTTCCTTCTCTTTACCCGAAGCATGAGATTTTTCTCTGGTGTTCATCTTAGAAACCTGATGGGGTTCCTGGAACTAAAACTAGTGAGCCCTTGTGACTGGCTCACTGAGTTTTTAATTCCCAAGCTAGTTCACAATGAGCCTTCAGCAATTTGCCCTCTCAGTTGAAGTATTCCTACTAGCACTGACGCCATTGGCTGGTTTCTGCTTCTGGACGTCTACTCTCAGTAAGCTATGATTCTTCGTACTGGCCTTTCTCTTCAGTTTTCATGGCAATGGTTTGCCTGGTGACTCCCATTATTTCATAAACCTATGAAGAGTTGTTGAATTTCAGTTTGTTCAGCTTTTTTTCCAGTAGAGAATATGGGAGTATGGCTACCCAACTCTTTACATGTTGGACTGAAATCAGAAGAAATCTCATTTAAAAAAATAGTTTGCTTTCTGCCTTTTCCGACTGCAGTTAAGCTCATGGGTGTTACAGATCTTTGTCTTCATCTTCACTTTTTTGCTGTTTTAGTTCAAAACTGTGGCATAGCGGACACTTGACAAATATTTATTGAATGTATGCTGGCATGATTTTCTGGATCTTTCAAGAGGGAGGACCCTCATCCTAGTGGTCATAGATATCATGAGCGGGCAGAATATACTAAAACTGAGGCTAGTTCTCAGAGGGCTTCAGAAGCCACATAAACAATGCTATAACCAGGGTTTACCAGTCTCTCAAACACTTTGAGTTTACAGACTTCATCCCTTTATGTGATGCCTTGCCAGAGGCATGTCTAGAAAGCTAGTAAAATGCCAGACATGGAAACAGTATTACTGTATTGGTATCTGAAATAAAAGCTATTATAAATTATTTCCTACTCAAAGAAAAGAAAAATCCTGTGAGTACGATGTTTTTCTAAGTCTGAAATTAGAGGATATCTGCCTAAATAAATGAGCTGTGTAAGAAAGATTCAAGGGTGTTGCTTAATTTTGTTATTATAATAGTGTCACAGCAGCTGCATATCCTACTGTAGACCATTCTTATCCAAGAGGTCATTGTTATTGATTTGTCAATTTGGAGAAACTGTGACCCACAAAAAATGCTTGTGTGTGCCTTATAGAAAATATGCATTTTACTTCCATACCTTTCCTAGATTTCAGAGTTCACTACCACCCAGCAACTTATGTGGAAAATTTTGATAAGAACTAGTGAATACTCTCTTTCATATTATTGAACAATACAATGTATGCACTGACTGGGGTAAAATACAAGGAGAGTTATCTGAGTGAAAGTTATTATTTGATTATCTTTCTAATGCATGTTCTTCAATAAATTCAGAAAACCATTCATAATATCCTTGCATGGAAACTAGTAATATGATTTTGACAGTCATCCACTTCCCTACCTATTTGTAACTCTTCATACAATCTGGATACAGTGCTTATAATTCAAAATACATGACCTCAGCACATCAGTGAATAATGGAATTGGTTGCAGTATCTACTACCAGGTAGTCTACTGCCAGGGTACAAAATCACTTTCAGGCAGCACACTAACGGTGTTTAACCAATTTAAATTCCCTAGGATTATCTTTTAATGCATTTTTTTTTTTTTTTTTTTTTTGAGACAGAGTCTCACTCTGTCGCCCAGGCTGGAGTGCAGTGGTGCTATCTTGGCTCACTGCAAGCTCCTCCTCCCAGGTTTACACCATTCTTCTGCCTCAGACTCCCCAGTAGCTGGGACTACAGGCGCCTGCCACCACACCCGGCTAATTTTTTGTATTTTTAGTAGAGACGGGGTTTCACTGTGTTAGCCAGGATGGTCTCGATCTCCTGACCTCATGATCCGCCCACCTCAGCCTCCCCAAATGC
Organism: Hylobates moloch; assembly: GCF_009828535.3. Taxonomy (NCBI): domain Eukaryota; kingdom Metazoa; phylum Chordata; class Mammalia; order Primates; family Hylobatidae; genus Hylobates; species Hylobates moloch. Next base: position 144,145,600 of record NW_026652279.1, read on the forward strand.
TGGGATTACAGGCATGAGCTACCGCACCCAGCCTTTAATGCATTTTTAAAAGATATTGTGTTACAAATTTCTGGCTCTCCAATATTTGACTCCATGCATTCAACTTTGCATGCCTTCTTTATTTTTTTGATTTGTGAAGCAGTTATTCATTTGGAATCCACTGTATGGCAGATGTAATATTAGCTGTTGGGGAACAATAATTGAATACCTTCAAAGGCTCAGTTTGGTGGCAAAATATACAGACAAAGAGAGGATAGCCTCAAAAATAAATTCATTTCAAGGAAAACAAAAGGGAATTCAAACAAGAAGAAAGCAGAGTAGGGCTTGTTTCATATAGAATTGGAGAAGACATCAGCCAAGTAAAAATTGAGAGCAACTATGTTCACTTAGAAAGAGCAGGATCTGTGGTCATGTAGCTGAAAACAATAGTAAGTTCAAATCGTAGTGGTAGGGGAGAAGACTGGCTCTTGGTGGAGTTACAGGGTTGATCAGGGACAATGGATACCAGTGAAGATTCTTATAGGGATTTCTGTCTGATAATTCTGTTCTGAGCCATCTTTATTGACATAACATATTTAAACTAGACTATCCACTACAGTGTGAAATTTTGCGAGTTCCATTAATTAGGATGAACTACAATTCTACAGAATTTGTTGGTATAAATTTAATCCACATAAAAGTTTTGCAGTAATCCTCATTTACAATTTGGGCTGCAACCCAGATTTTTTTTTTTTGATTCTGAAGTCTATGATCATTTTTATACATTTTATTTTATGAAACAAGAATTACAAATAAAGTAGTGGATATGAATTATGAAAACATATATGACTACATTTATCTAATAAGAATTGGGAAAGGGGAAAGAGTAGATACAAATAAACTTGGAAATAGAGGACAAATGTACTTAGAGAGGCTCTGTTTTTTGTACTCATAGCCTATAACCAGTCCTTGGAAGGCCAAGATTAGGTCAGATAGAATCAGAGTGTACACGATTCACTAACCACGTGACTTACAGAATGCTACTTAACTTCTTTAAACAAAATTACCGGCCGGGAACAGTGCCTCAAGCCTGTAATGCCAGCACTTTGGGAGGCCGAGGTGGGTGGATCACCTCAGGTCAGGAGTTCGAGACCAGCCTAATCAACATGGTGAAACCCCGACTATACTAAAAATACAAAAATTAGCCAGGTGTCGTGGTGGGCACCTGTAATCCCAGCTGCTCGGGAGGCTGAGGCATGAGAGTCACTTGAACCCAGTAGGCAGAGGTTGCAGTGAGCCAAGATCGTGCCACTGCACTCCAGCCTGGGCAACAGAGCAAGACCCTGTCTCAAAAATATATATATATATATATATAAAACCAAACTGCTTTCAGCACAAATATAAACAAGATGAAGATAACAACAATAACTACTTGATAGGACAGTTGAGAGAATTATATCATTATTTTCTAACTTTTCACTTTCCTACACACAGAGAACAGGATGGTATATTTATGTCCCAATGGGTTAAACACATGAGGCACTCTGGCTGCCTCAGGTTCCTGCCAACCATCTCAAAGACTGAAATAATACTAATACAAAATACCTAGATATTTCTATGTCATTTGAATTGAGGAAACATTATTTAGATAAAGAATGCATAAAGTACATTGCTAGAAACACAATAGATTGCCACTGAAATAGCTATCACAAAGGACTTTTCTTTACGATGAAGTGGGTCAAAATTTTCTGCTCCAAGTTTGTATTTGGGATACCATAAAGATATAGAGTAAAATGAAGAATTTCTCTCCCCATTGAAAGAGCACATCAAATCTCATATTTATTGAATTTAAGTTAGGGCAAACATGAACCTTTGATACCTATCATTTTCAGTGACAATCTAAGTCCCAATAATCCAGGCATGGCCATGATACCTGCATTCATATTTGGGATGCGTGATCCTAAAACAAAATTTTTTCTACAAGTGCTTGCATCTTATTTGTTCATTTGCCTCAAGTAATGATTTTTGTGATGAAACAAACAGATCAGTAATATCTGCCTTTTCTCTTTTTCTCAAGCTTTTTAACATTTTTCTTCATATTCCTTTAAACAAAATTCTGCAGAATTTCAGAATTTCTCTGCATTTTCAAAGTTCCCATTTGCCATATAATTCCGACACCCTCCATGCTTCCATCTGAAACTGTGTGTGTATATTTTCTTCAGTTTCTTTTTCTTTATAGAATGCTGAATGCATTAAGCAGATTCCATGGTAACATATTTTTCTGAAACTTCTTGTTCTTCCTATTTAAGGAGTTATACCTTCCTTAGTAATTCGTGTCAATGCCTTTAAGTTAAACATTTATTCTCATGTGATATTAAATATGATTCTATGTTTCTCCCATATAAGATGTGAGTTGATTATGAGAGATACAATTGATATGAAAGATAAGGAAACTGGAGATCATGCAATCTGCTTTCCCTTAGATGACTAAATAATTACTGTTACACATAGCGTTCATTCTTGAATAGATAACCTCTGAATTTGCACATGGCTTTCCAAATAAATTGGTCCACTGAACACAAGTTAGTGTCAATACTGTATTATAGGTATGCAATTCTCACAATAACCCTATATTGTTTGGATTGATCTCAAATGTTACTTGTTTATTTATTTAGCAACATACATTTAATATTCTGTTTTCTGCAAAAAGACAAAGTGTGCCATTTTAAAATAGCATTACACAACTTATTACACCATTTATAAGTTACACAAAATTTATCTTCAACTATAATAACTCATGTGCTCATGAATATCCTTTTTTCCTCATTAAGAATAAGAAATTCTTAATTCTTGACATTGTTATATCCTTATTTACCAATGGTGGCACAGTCTCTCATAGATATTTGATAAAATGCTTTCATGCAATTCAAAAGCTTTTGTGGTATTAACAATTTCATAGACATTCATAATGTCAAGATTTTAAAAAAAAGTCCCCAATAGTCTATCTATTTATTTTTAAAAGAAGAAAAATTAAAATACAGTACATTTAAAATTTATTGAAAGGTAAACTTTCATTTTGGGGAAAATAGCTGAGCAAAGAATCATATTTGTTTTAAAAATAAAGAAAAAGAAGACAAATGGAAAGTTCGTATGTGAGAGCAGACATGTGCAAGAAAAGCTATTTTCTTTTTTAATCTAATTTGTCTTGAAGGCATTAGAAAACAGAAAACTCTACAAGTTAGAATTAGTGAATAAATGCCACTAGCTCTCTTACCCAGAAAATACCAAATATAAACATATTTCCTCTTTGTGATGCTATCATATCTGAATAATTTATGTAAGAAAATCTCCTATAAAATGATTGTGCATGTTTTTCAAATTTTGTTTAACCTGAATGTTTACATATTTTCTTCACAATGTGTACTTGCCTTAATGAAATAAAATAATTTGAAGTTTATAAAGATCCAGAAGCACTGTTTCTCTTTACAATTGTAATACAATCTTAAAATAAAAATATCAAATTTATTTGTTAATTTGCCTCTGTAGATATTGGCTATTGAGAATACTGAAAGAATGGACTTTAGGAAATATTTGTAAATGCTTTCTGAGTTGTTGATGTGCACATTTAGTTTTGCAGATATTCTTTGTTGACTGGACCATAGGTGACTACATCCTAACATCACTTAACATTGCTCTTTCCCTAGATGATTTTTTCCACAGACTGTGTCACTTTACTAATAGACCCTTCAGAAGTAAGTAAGTAAATGAAGAAAAACTGATGGATATTTTAAAGTAAGAATGTTTGGGAGTCGTCATTACTTTATGTAAAAACTAACTTGTATTAACCATTAACAAATTTATTTACTAGAATATATATTCAAAAGGAATTTAATATGAAAAACTAAAAATAATTTAAATACTTTTCTGTTATTTAAATAATATAATTTTTTGTACACATTTTCATGACATTGATCCGTAAAAAGTATTCTTACATTTTCAGAGCAAACAGTTACAAATATTTCAAAACACTAAAATACAAAATGAAGGAAAACTGTAACAATAAATGTTAACTATACAGAGAATAAATATTCATCAAGGGCCAATACATTACTACTTTGGTAGTAACTATTCAGGAATGACTGCTATGAACTGAACAGTACTCTCCCCAAATTCGTAAGTTGAAGCCTTAACCTCCAGTGTGACTGTATCGGAGACAGAAGTTATAAAAGACTATGGCCTTATAAGAACAAAAAGATCTCTCTTTCTTTCTCTCCCTCTCCACACCAGGTGAGGACACAGTAAGAAGGCAGCCATCTGCAAGCCAGTGAGAGAGCCCTCACCAGAACCTGAACATGTGGACACACCGATCTCAAGCTTTCAGCCTCCTGACTGTGAGAAAACAAATTTCTATTGTTTAAGCCATCCAGTCTGTAGTATGTTGTTTTGGAAACCTGAGCTGACTAATACAATGACCAATACATTATTTAAAGCAACATAATCTTTATAGAGAGCATAAATTAAAATTGTATGTAATATAAATATTACTTCCTTTAGATTGAATTTTTGTCATATGCTATAACATAGAAAAAGAAAAAAATCACATTTTTAGTAATTCCTGCATATTATCTTTTAAATTTTATCTGTGATGGTAATTCTGAAACATATATGGAGATATATAAATATATTTCTTGTTGGTATATAAAAAAAAGTTGCTATTTAGAATACTAATGACTTTGTCCTGAAAAATGAGGAAGCCCCTAGAGAGGAAACTGAATTTCTCTAAATAAGAAAGCAGAAAATGTTGACCCCCAAGAAGGAAATTAAACAAGAAATCATTATGAAATTAACTTGAGAAGCCAAAAGAGAGATCAAGTAGTATTAGCAAAATGAATAGTGGATGTCTATGTGCTCTATAATGTGGCCAAGGAATTAGCTAAGCTTCTTTTTTGATTTAAAAGTAGTGAGACTATAATATTAAGACAAGAAGAACCAGTCATAGAACTTGCTAATGTGGGTGCCATGGAGGACATGAGAAATTAGTGAAAAATAATGAAAAAGACTTGACTTTCAAAGTAGTTGGAATTTTGGGTTTTATCTAAAATTATATTCATCTCCAAAATGCAGGAAATCCAAAATACCTCATAGGACATATGTAGATTATCCATTAAATATTCAAAATATATGTATTATTTGCATCCTATATAAAGGCTGCCTTTGTTGCTGAGTATATAAAGCACACATGCTCACTCTCATGCACACAATCCTAAGGTTTTGACTATAAAGAGAACCTATTTTGTCTCCCCATTTTGCCTCAATTAATTTACATAACTTAAGAAGATGAGATAAATCACCTAAGTGAATAAATGATATGGTTATTTTCTATATTGATGAAAGGAATGGGAGAAGATTAATACAGAAGTATGTTAGCTCATGTCTATCAGTAAGCAGAAAACTCTCATCTACATACCACCTTAATTGTTTCTCTATTGGAAAAGTCTGTGAAGCAAACACAAGTAAAAAAATCACAGGAATATGAGCTAGGAGGCTAAGATTCAACTGGGGAGTAATGAATTCAATAACTAAATCATTAATATGTTCCACAAGTCATAAATTAACTAGTCAAAATTTCATAATCATAATGCCTTAAACCTAACATTATAACAAAATTCTTAACAAAAATTCAGAGTATTTGTTTCAAAATATAATCAATACAAAAAATATAGATTTTACATTTACATAATGAGAATCCCATTTTAAAATTCAAGAAAACATCCATCAAGCATTAATTATAACTGCCTTTGATTGAAAAACTGCCCATTTGTTAAATCCATTTAAGCTGACATCATACCCACAATAGCAAAAAGCTCTGTGGTTGCGTGAACGATTCTCTTCCTACAGATAGCAATTAGAAAATATTAATACAACATACAATATAAAAATAATTATTTAAATACACTGTAAAGTGTATAAATAAGGCATAATCAGGATCCTCTGGCAAAATTGTTAAATCCACATAGTGGAATACTTTAAGATACACCTCACATTAATGTACAGAGCAACCAGACCAAAAACGTAATATAAATGATATGAATGACAGTGTCAACCATCATAACCTTATTGTTATTTGTAGAACACTATAGATAACAACTGCAGGATAAACATTATTTCAATCATATACGGAATGTTCACCAAGATTGACCACATATTGATCCATAGAACGAGTTCCAATAAAATAAAATAAAAAATCTCTTTACAATTATGTTCCCTGATTACAGAATAATTAAATGAGAATTAAAAAAATACAAGTAGTAATGCTCCAAATATTAAACAACTCATTTTTAAACAGCCCCTATTTCAACACAAAAATCGAAAGGGAATTATAAAATACGTTAATGAAATGATAATACAAATAGTATACCAAAATGTATGTGAAGCTGCTAAAGATGTGTATAAAGGAGCATTTTCTATGTTAAATGCAAATATAAGACAAAAAGAAACGTCTTAATCAATGATGTAAGCCTTCAAACACAAGAAACTAGAAAAAAAACAGCAAATAAAAAATAGAGTGTGCAGAAGGAAGCGTGTAATAAAAATAAAGAGAACAAGTCAACACAATAAAAAGCAAGCAAAAATAAAGTAGAACTGCTCAGTAAAAGAACACTCAAGTCTGAATCTCAGATTAACTGTTTTTAAATCTAAGTATGTCATAAATATTTTACAGGTCATAATTATACATGCAAAAAAATTTGAAATTTTGAGTTTCATCTAAAATTATATTTATCTTCAAAAATAAGAAATCCCAAATGCCATAAAGGACAAATGTATGCATTAAACATTCAAACTCTATGTATATTCTTTATCTGAATTAAACTTTAAACAGGTTTCTGTATTTTTCCTTTGCTAAATCTGACGACTGTAAGATAAAAATGAATAACACTAAAAGTTTGTTACTTGAAAAGTCCATAAAACTGATAAAACTTGTTTTTAATTGATCAAGAAAAAAGGAGGCAAGGGACAAATCATTTTATTAGCAATTATAGAAAAGGCACCACTTAAGATCTTTTAGACACTATAATGATAGAAAGGTAACATTATAAACAACTGAATGCCAATTACATAAAATAAAGGGATAACAGAAATTGTAAGTTGCTGAACCTGACAAAAGAAAATATAGGCAATCTGACACAAAATAATATTCACTGTATGATTTCATTCATATAAATTCTAGAAAATGCAAACAAAATTCCATAGTGATAAAGCATATTCATATGGCTAAGGGTATGGAAATAGATTGACTGCAAATGTGCATGAGCAAATTTTTTCTGGAAGATCAAAATATTTCTCATTGTGATCGTGGTGCAATTTTCATGAGACATCTTTGAAAACTCACCAAATGGGTCGTTTACTACATATAAGTTATGCTTTAATAATTTTATTAGAAGTTTAATGAATAAAAAATGATTGTGGATTGGCTTGTTTATTCAGAGCTTTAGACAGTTTAACCATTTGTTAAAAAAAACTAAGTAACAAACTATTTAATTCTACAAATTTACATATGAAAAAGTAGATTGAAGTAAATTAAAATTCATGAGGAAAAAAAGAAGGAATTAAATAAAATATTAAATAATGTGGCCAATAATGTAATTTGCCCAATTTGATTGTCCAACTATAAACAGAACACAGAAAATATGGTATTACAAAAATGTAAGAAAATTATCTGAGGAATTATCACCAGAAAATGAAAATGTCTATAACACTGTAAAATGTAGAACTCCTGATTTTTGAGCATTATATGATTCATAAAGGAAGGAAACTTCTCGATTCATGTGATGAATTTATGTTAATTCTGAAATGTGATGAAACACAAGAGACAACCAAACATCTTTGTACTGAAATAGTGCATGAATTGCTATTTTCTTGGAAATTCACATTTGTAACCCAGTACCTCACAATTTAATGTAATAATTTTAAAAATATATGTTTAATTTAATATCCATTGAAACTGATGTACTCTTATATATCTAAATATTTAAAACATTATAATTTAAATCAAATCAATCTTACAGATGTAATGCTGCTAAATAATTTCCATTCCATAAAATTTAGCAACCTATAAAATAATCATATACCATAATCATTTTTTCTAAAATCTATTCCATCACATTGAAAAGTAAAAGAAGAAATCTTGTAATCATCCCAATGTATGATATAAATAAATTACAAAATCGATTTAAAATATATATTCTTAGAAAAGTAGAATTATAAAAACAAATTTCTAAGAAGATAAAATAAATATTAAATAAAAATCCTACATTATATTTAATGATACAATAAAGATAATTTCACTAGACATAAACACAGAATGAGAGATGAAGTATCAATAATACTATGTAGATTTGTTATACATGCCTTTTGCAACATGCAAAGATATAATAAATGAAATATCTCTAATTGCAATGGCATAGACACACATTTTTGATTGATATAAATAAGTGCCATGGAAACCAAGAAAACTCTCAAAACACGTTTTAAGAGTTTATTATGATTATCAAATACAAATTCTATCAGTAGTTGCTCTTACATATAATATCAATTTCTCATTAGAATTGCAATAAAAATTGTCCAAAATTCACTAAAATATAAAATATAAAATGTCTAGGTTTAAAATTTGCATAAAATGTGGTTTCTTATAAAAGAAATTATGAAATATTATAATATTAAAGAACTAAAAATACAGACCTGATAATTATATACACAATATGTTCCTAGATCAGAACACTCAATAATGTAAAGTTAATATTCTAGTAACTAATTATGTTTTATTAACATTTAATTACTTTATTAAGGTAATTTTAAAGTCTGATAAATTGAAATAAATGACCCCAAAATTTGAGGGAAAAATAATTCTGTCAACAATAATTGCACCAAATTTTATTTCAAAAACATACCTTATTTTATAGTGTAGCAGTGTAGCAATTGCTCAAGAATAGATAATCAAATAATAAAAGACGACACAAATTTCAGAACTAACCTATGATATGTATATGCGTATGCATTTTCCTATACAATTGTACTATGTATAACTTGTCACATCATTGCTAATTTGAAAAAAGTGGTAAATTTACTTAAATGATTCTAGTTCATTTTGTCAGCTGCATGAAAAAATACACTTAAATATAGGCATGCTTAATATACACATACACCATATATATTTAACATAGATTAAATAGTTAAATGTTTAAAAAAGAGGAGAATATATGATATTGAGTGAGAAAAATTTACAAAAATGGAAGAAAGTAATCATAGTGAAAATATTTAGCAGACCAGAATCCTAAAGCAGCTAACCTAAAAGATAAAATAGCTGGAGGGCATATTTGTTTTTCATAAGAAATACATAACTGACATCAATGTAATTATGCAAAAAATCTTAAAAATGCAATTATCTGACAAGAATGTTGAAGAATCAAAGTAATATTGAACTGACATAGGATCTCATTTCTATTTCATTGATAAATATAACAAATTATAGCCAACTTCTATTAACGGTATGGCATTTAATACCTGCTAATATGTTAGAAAGCTACACCTCTTTTGAAAGCTAGTCTGATAAATCAACCCATTAGTTATATTCTAACTTGTAACTGCATTGCAGTTCTAGGATTATTTTGAGGAATCTCATCAGAAATGTGAGCACTAACATATGCAAAATTTGCAAAGGTATTTGTTATGGGTTGAATTGTTTTCCCTGCCAAAAAGGTATGTTGACATAGTAGCTTCAATTCTCTTAGATAAGGTCATATTAGACTAGGGTAAGACCTTGCTCTAATACAACTGGTAGCCTTAAAAGAAGATGGCCATATGAGACAAACATGCAGAGGGAATACCCTGTGACTAGGAAGCAGAGATTGGAGTTATGCAGCTACAAACCATGAATGCAAAGATTGGCAGCAAACCATCAGAAGTTAGGAAGAAGCAAAGAAGTAATTCTCTAAAGGTTTGAGAGGAGTATGGACCTGCGGACATCTTCATTTTAGACTTCTAGTGTCCAGAACTGTGAGACAATATATTTCTATTAGCTTTAGCATCCTGGCTTGTGATACTTTGTTGTGGCCACCCTAACAAACTAATACAGTATTCGTGGCTGTGTTATATATAAAATGGCAAAATATTTGAAATTACTTATGTATCAAAGAATAAGAAATCTTGTAAATATTTATCTTTATGTATATGATAGAAACTTGACTTTAAAATTTTAGTATCAAGAATACATAATAAATTTCAATTAATTGTAAGTGAAACAATTGCATGACAATAATTCTAATATTTTTTCAACATATTCAGTTTTACATTTGTAGGGATTTGTTTGTTTCAACTACATTAGTAATAAATTATCAAGCTTTTTTTCTCTGGCCCCTGATTTCAGCTTTGGCATTTTTCCTGTCACTTAAGGTATCTACAATTGTTTTCATATTTTTTGTGATATCAAATCTCAAAGCTTTCCATTTCTATCATGATTGTCCAAACCTGTGGCTTTAGGGACTTGGAGTGTGGAGAGCAAAATAATCCATTCCTTTTCTCCTTGTCTGTCCCTATGTTTAAAAGTAAATTTTCTCAGTAGCAAATTGAAAACAGTTACTGGAAAAAGGACAGCCCTCTCCTACATCACTCTTCTGGGTGGCAATTTCTCTGTTAATGGCTGCTTAGCCAGGCACTGCTGTTTTAGGGGGTATAAGTGTGAGTACTTAACAGAGTCCTTGTGAGTACTTAACAGTGGCCTTGGTGCTGCCTGGTTCCATGAAGTGAAAATTCCATCACTTTGAACCTCTGACTCAAATTATTCATTAACTGCTAAGGTTTACCTAAAATGTCAGTGGCCCTCTTTGGTAGAGTAACTACAGAACTTCTCAGGTCTTGTATATGGATATGTGTATACATGTATATGTATATAGATGTGTGTATATATGTGTATGTATTTATGTATATTTGTATGGATATGCATAAGCATATACATATATAAGTAAGCTTTATTTTAATTTTTGCTGCTCAGATAGCCAGGGGACTATTTTATTCATTCACTGTCATTCTTTCAAGACCCAAAATGACCCCTTTTCGTCTTGTAGACATTCTCAAGCTTACTGGGATTTCTGTGGAGCATTCCTCTTTAGTTGGTTACGGTGTGTGGGTTGGAAGGAACATGCTGTATATACCATTCCCTTCTCTATGGTATATAGAGGGAACAATTTCATACCACGGCTACTAATCTTCTGCCAGGTAGAAAATTCTGATGATTCTGTGATCTGCTTCCTAGGTTAAATGTTCCGAGGAGTCAAGAGGTGGCAATTCATCCTCTTCTGGCATTTCAAGTGCTCTTACAATTTACATAATATATGTACATACCTGTACATCCTTATGTGACTATAGTAAACAACACTTAATATGCATAAGGTCATGGAGTCATAAGTCTTTGAACAACTGAGTAGTGCATTGTGGTTGTATTAGTCCATTTTCATACTCCTATGAATAAATACCTGAGACTGGGTAATTTATAAAGAAAGATAGGTTTAATGTAGTCACAGTTTCACGTGGCTGGGGAGGCCTCACAATCACAGTGGACAGTGAGGAAGGAGCAAATGCATGTCTTACATGGCAGAAGGCAAGACAGCATGTGCAGGGGAACTGCTTTAATAAAACCATTAGATCTCAAGACATATTCACTATCACAAAAACAGAACAAGAAAAACCCAGCTCCATAATTCAATTACCTACCACCATGTCCCTTCCATGACACATGAGGATTATGGGAGCTACAGTTAAAGATGAGATTTGGGTGGGGACATAGCCAAACCATATCAGCAGTGTTATTGTTTTGCTTATATTTTTTAATATTTCCTTTCACACTTTGAATTTTGAAAATTCTATATAAGTTTTATGCAATATGTTTAGAATCAGAAAAATATCTATTATTAAATATATAAATTCTTAACATTATTCTCCAATATAATAGTTATTTTATTTTTAAAATTTCATACAAATACATATAATATTTTGGTGTCTTATGCCCACTAGTTTCACCAAAAGACATATAGATTCACTGGTTTAATGCACAAGGTATAATTTACTTTGCAGACAAAAATTTAGGTATAAAAAGGAAAGTTTATAATTCAGTGTTAGATTAAAGCTTAGTGAAATGTTTTGTATCCGCATCATATTAAACTATTTTCTACTCCATGACTGAAAAGCAAAAATGTGTTTTGTAAACAAACATAGTAATTTCAGTTGCTTAAGGTGTCAAAGATTTTCAGAAACTGTATAATATACTTAAATTCAAATTTAAAAAAAAAAGAGAATACTTGAAGGTTATCTGCAGTCGCAGAACATGATATTATCCAAAGATCTAATTTCAGATTATGCATCAACATTGTGTCAAAGTCTATATTACTTGTTCTGTTACTACTAATAATTAAACATACAGCACTGATGAAAACAGTATCCAACCATTATAATGTGACAACTCACAGCACCGATTATTCAGATTTACTATTCAAGACATTGACATTGACTTTCCTCCTTCTTATTTATTTATTTATTTATTTATTTATTTATTTATTTATTTATTTTTGAGACAGGGTCTTGCCTGGCTCTGTCGCCCAGGCGGCAGTGCAGTGGCGTGGTCTTGATTCACGGCAACCTCTGCCTCCTGGATTCAAGCAATTCTCCTGCCTCAGCCTCCCGAGTAGCTGGGATTACAGGCGCACATCACCACATCCAGGTAATTTTTTGTATTTTTAGTAGAGACTGGGTTTCACTATGTTGGCCAGGCTGGTCTCGAACTCCTGACCTCAGGTGATCTGCCCACCTCGACCTCCCAAAGTGCTGGGATTACAGGCATGGGCCACCATGCCCGACCCTTTTTTAGTAAAATTTTTTCCCCTACCAATTTCTTCTGCTGCATTATTTCCCTCAGCTGAATTTCAAAGTATTCCCTTCATTTCTCATGTTATTAAAATGTCACCTACCCTTATAATAAGTAGAATATGAGCAATAATGTTAGTTGAATTCTGAGAACCAATGAAAAGATGGACATAAATCTGAAAATCCAGTAGAATATATCATGTTTAATAGTCAATAGTTTTCTTTTTATCTTAACAACATAGGCTTTATGCTAAACTTAAATATGTTGTGGGCTTCATGAAAATAATTTCAACTTTGTTCCACTGGTAACCTCATTATTTAAAAATGTTTTAAATAAAAGAATTCCTTCTTTATATGCATATGTATAAAGTTCTCATTTGTTTGTAATTATGATTGTTATTTCTTTTGGAAGAAATAATATCTGTAAAATTTATAAGGAAATAAATATTGAATGTTAATAAATAAAACATAGATATTGGATCATAAGAATATATTAAGGGAACTAACATCATAAAAGATGAAAAAATATTGCCAAGTTTGTCTTTCATACAAAATTGTAAATGCCACTGATTTCTTTTTTTTCAAAAGTGGATAATGGTATCCAAGTATATAATTCTATTATTAGGGAAAATACATTGAGAAAAATATTGAGAAACTTATTTTTCATACAGCTAATTTAAGAAGGATAAGCCTGATTATCATAAACAAATAGGAGGTAAATTTCTCCACATAATCATATAAAATGAAACATGAATTCCTGGAGCATCTATGAAGAAAGGAAATGAAGCGCCCACAAATGTTTGGAAGGGAAAAAAGGGGGAATTTAAGCAGAAGTCAAGATATTTAAAAGTAGAAGGAAATACCAATGTCATCTTTGTTACAGATTCAAATATTAAATGACTATAAGTAAGTAGCAAAGTATACAGGCAGTGAAACAGAATAATAATAATACTGAAATTTAAATGCATGCATTCAGAGAAAAAATTTAATATATGTAAAAAAGAAAACAGAATAAAAACTATATTTATGCATATATGTATATAGACACATGCGCATACACACACATATCTTTCAGTCTCTGAGTACAGTACAATGTTCCAGAAACATTCATTTGATAATAGCCTGTTTCGCTCGTAAAATGTTAATTTGGCTGTTATTCAGATTGCCCTTCTCAAGGACAATTCGTTCGTGTATATTAATTTGAAAGAGATTCATGACTATAGCTTCTCTTTCTGAAATACCATTAAAGTATTTTCAATATTTCTAATCAATATTAGCCAAGAGAGAACTGGACAACATCCATCATTTAGCAAATGCAGCAGGACAATTTGGATTGCTGCTTAAGTACCCGTTGTCCAGATTACACAGCCAACGTTACTACACTGAGAAATAACGCTTCCAAAAGTACAGTTCAGAATTGGTTATATTTCAAGATCACTTCAATATTAAATTGAGAGAAGTTATGTTAAAAGTCAGTTTTATTCAGTCATTTGTTCCTTTGTCATTTTCCATAACATGCTAAACATAATGTCATATTGGCCTTACCCAGTGTCTAACAAGGCACTCTCCTAGAGGCATATTTGAATGGCTTTCCCTGCTTGCAGTTTGAGTATTAAGCATTACTTGTTATGGTTTAGAAAGCTTTCCTCACTCACAAATACCCTTTCCTTTCCTCAGTGGATAATATGTTATTATTTTCCCTCAATCAGATATTAAATATTAGTGTGAAGCCAAAAAATTGAGTGATTAACTTTCATCATAAATTAAAGTAAGTTTCAACATTAAATTGCACATATCAACTGAAAAATAGATCCAATAAATTCTAATAACAATGCTGTCCCCACAAGTCTGCCTTAGATAATTTGTTTTCAGAAGTGGCTCTGGAAATTATATTTGTTTGCCTAAGCTTTTCTAGCTGTATTGTAAATTGTCTTTTCTATTTTATTATTTATATTGGAAGTACTTTTGATTTAGTTCATAATCTTCCTGCAGAAGATACAATGTATATTTGTGCTTCTTCATACATTATACATGACAATAAGCAAAATTTACAGCAGTGTAAGCAAAAGAATAGTTAGCTTTACTGCAAAGTACAAAATTCAGCCAATTCAGCAAAAGCTTTGAAAGTCTAGTGGAAACATTTTCACAGTCTGCATATGTGTTAAAATAAGCCCTTCAAATATGTATGTGTATGTGTGTGTGTATATATATTTATATGTGTATATATATATACACATTTTTTCTTCAGAGAAAATTGAATGGTTTAATAAATTGAAAGTGGCAAGTACAAACACAAGGTGCCCTCTGTTTACAGTAATTGTGTTTAGTATGGTAGCTCCAAGTCTAAGTTCTTCCATGGGATTTGTTTAAAAGAAGACAACACTAATTTTAAATTTCCACATAAGGGTTGAAGCTATTTCAGTTGGGTATATAGCTTTCATACAGAGAAGGTGTTGAAAAACAGGAGTCTGAACAAGACGTTCTGTAGTTCCCCTCAGCTCAACTAAACTTTAGATAGCTTTTTCCCTGACTATAGACCTCTGACCTCTTGGCTTAGTCCATTTGAGCTGCTGTAACAAAATATATTAGACTGGGTAACTTATAAACAACAAAAATTTATTGCACACAGCTCTAGAACCAGAAAGTCCAAAATCAAAGTATTGGCAGATTCATTGTTTGGCGAGGGCTTGCTCTCTGCTTCAAAGATGGTGCCTTCTTGCTGTGTCCTCACATGGCAGAAAGACAGAGAGAAACTACGATGTTTTCCTCAACTGTTTTTCTATGGTTGACCCTATTTACGAGGGTGTAGCCCTCACGAATTAATCATTTCCCAAAAGTCTCCACCTCTAAATACTATCACATTGGTCATTAGGTTTTAATATATGAATTTGGCAGGGACACATACATCTAGATCACAGCACCTCCCTTCTCATAGATTACTTCAGAAAGTTGCAATTATAACATTGTCTCCCCTCTTTTGAGAAGTAAATCTTCTCTCAGCTTCTTTCCAGTTGTGTAAACCAATGGATGTCTTTCTCAAGGACCTGGGACTCATCACTTTGAAATGTTATCATCAAGAAATAGTAGCATTCCAACCTGTCAATCTTGAAGCGTCAGAACCTGACTTAGATAAGTACCAGCTAGCAAACATAGATGGACTAAGCACAATGACGAACCTGCCTTTCCCCTAACATCCCCTAATACTTTCCCACTAATCCACCAGCATTAAAAATTCCTTCTGTCTTTTGTTCAGGGGAGTTGAATTCAATCTCTCTACGCTACTTCTACAATCTTTTACTCCTTTGCAATAATCTTAGACAAATGTCATCCTTGCCTGTTTAACTTCATGCAGTGTAACTTTTCTTTTTTTTCTTTTTTTTTTTTTTATTATTATACTTTAGGTTTTAGGGTACATCTGCACAATGTGCAGGTTTGTTACATATGTATCCATGTGCCATGTTGTTTTGCTGAACCCATTAACTCGTCATTTAGCATTAGGTATATCTCCTAATGCTGTCCCTCCCCCCTCCCCCCACCCCACAACAGTCCCTGGAGTGTGATGTTCCCCTTCCTGTGTCCGTGAGTTCTCATTGTTCAATTCCCACCTATGAGTGAGAACATGCAGTGTTTGGTTTTTTGTCCTTGCGATAGTTTACTGAGAATGATGATTTCCAGTTTCATCCATGTCCCTACAAAGGACATGAACTCATCATCTTTTATGGCTGCATAGTATTCCATGGTGTATATGTGCCACATTTTCTTAATCCAGTCTATTGTTGTTGGACATTTGGGTTGGGTCCAAGTCTTTGCTATCGTGAATAGTGCCGCAATAAACATACGTGTGTATGTGTCTTTATAGCAGCATGATTTATAGTCCTTTGGGTATATACCCAGTAGTGGGATGGCTGGGTCAAATTGTATTTCTAGTTCTAGATCCCTGAGGAATCGCCACACTGACTTCCACAATGGTTGAACTAGTTTACAGTCCCACCAACAGTGTAAAAGTGTTCCCATTTCTCCACCTCCTCTCCAGCACCTGTTGTTTCCTGACTTTTGAATGATGGCCATTCTAACTGGTGTGAGATGGTATCTCACTGTGGTTTTGATTTGCATTTCTCTGATGGCCAGTGATGATGAGCATTTTTTCAAACAGAGAGCCAAATCATGAGTGAACTACCATTCACAATTGCTTCAAAGAGAATAAAATACCTAGGAATCCAATTTACAAGGGATGTGAAGGATCTCTTCAAGGAGAACTACAAACCACTGCTCAATGAAATAAAAGAGGATACAAACGAATGGAAGAACATTCCATGCTCATGGGTTGGAAGAATCAATATCGTGAAAATGGCCATACTGCCCAAGGTAATTTATAGATTCAATGCCATCCCCATCAAGCTACCAATGACTTTCTTCACAGAATTGGAAAAAACTACTTTTAAGTTCCTATGGAACCAAAAAAGAGCCTGCATCGCCAAGTCAATCCTAAGCCAAAAGAACAAAGCTGGAGGCATCATGCTACCTGATTTCAAACTATACTACAAGGCTACAGTAACCAAAACAGCATGGTACTGGTACCACAACAGAGACATAGATCAATGGAACAGAACAGAGTCCTCAGAAATGATGCCGCATATCTACAACTATCTGATCTTTGACAAACCTGACAAAAACAAGAAATGGGGAAAGGATTCCCTATTTAATAAATGGTGCTGGGAAAACTGACTAGCCAT
The DNA here is from genome assembly GCF_009828535.3 of Hylobates moloch. Classification (NCBI taxonomy): domain Eukaryota; kingdom Metazoa; phylum Chordata; class Mammalia; order Primates; family Hylobatidae; genus Hylobates; species Hylobates moloch. The sequence goes on from NW_026652279.1 coordinate 144,163,224, forward strand.
ATGTAGAAAGCTGAAACTGGATCCCTTCCTTACACCTTATACAAAAATTAATTCAAGATGGATTAAAGACTTAAATGTTAGAACTAAAACCATTAAAATCCTACAAGAAAACCTAGGCAATACCATTCAGGACATAGGCGTGGGCAAGGACTTCATGTCTAAAACACCAAAAGCAATGGCAACAAAAGCCAAAATTGACAAATGGGATCTAATTAAACTAAAGGGCTTCTGCACAGCAAAATAAACTACCATCAGAGTGAACAGGCAATCTACAGAATGGGAGAAAATTTTTGCAACCCACTCATCTGACAGAGGGCTAATATCCAGAATCTACAATGAACTCAAACAAATTTACAAAAAAAAAAAAACAACCCCATCAAAAAGTGAGCGAAGGACATGAACTGACACTTCTCAAAAGAAGACATTTATGCAGCCATGCAGTGTAATTTTTCTTTACCAAGTCTTTGTCTAAAACCACTATATGGAATAATCTCTGCAGAGTCTGTTTCTACAAAACCTTAACTTCATAGTCTTATTATATTTCAGTGTGGTAATTTGGGGCTTTTTGAATTGCCTGAGAACTTGCTAATAGTTAGAAGTTTAATTATTTTTATTTATGTATTTTATTTTCAGGAGCTGTAGCCAGTCATCCCTTAGTTTTTATTCTCTAGCCAAAAAAAAAGACATCTGCAGAAGAAAGTCAGCACTTGTATTCTGACATATCAGTCTACGTGTGACAATTGTCCTAAGTTTCTTCCTTGACTAGTATATGACAATTTTCCTGGGTTTCTCCCTTGACAAGTATATGAAAAGGGCTAGACTTTGGATCTTCTTCATGTGGGCCCATCAGATGTCTTTGGTCCTCCCTGTACTTAAAAAGAGAAGGTTTCTCTAACAAAATGTAATTTTTAATACAGTCTCAGATCTTACACTTGATTTTTTTCATCGTTTTGTTGTTTGAAAATTCTTGTCATTTTTTTCAGCTTTATTGAAGTTTAACTGACAAAAATTGTACATATTTAAGATGTACAATATGATGAGTTGATATGCATACACATAGTGAAATTATTATAATAATAAAGCTAATTAACACACCCATGAACTCACATGATTACCATTTGTGTGCATGTGTGTATGTGTGTGCATACATGGTAAGAATAGCTAAAAGCTACCCTCTTAGCAAATTTCCAGTGTAAAATATAGTATTATTGACTAAAGTCACCAGGGTGTACATTAGATCTTCAAGACTTTTTCATCTTACAACTCATTCACACTTGTTAGGGGTAATGTATCCCAGTGAGCACTTTCTGTACATTTCTGAAATTATTCTCTGAAAAATGTACCCATACATAGACACTTGAATGTCTATTTAAATTTCAGAGGGTTGATGAAACTCTTTGCTGTGAGGTGCATATTATTTAATAGCATTCTACTCCCAACAGCAACTTCTCTCCATCTTGAATTAAAAAAAAGAGTACAGCTCCTCTCTGCCCCAATATTAGTTCCTGTTTTCTTCTAATGTTACTGCTAATATTCTCAACTACATGAGTAACTGAAGGTAACAGTTTCATACTAATCTGGTTCTACCTCTTATAATTCCTCCCATAAGTTCAGAGACACTTTTTCTATAATATTGTATTTCCCAAGACAATGACACTTTTCAGAAAAAGTGAGTGAAATTCTGCTTGAAATTGTAACTTCTTCGCTGTTGCTGATCACTTCAATAAGATTTTCTATTAAAACTGTTGTTCTACAAAATCTTAACCAGGCTATTATATCTGCTTTAGCTAAGTTTATTGTTAAACGGTCACTAAATATTTTCAATTTTTTAATGATTATCTCTTGAGTGTTACATTTTTACTCATACCACCTTAGAAAGAACCTACCTAGCGTTGCCTTATTTATATAAGTAGAATCCAGTTATTCCATCAAAAATCTGCTCTTTTATTAACTCCTTCTGGTAAATGACTATGACCAAAATATGCCAACCAAAGTTCCACAAATTTTATGACCCAAGGCAAAGTTTATTTTCTCATATTATCCAAACTGTTAGAGAGTTTACAAAGTCCATAGCTAAGGGTTATTTTCCTACCTAGGTAATCTTGGATCAAGTGGTAGTATTTTTTTTTTTTTAAATAATAACCTTCAGGATGGATTTGGGCCAGTACTCTAGAGAATTGACCCAATCACACATTCTGCACACAATTATAACATTCTGTTTCATTGATGTAGGTGATTGACTTATTTTATTTCTATATTAGTCTCTACTTTCTCATCTTCCTGTCAAATTCTAATAATTTATCAAACAGTAAGTTCACATCCCTTGAGAATTATTCCTTTCACAGCTAAGTCAAAATAAATATCTCCCTCTATCATCATTTTAAGCAATAATTTTTAGCCGGGCGCGGTGGCTCACGCTTGTAATCCCAGCACTTTGGGAGGCTGAGGCGGGCGGATCACGAGGTCAGGAGATCGAGACCACGGTGAAACCCCGTCTCTACTAAAAAATACAAAAAATTAGCCGGGCGCGGTGGCGGGCGCCTGTAGTCCCAGCTACTCGGAGGCTGAGGCGGGAGAATGGCGTGAACCCGGGAGGCGGAGCTTGCAGTGAGCCGAGATTGCGCCACTGCACTCCAGCCTGGGTGACAGAGCGAGACTCTGTCTCAAAAAAAAAAAAAAAAAAAAAAATTTTAAAGTGTTATTCCACAACCAGCAGCATAAGCATAACATGAGAACTTGTTAGAAATTCAAATTACCTGGGTCCTACATTATATCTACCAAATCATAACCTCTGGGGGTGGAATCAATCAATCTATGTTTTAATAATTCCTCCTGGTAATTCTCATGCCTGCTTTAAGTTTGAGGGCATTGCTCTTTTTTAGGATATCACTACTTAATATTTTGTATGCCAGTTTATGAATCTGTATTATTCTATTGACTATGAGCTCATTGTAACTAGGGATTACAGGTTATTCACTTTTCTACCTCATACAATACCAAGGACCAAACTGCACAGAAGAAAAAATCAATGAGTCCTTGATAAATTAAACTATATTGAAAGTAAAACAATTTTATATTTTCTCCGTATCAACTGAGTATTGAATAAATGCTATTTGTTTTAAAATGTATATCATTTGCTGCAGTTTTCCTCTTAGCTATTTCCTCAAAATAAACACAATCAGAAATATCAAAAGACATATGTTGAATTGTAATATTTAATAGAAACATTTTATGCACAGAGACACTAAAAGTTTTTTCTCATTTCTTTCCTTTACATGTTAAGTCTGTCTTGGAAGAGGAGACTTCAATACACAGGGACAGTAGAGATAACCAAAGAAAAATTTACTTTCTCAAAAGCAATTGAATATACTTTTCGAGGTCATTGCTATCTATCCCTTCTCATTGGACGTAATTCTTATGGTGAATAATTAACAAGGTTCTGTTGTTTCGTTGTCATCCTCTTCAATTTTGTCAACTAGTTGATTGGTTTGCATAAGGAAGCCTAATCTATCTGATTATTTACAGAGATGAGATAACCATATACTCGGTCTCAACTGAATACTCAAGTGTACACTTTCACAACTCTCTTTTTTTCTATTAGTATTTGAAGACCACCTTTGGAGGTATGTGATCTTTCCAGAGTGCTAAATTATTATAGTTATAATATGATTGATACCTTCCACATTCAGGAATATCTCACACATAGAGTAAGAATGTCCTTTTTAAAAAAATTTGATACCTAATAATTGTATATATTTATGGGGAACATGTAATATTTTGATACAGGCATACAATGTACACTGGCTGACTCAGGGTAATGTGGGTATTCATCAACTCAGGCCCTTATCATTTATGTTAGAAACATTTCAATTCCACTCTTACAGTTATATTAAAATATAAAATATACTATTGTTTACTATAGTCACCTTATAGTGCTCTCAAATACTTCACCTTTTTCATTCTAATTGTATTTTTGTGCCTATTAACCATCTCCACTTTATCGCCCCCCTCCCTACTACCCTTCACAGCTTCTGGCTACCATCATTCCATTTTCTGTCATGAGCTTTTTGTTGTTGTTGTTCCACATATGAATAATAAACCAGGGTACTTGCCTCTCTGTGCCTGGCTTATTTCACTTAATATAATGTTCTCCAGTTCCATTCATGTTGCATGACAGGATTATTTTTAACACACTGCTCTGGCCAAACAGTAGTCAATACAGCTTTTAAGTTACTTATTTTTCTCATCACATTCTGTTTTAGTTTTGATGATGTAACACTACAAGAGTAAACATACAGTTACTATTTAAGATTTCCTGTATACAAAAATCATACAATGTAAGTTTATTGACTATGGATTCTTTGAGATAAGATTAATATTTTAAAGTAAAAATTGGATAAATGTATAGTAATAGATTGTTTCTGTGTACAAGTGGGATACAGAATCTAATTCACTTCCACGGAATTGTTTCTTATTTAGAAAAGTCTGCCTAATTGATTTTTTTTTCATTTTCTATTTTGAGCAGAAAAAAAAAAAGCTGAGACTAAACTCACCATCTCATTGGAAATTTAAATAAACCATCTATGGTTAATAATATCATAATTGAGTGCCACTAAAATTCCATACTCAGGGCTACAAGATCACCAGAGACTTACTGTGTCAATATTTATCCAATAATTCTCCTGCAAACAATTTCTTAATAATAAAAATATGTACTGTATTTCTAAAAATTCTAGAATCCAAATCATGTCATCGGTCAACAAAGTATCTGTTTCCACTGTACGTAGCACTGTTGTATTCAAAGCATTTATGATGCAGTAGAATTACAGTGATGAAATAGTTACTTTAACTGTGTCATCGTCTTTAAATTAACATTATTTCTACATACACACACGTATGCATACCCACACATATATCCAAATATATATATATGAACCTGTTGAAGAAACTTTAACTTAAAGTGAATATGCCACTGGTTAAAAATATCTCAAACAAGTTTCTTTGTAATCATCACCCATCAAATTTGATAAGTAGTATTTTAATAATAGCATCATAAGTCAATTATTCTATAGTTTATAAATCAATACAAAACAGTTGACCATGTCATTATTTTGTTGTTAAGGTATTACTCCATAACCTCCTCCTACAGCTGTTGTGGGTGATACTAAGAAAGCATTATGTGTTGTCCTAGATCATGTTTTTCCATTTTCACTTGGAGGCTCTAATAAACCGAAAGGACGTGATGGAAGTGTATCTTCAACTGCCTTGATTCAGAATTGAAAATGTGACTAGAATATGCATGTTGGGCTTAGCTTCTAGTCCTCAACAAGACCTTGAACATATTTTAAATATCTTAATAAAATACGTATTTTACTTTAGAAAGAACTTGAAAAGTTTTACTTTAAAAAAAAGTACATGTTTTAAGCTACTGCTTGCCCATCTTTGACCAGAAAGCACATACAATGCGAATGATATTTTGGCATGTCCCCAGTTCATGTTTTCTATTGTGGTCTTTATTTTTTTATTTTAATTTTAATATTTATTTATTTATTTTTTATTTACTTATTTTTGAGATGGAGTCTCGTTCTGTCGCCAGGCTGGAGTGCAGTAGTGTGATCTTGGCTCACTGCAACCTCTGATTGTCTGGTTCAAGTGGTTCTTCTGCCTCAGCCTCCGGAGTAGCTGGGGCTACAGGTGTGCATCACCATGCTCAGCAAATTTTTGTATTTTTATTAGAGACAGGGTTTCACCATGTTGGCCAGGATGGTCTCAATCTCCTGACCTTCTGATCCACCCGCCTCAGCCTCCCAAAGTGCTGGGATTACAGGCGTGAGCCACCGCGCCCGGCCATTTATTTGAGAGGGAGTCTCGCTCTGTCGCCCAAACTGGAGTGCAGTGGTGCAGTCTTGGCTCACTGCCACCTCCACCTCTTCCTGCCTCAGCCTCCTGAGTAGCTGGGATTACAGGCACACACCACCACGCCTGGCTAATTTTTATATTTTCAGTAGAGACAGGGTTTCACCATGTTTGCCAGGCTGGTCTCAAACTCCTGACCTCAGGTAATCCACCTGCCTCAGCCTCTGAAAGTGCTGGGATTACAGGTGTGAGCCATTGCACCTGGCCCTATGGTGGCCTTTAGAAAACCAGTAATATAGCCAGTTACATTGTCTATAATACTTGGCCAACATAAGAGAATCAATAGTTCTCAAACCTGTAGCTTCATTTAATCCCTTTATTTATTAAACACAGACATACAGACATAAATAAAAACCACTTTCCTTTGTCTACACCCTTGGTTCTACCCAGGTTAGTACCCAGTAACCCTTCAAGCCCAGTGCTCTGAATTCCTCCATTATCAGGTCATTTGAAGGTGGTAAACTTCGTGTTATTTTTTATTATATCTTAATAAAGAAAGTTGGTGTTAGGCAATATTTCTGTTTTCTTTGTTAGTGAACATTTGATTGATTCTGTTGTGATTTTCTTTTGTTATTGTTGCTTGTTTTGTCTGTTACCAGATCCCCTTTAAAAAATAGATATAATTATTCCTAAATCCCTTTTATACCTTTTTGAAATATTATACTTTATTATCTTAAAGATGTAATTATTGAAGCTTCAAAAAGTTGTTAGAGCTCTGAAGTAGATATCTGAACCTATGCTAAACATATGATTAAAATTGTATAAAAGAACAAAGTAACAACTACTTAAATCTACCCATTTATATATAGAAACCAATATTTTCCTCTAATGAAAGTTTGTAAATAGCTGACCTCTGCAAGCTTTTGCCAATGACACTATATGTATAGTTGCCAATGTTTTGTTTGTGAAATAGCTACTGAAGTTATTTTTAAAAATAATTTCTGAAATATGTTATTCTCTACAACTCAAAGAATTCACATACATTAATTACATAGTTCAGGTATGTAATTTGTGAATGTGAATATTTATGTAGTATTTTTAGAATGCCGTGCTTAGTTTGAAAACATTACAATAAATAATTTTCAGAAGCTACTATGAATTATGTCTACTGTAGAATGGTATTATCTTATATGCATAACTCAGAACTTCATTTTTACTTGTTTAAATATACATTTACTGAATAGATACATGTATCAAGATCCATTTTATTTAATTAATTTATTTATTTATTTATTTATTTTTGAGATAGAGTCTCACACTGTCACCCAGCCTGGAGTGCAGTGGCACAATCTCGGCTCACTGCAAGCTCTGCCTCCTGGGTTCACACCATTCTCCTGCCTCAGCCTCCCGAGTAGCTAGGACTACAGGTGCCCGCCACCACACCAGGCTAATTTTTTGTATTTTTAGTAGAGATGGGGTTTCACCGTGTTAACCAAGTTGGTCTCGATCTCCTGACCTCGTGATCCGCCCGCCTTGGCCTCCCAAAGTGCTGGGATTACAGGCGTGAGCCACTGCTTCCGGCCTATTTTATTTTATTTTATTTTATTTGAGACAGGGTCTTGTTCTGTTACCCAGGCTGGAGTGCAGTGGCATGATCATGGCTCACTTCAGCCTCAGACTCCCAGGCTCAAGCGATCCTCCCAATTCGGCCTCCCAAATAGCTAGGACACAGGTGCACACCATCATATCCAGCAAATTTTTGTTGTTGTTTTGTTTTGTTTTTGTTTTTTGTATAGAGGGGGTTTCTCTATGATTCCCAGGTTAATCTTGAATTTCTGGGCTCAAGCAATCCACCCACCTCAGCCTCCCAAAATGCTGGATTACAAATGTGAGCCACTGTGCCTGGCAGATCTATTTCATTTGTTAGTGATTCAGTTGGACAGATGAAATTTTCCCCTCATGAATTTTAAATTTGGATATTGCAGTTTTGTGGGAGAGATACAGACGGCAAATTTATATTAAATGTGGTTTTATTTATGATAATCGTAGCTTTTTAGAAATAAAATAAAGCAGGAAGAAGTGACAAAAAAAGTGGAGGAAATATCTATCTAATTTAGATTTGATTCTAAGACATGGACAGAAGAAAGTAGTCAGTTATAGAAAGAACTTGGATTATGCAATTTTAAAACCTCTAGTCAAGGGAGAGCTTGATGTGTTCAGAAAATTGAACACGGACCAATGAATAAAGAACTCAGAGACTGAAAAGTAGAACCAGATAAAGTTGGTCAAATTTTCTTTTAAGTGCATTGCAAACCCATTTGAGGGCTTAGGAAACAGAATAATATTATTTGTTTTGTACTGCAAAAATATAATTTTGAGTCATCATAGCATTGTAGGTTGAAAACCAATATGACCACTGTCTATTTTAGTAGCCTAGATAGAAGGTGATAGTGGTTTACACCAGGACATTGGCACTGAAGACTACAGTAATTCAATAGATAGGGCACTAATTTGGGAAAGAAAATCAACAATATAAGCTTGATATGGTATGGAAAATAAAGCAGAAAAAATAATTTTTTTTTTTTTTTTTTTTTTTTAGGATTTTAGGAGGATAACCGGTTATGTTGGCCCCGTCGACTGAGATAAAAAAGAAGATGGCAACATATTCTACTTAAGTAGTAGAAGGCATCATTGTTCCTGTTTTACTGTGGCAATTTTGAGAGGTCTACCAAATGTCTTATTGGAGCTCAGTGGAAAAATCAGAGGTACAGAGGGTCATATTACAGTTATCTGGACAGGCCATTATATAAGATTACCTAGAGGGAAGATACTAATGGGAAAGAGCGCATTGAATTTTAAAGATTCTACAAGGAAGAACATTTCAAAATGTAGCTGTCTTATAGTGTGAATAGTACCAGCAAAATAAGGTGGATTAGAGCAAAAAATATAGCATGCTGAAAATAGGTGATTTGATTTACTTGAAGATAAGTGAGATTGCCTGTAGTTCCAGCATTACGACAGTCATCAGCTATAGACAGGGTATATCTGTAGTTTGTTATATTTACATATTTTCCCACTTAACCTAAAGACTTTTGAGTAAATAGCTACAGAAAGTACAAGTACTAATACCCAAGAAATATTGAGTTTTTTTTAAAGCCAGAAAAAGGATTAAATGCCAGTCCTAGCAGTAAGTACTATGGCTATATAATGGCTTAAACATAAGTATTGCTTTATCACTAGACTGACCGGAGAAGCATTCTGGCAAAGGAGGTATTTGATATGGACCCTGAAGTGTACATAGCATTTGAATAGGCACTGAACCATGGGAGATTTCAAATGGTAGAAACGATGCCAGTAATGCAAACAAGCACAAGGTTTGTTTAGAGGATAGTGCATCTGCAACTTTAAGAGGAAAAGTCCTATGAATAAAGCTTATAGTAAGAGATAAAAGAAAATCAATGTCATAAATATTGATGACCAGATAACCAAATAGAGTCTGAACATTCCCATTAACGATAACGCTTTCCACTGCAGTTTTAGGGGTGTTTGCTCCTTTTTAAATTGCTTTTTCTCTGAAGAAATATTATACGTATTTATATCATCATATTGAAGAGGGTCCCCTAGAGAAAAGTAACCATGAATAGGGTAGATTGAGAGAAGAGAAAGAGATTTTAAAAAAAGTAAATCAGATCTTACACGATTGTCGGGTCTGTCAAGTTGATAATCCATAGGGAAGTCAGAAACAGGCTGAAAAATCAGGCAGAAGTTGAGGCTGCAGTCAGGGGAGCAGAATTTTTTTATTTTGTAGAAAACCTTACATTTTTCTCTTTTTTGTTTTGTTTTTTGTTTTGTTTTGTTTTGAGACAGAGTCTCACTCTGTCACCCAGGCTGGAGTGCAGTGGCATGATCTCAGCTCACTGCAATCTCCATCTCTTGGGTTCACGCCATTCTCCTGCCTCAGCCTCCCGAATAGCTGGGACTACAGGCGCCTGCCAACGTGCCCGGCTAATTTTTTGTATTTTCAGTAGAGACGGGGTTTCACGGTGTTAGCCAGGATGGTGTCGATCTCCTAACCTCATGATCCACCGGCCTCGGCCTCCCAAAGTGTTGGGATTACAGGCGTGAGCCGCTGTGCCCGGACTTTTTGTTCTTTTTTTGAGATAGAGTCTCAGTCTGGTGAGGCAGCAGTACAACAGTGCACTCATGGCTCATAACAGCCTCCAACTCCTGGAATGGGATGATCCTCCTGCCTAGGCCTCCTAAAATGCTAGAATTACAGGTATGAGCCAACAAACCCAGCCTAAGGCCTTTTAATAATTAGATGAGGGTCACACACATTATGCAGGATAATATCCTTTAAAGTCAATTGATTGTAGATGTTCACCAATCTATAAAATATCTTCACAATGACACCTATATTAATGTTTCATTGAATAACTGTGTATAATTGCCTACTCAGGTTGGCATGAAATTTGTCATTATAGTCCTCCCTTTGTCAACTTAACATCTATATCCATCTATTTAAACCATACTAAATATCCAAATGAAGACAGAAGCGAAGTCATATATTTACCTAACATGACACATTAATTCTGCATACAATAGAAAACACAGTAACCTTTTTCCCAAAAGAGGATGTAAAGTCCTTGGGTGATGGTTACCCTTCTCCTTAATATCCTGTAAATTAAATACTGTGACGTAAAGTTAATTATTAATACGTTTTATGTTATGTAATAAGAAAACAAGTGGGGGGAGAAACAAATATTTTATGTATACACACACATAACAAAATAAGAAATAAACCTCATAACAATTAGCTGCCCTCATTTATGCAACTGGTCACATGCTCATGGCTGCTACCACATTCCACTACTTAGTCCACATTCTTCCTGCCCTCAGCAAGCACATTGGCCATTTAATTTACCTGGTGGGGTGACCAAATGTTTATTCCTGAATAGTCTGGGCCACTACTAGTCTTGCTGCCTGAACTGGGTGGTTGTAATTTACCAATGACTTTAATCACAGGGCATATGAATGCTAAGACATGCCCTACAGGATCTTCTGTATTCCAGACATATTGTTCCTTACCTCTATTGTGTTGCAGCTGTCCGATTTTTTCTTAATAATCAGGATCAATCACTTGAGCCAGGATAGTTACTTTCTTTTTTCCAGTTGATTCAGAGGCATGAAGAGCCCATTGTTCCTGGTAGCAATTTTAACTTCCAGGTCAGTGAAATGAATGTTGTACCTCCTTGTGGAAGGCTTTTGAAACTAAGACCTCTCAGATGACTAATACAGGTTAATGCGGTGGGAACAGAAAGCAAAAGTTTTTCTAGCACATTGCTAGGAGAAATAGTGAGTGGAGCCACTTCCAAACCCATCCCTTGATTTCTGAACTCATGAATTCTGATTACAGGGTAAATGTTACCATATATGACATGCTGATTTAAAGCACATAGAAACTTTGCTGAATATTGTCCCATATCTACAAGGTATTGTCACCGAGCTGGTGCTGTGGTGAGTCTTCAAAAATCATTCCGTTGTTCTTCCAAGCCAGCTGCTTCAGGAAGATAAGTGAAGTGGTAAAACCATTGAAATCCATGAGCATGGGCTCATAGCCATATTTTCTTTGCCATGCAGTGAGTTACTTCAAATAAGCAAGCTAGAACTGTATAGCTCTACAGCTGTACAGAACACAATGGTAGTGAATAAGTCATTCTGTCAAGTACATGCATGGAAGTTTTTGCTAACTGCATATAAGGAAGGTAAATCCATATCCAGAGTGAGTGTCTATTCTAGTAAGAACAAAATGCTGCCACTTCCAGGATGGAAGCCATTCAATGCAATCAAACTGCCACCAGGATAATCTAATCACTCTGGAGAATGGTGCCATATCAGAGAATCAGTTTTAATTTCTGCTGTTGGCAGATCATGTCCTCAGTCATGTCATAGAAGCCCATGTTTCTTAGCCCATGCCTTACCTCCATCCTTTCAACAATGACCACATTGTTCATGAACCCATTGAGCAATGCGAGATATATCTGGGGAAAGAGACTGGCATCCAGAGAGAGGGTCATTATAACTCACTTTATTGCTGGAATCCTCCTTGCTCAGGAAACTCTTTGGTGATCATTTACATAGAACACACATATTTTCATGTTTTGCCCATTTGAAGTGATCTATATACATTTCTCTTTTCCAGACATCCTTGTCTCCAATATTCCAATGGTGTTACATCCAAGTCCCTGACAAGTCAGACAAATCAATGGCCACAGTTCATGAATTTGTATACAATTGTCCATTTGATTATTTCTCATTCCAAGAAAAATGAACAACCAAATGCACTGCTCAAAATTTTGTTCATTGAAAGGATTTCCTTTCACCACTGTCCTTCAGAGTTATCTCAGAGTGTGATTGCAGTGCTGTAGCAGTTTACATTCAAGTAGTTCCTGCATGTCATGGAGAACCAACTGTAAACAAGTCCTCAATTTTTTCTTCCTGAGTCAGCTGATTACAGGGAATATGCATAATACTGTTGATGTGAATTGGAACAGAGAAGGTAATGTAACAGAAGTGGAAACCATGAACATTTATACCAATTTTTCATGTAAATGGCTTTTGCCTTAAGGACCTGCTCAATAATTATTCCATATATACCTCTTCCTTTTGATTATGGAGTGCTGGTGCACATGTCTGATTCAATGGACTGAGGGTTGAGGAAACTTTCACTTCATGATAACCAGATAAGGTTGTATGGTAAGTTCATGACCCGTGATTAAACATTCAATATCTACTAAGGCCCTGTGGCAAGTCCAAATCTGCTTCTCAAAACAAAAGTTCTTATCTGCAGAAGATGGCAACAATTTCCTTTAAAATCCTAGGGGCTTCTGCTATAGCAGCCTGTAAAAGGCTTAGAACACCATTTCTATCTGCCACTGACACATCAAGAACCATTGGACAGATTGGCTAATATGACCCAAGAGGCAGAGTGGCTTGCACTGCACCCTGAACTTTATGCAAAACTTTGTTTTATTGTGGGGCCAACAAGAATCTTTTTGTGTCACTTGGTAAATGGGGCAGAAGAGCACACCAAAATGAGAAACATGTTGCCTTCAAAAATCAAAGACACACTGAGATCTGTGCCTCTATTTTGATTGTAGAAGAGGCCAGATTCAACAACTCATCCTTCACATAGATGGTATCTTTCCATCTGCCACAAAGCACTGTATCCCTAGAAATTTCACTAAGGTAGAAGGCTCCTGTATCTTTCTGAGATTTATTTCCCATATTCTGACACACAATTGTCTTACTAATAAGTCTAAGGTGGTTGTTACTTCTTGCTCACTAGGTCCTAACAGCATAGTGTCATCAATGAAATGAACTAGTGTAATGTCTTGTGAACAGAAAAGGCAAACTATTAAGTTGGTGCAAAAGAGTAAATTACTCGGCCGGGCGCGGTGGCTCACGCTTGTAATCCCAGCACTTTGGGAGGCCGAGGCGGGCGGATCACAAGGTCAGGAGATCGAGACCACGGGGAAACCCCATCTCTACTAAAAAAAAAATACAAAAATTAGCCGGCCGTGGTGGCGGGCGCCTGTAGTCCCTGCTACTCGGAGAAGCTGAGGCAGGAGAATGGCATGAACCCGGGAGGCGGAGCCTGCAGTGAGCCGAGATCGCGCCACTGCACTCCAGCCTGGGCAACAGAGCGAGACTCTGTCTCAAAAAAAAAAAAAAAAAAAAAGGAATAAATTACTCATAATAGCAAAAACCATAATTCCTTTTGCACCAACCTAATAGATCCCTGCACACTAAATAATAGCATAGGGCTACATAACACTTAAGTAGGAGAAGGAAGGTATACTGCTGTCTTATTGGCTGAAATAAAACTGCTTTTGTTGACTTTTACTAATAGACACCTGCTAGGTGAATAGCCACATACCAGGAACCAGGAGGTATGTTAATTTGTTCAAGAAGTGAAACCTCATTTGAACACCAGCAGCAACTGGAGTCACTACTTGGTTAAATTTAAGATAATCCATTATTATTTTTTAAGATCCCTCTGTGTTGTGCACAGACCAAACAGGTGACTGAATGGGGAGACAATGGTAATACCACCTTTGCAGCTTTCATTTCCATGAGATGGTACTAATGTCTACAATTCTTCTAGAAACGTGTTACCACTTGTAGCTTACTATTTTTGTGTAGGTGGAAGCAGTTCTAGCGTCCCAATTTGAACTTTCAACCATAATGGCTCTCATTCTGCAAATCAGAGAACCAGTCTGGGGACGGTGCTAGTTGTTGCATATGTCTATTCCAATTATGCACTCCAGAACTGGGGAAATAACCACAAGATGGGCTTAGAAAGCCACTGGATCTATCGTGAGATGGACTTGAGCTAAGACTCTTCTGATCACCTGAGCCCCATAAACCTCAACTCTGACTGATGGACAACAGTGACACTTTGGGTCTCCTGAAATTCATGTCAGTTCAGAGCCAGTGTCTGATAACCTTCCCCAAATCTGATTATTTGTTTTTCCTCAATGCAGAGTGACCATGGTAAATCCTAAGTCTTTTTTGAGAAAACTGGGAAAAAAAATAACTAGTACAGATTTTGAGCCTTGTGTGGTCTTTCTTCTAGGGGACCTAGTTTTTTCACTCAACGGGTTCTAAGTCTGTTAAGTCTTATAATCTTATAGACTTTATGACTTTATTGCTCAAGTCTTAAACTTAAATCTGAGGCTGTGGCTCTATGTTCTAATGATCAAGGAACATGATTGTTAACTTAAACTAGAGTTCTTCCACTTATACAGATCAAGAAAAAATTTAATCAATTTCTCACCTATTTCTCTTCTATGGACACCATAATAAACAACTTAATGCTATAGGTCTCTGTAAGTGTGTTCATTATGGTAGTCACTCCGTGTGTTCATTACAGTAATTACTTCAATGCTATCTTCAATAATTAAGTTAGCTCCTATTATCCCAGGATCAAATTATCACTGCTCTATTTAAATATCCCAGTTCAGTGACAACAGTTTCCATTATAATTTCTGGCCTACAAACAACAGCAACCCCCGAGCTCTTCAAGGATTCTGGGAATCCTTAATAAATATATTTCCCACAATTGTGGCAAAGGGTGTATCCTCTGGATCCTCCTAGATTGGGTGAGCATGGCTTACATGATAAATTCACTCTAACATTCCAATCTCCCTTAAATTTTTAATACCTTGTGTTATGAGAAAAAATTGGGACTGTAATATCCCCCTAAAACTGAGAAAAAACCATGAGACCAAAGAATGACTCAGACAACTCCAATCTGATGGATAGATGAGTTCATTAGGACTTTATATATAAGGCACTCCTGGATGGTGGCGGGAGCGCTCTACATATCTGCACCACCTCCCATCTCTAACCTGCTTTTAAGCTAATTTTATGGCTTGAGCAATGATACTTTTTTTTTGGTAGGTTCTCCGATACTCTCTAGTTATGTGTGGGTTCTCAGGGACACCTGCTCCTTGGTTCGGTACCATGGTTTTGACTCACTGCCCAGCCTTCAGGGTTTAGGTATCAGACATGCACACCTATTAGCCTGTTAGAAGACCTGTGACACTACACATTCCTCTACAGTACACCAAGACACTCCTGACATTACAATTAAATATAGTATAGGATAACGTCTGTCTGTGTCCAAGACAACCAGCCAAACAAACTGCTACAGTCATTTCTAACCAATTTAGCTATATCATCGAATCTAGAATCTCCATTTGGCTCACATGAATAAACTTGGTCTGATCTAATGCTGTATTCATTCAACCACTATCCCAAATGTTTAATTCTGTTAATATTCATTCCTGTTTGTATGAAGGAGAAAAAAATCATGCAGTTCTTTTGGATTGTGTGCATTCTCTCATGGGTCATTCTTTAAATTTCATCTTTTGGTCACCTGATACTTGAGGCAACTACCTTAGGAGAGGTCATTACAGCTTCTTCAGACAATTGAGGGTTAACAGATTCAGAAAGGGATAGAAGAGCTGCATCTACTGACAAGAACTCAATAGAATTTAGCGGTTCACTATTCCTAGATTGATCAGGATCCTTCCCAGGGCCCCCATTCCAATTTTCAGAATACCCTTCCTACTCAATCAACGCTGTAACTTTAAAAGAATATACCTTTTATGGATGGGAATTCAGTTTGGATCATAATTTACCCATTTGTAAGATTTGCTAATTACAGCATTTGCAAGATTTGGATTGAGTTATCAGAAACCTCTGCTCTGGCTATAGGAGATAAAGGTTTATTTCAGGCCAGATATATAAATTTTCAGGTTGTGTAAGTTCAGTTGGAACTAGAAATTTAAATACATTCTTTAATTTTTCTCCACATTTCCCAGGATAATTATTAGCAATTAGCCAATCTTATTATACCTATTATTTTGACAAATGTGTTGTAAGGTGCCAAGTGTATGGTCACCCAAAACTTACCTTTTGATTAGGAGCATTTAATGATAATATTTTGCTTATCTCTACTGCCACAGCACAATACTGCCATTAGTGCCATCTTTACCAGTGGAAACAGTCCATCTGTACCACTGGAAACAGTTACTAATGAATTTAAATCTAATCACATTAAAGAATCAATTCTAGAAACCCTGGAAGCAATTCAGAAGACATAATTTATAACGATCAAAGTCTACCCCATTCAGGATTTTTTTCAGGGAGAGAAACACAACCAATGGGTTGTATGTGTGTGTGCAAAACATAATACACATCCATAGGTGTGTGTGTTGTGTGTGTAAATCATGTTGTGTATATATATATATATATATACACACATACACATCTTATACTGCATTGGACAACATATACAATGGTGGTACCATAGGATTATAATGGAGCTAAAAAATTTCTATCACTAGTGATGTTAGAGCTGTCATAATGTGGTGGTGCAACTCTTTGTTCATGAATTTGTGGTAATGCTCATGTAGGCAAAGCCACTGCACTGCCTGTAGTATAAAAGTATATCACATATAATCATGTATAATGTATAATACTTGATAATGAAATAAACAACGTTATTTATTTACTATACTATATTTTTAGGTTGTATTTTTTTAGATTGTACTCCTTCTGCTTTTCTTAAAAAAGTAACTGTAAAATAGCTTCAGGTAAGTTCTTCAAGAAGTATTTCGGGAGAAGATATTCTTATCATAGGAGATGACAGCTCCATACATATGATTGTTCTTAAAGAACTTCAAGTGGGACAAGATGTGAAGGTGGAAGACATTGATGTTGATGATCCAGACCCTGTGTAGGCCTAGTCTAGTGTGTGTGTGTGTGTGTGTTAGTTTTTAACAAAAAAGTTTAAAAAGTAAAAAAAGGTCCAGGCACGGTGGCTGATGCCTGTAATCCCAGCACTTTGGGAGGCCGAGGCAGGTGGATCACGAGGTCAGGAGTTCAAGACCAGCCTGACCAAGATGTTGAAACCCCATCTCTACTAAAAATACAAAAAAATTTAACCAGGCATTGTGGCACATGCCTGTAATCGCAACTACTCAGGAGGCTGAGGCAGATAATTACTTAAACCCAGGAGGCGGAGGTTGCAGTGAGCCGAGATTGTGCCACTGCACTCCAGCCTGGGCGACAGAGTGAGACTCCATCTCAAAACAAAAGTAAAAAAAAAGTTTACATAGAAAAATGCTTATAGAATACAAATAAAGAAGATTTGTATAGCTGTACAATGTGTTTGTGTTTTTAGTTAAGTGTCACTACAAAATAGTCATTTTTTTAAATTAAAAGTATATAAGGTAAAATAAATTATAGTAGGCTACTGTTAACTTATTGAAGTAAAGACATCACTTTATAAACTTAGTGTAGCACAGGTGTACAGTGTTTAGAAAGTCTACAGTACTGTATAGTAATGTCCTAGGCCTTCACAGTCATTCACCATTAACTCCCTGACTTATCCAGAACAACCTCCAGTCCTACAAGCTCCATTTATGGTAAATGCCTTATATAAGTATAAAAGCTTTTGCCTTTTATATCACAATTTCAATGTTCCTTTTCGTATTTAAATATGTTTTGATACATAAATCCTTAATATTTTGTTACAATTGCATACAGCATTGAGTACAGTAACATGCTGTACAGTTTTGTAGTCTAAGAGCAATAGACTATACAATTTATCCTAGGTGTATAGTAGGCTGCACCACCTACGTTTGTGTAAGTATACTCTGTGATGTTCACACACCAATGAAATTGCCTAAAGACACAGGCCACATAAGGTATCCATGTTATTAAATGAATATATCTATTTATGCATGTTGTGTGTTTGTGTTGATAGATGAATGTATGCTTATATTTTCATTTTTGACAAAATATATTGTTAGCTTTTTTACATAGACACTGTGTACCAAGAACAGGAAAAATTTAGGCAAGGACACTGCTGTCTAAGTGCTTGCATAACAGTTGAAAAAAATAGTCAACCAAGCAGGTTGTTATAAAAAGTGTATCAGTTTATATGATTGGGAAAGTATATTTTTTAAGAGCTCAGAGGAGGATTATATAATAGAGACCAAAAATGTCAAGATAGTGGGATCCCTGGTTTTCCTAAGGGCAGATTTATTCTGGCTATTCTCGTGTCTTGGAAACTGCTTCTCCTAAATAATTGTATGGTTTATCCCCTCAGCTCATGCAGATATCTATTTAGAAATCCATCTCATTAGAGTCATTTGCCTTATCACTTTATCTCTTCATGATATTTATTCACCTTACTCTAATTCATTTTTTTCATCACAGTGCCTGATATCACTTAGTTTTTTGTATGCATTTGTATGAGACCAAGGAAAGCATAAATTTTCTTTGTATTATTTATCAATGTATTTTTTCTTAGTATCTACAGTAAATTCTAACACATTGTAGGCATTCAAAACAATTTTGTTGAGAGAGATAGAGTAAGATAACAGAATAGGTCTGTCCAGTGATAATAATCTGCCACATAAATACCAGTTTGAACAACTATCTATGTGCAAAAATATCTTTATAAGAGTTAAAGAAATGCGTTGAAAAGTGACAATACCTGTTTGTAGCACAATTAAAAAAAAAAAGATGGTTTGAAGAAGGTTGGAGGGACAGTTTTACAGTATTGAGCCACCCATTCCCCAAGCACATTCAGCACAATAAACAGAGAGAGAACATTTGCTCCAGGGAGAAATGGGGAATTGAGCACAGGACTTGGCTTTGGACCTCAACAGTGAGTCCCGCACAGTAAAACCCAGGACCAGGAAGATCTCTAGAGCTCCATATTCTAGGAATGTAACTGTAGACTAAGCATCTAAGCCCACCCCAGTATCAGACGGGATTACAAAGCCCCAGGCTTTAGGCTTGGGTGGCAGACTCTGTCTCCAGCCTGCACCACCACTGGGCCAACTGTAGTGGCCCCAAACTCCTGACAGACAACAGTGACAAGCAGGCTTCAGTGGCCCCAAGATCCAGGCACTACTCAGTGCTATAAAAGCCGTGTAAATCCCTGGGCTTCTGGTGTGCTCCGGTGCCACCCTGACCACAGTTTCCCCAGGCTTTTGGCCTGCGCAGGAGCCATACTAACCACAGAGACCTTAGGCTTTAAGACCACACCAAATGGCTTGTCCAAAATCTCTGACAGGCTGACTATTGATAAGCTTCCCCAGATAAAGACAGTCAATATAGAAGACAGAGTAAAAAGTTACTTATTAGAATGTGCAGACATCAGCACGTGACTGCAAGGATCAAGAACAACCGGGAAAACAGGATATCAACAAAAGGGGGGTAAAATAAAGTATCAGTAACCAACTCTAAAGAAATAAATATTTATGAACTACCTGAGAGAAAATTCAAAGTAACTTTTTTTGAGGAAGCTCAGCCACCTCCAAGAAAATAAAGAGGATCAATTCAACAACATCAGAATACAATAAGTGATCAAAATGAGCAATTAAATATGGAGATTGAGATAAAAAATTAAACCAAATTTTGGAGCTGAAAATGCAATAAATAATATTTTAAAATGCAATAGAGAGCATAAACAGCAGAATTGATTTAGCAGAAGAAAGAATCTGTTCACTCACAGACAGATTACTTGAAAATATATTAAAGGAGAAAAAATAGAAAAAAATAAAAAAATTGAAGAATGCTTATGAGATTTATAGGAAAGCTTAAAAAGAGCAAATGTATGAGTAATAGGAGTTAATAAGGAGAGGAGAAAAATAAAGGAATAAAATGCTTTTGTAAAAAAATTGTAGCAATAAGCTTTCCGAGCCTAATGAAAGAAGTACTCATCCAGGTAAAATGTAGTCAAAGGTCTACAGTCAGATTCAACTCACAAAAGACTACCCTAAAATATATTAGAATCAAGATGTCAAAAATTAGAGACAAAGAGGATACTGAAAGCTGCAACAGCATATATGAAAATAACATAAAAAATAGTTTCAATATAGCTAGCAGCGGACTGCTCTATGGGAACTTTTGAAGCCAGGAAAGAGTAGAATAATATAAACATTGTGCTGAGAAAAATACAAAAAACTAAAAATTAAAAACTGTCAATCAGGCCGGGCGCAGTGGCTCACGCTTGTAATCCCAGCACTTTGAGGCTGAGGCAGAGGAGGCGGAACCGGAGGTGAACTTCATCAAGATCCACACGGCCTGGTGGGGGACAAAAAAAAACTGTCAATCAAAAATATTTTACCCATCAATGATCCTTGAGCCTGAAGGAGAAATAAAGACATTCCCAAAGAAAAACTGAGGGAATTCATCATTATTATGTCTGTCTTGTAAGAAATGCTAAAGGGAGATTTTTAAGCTGAAATTTAAAAAATGCTAATAACATGTAAAAAAGGAAAGTATAAAACACACTGGTAAAAGTACACAGAATAATACTTTAAGGGTGGTGTGCAAATTACTTATACTTTTTTGTATAAATGTTAAAGGACAAAGATATTAAAATCATAACTACTATAATTTATTAAGAAAAATACAAAAAAAGATGTAAATTATGATATTAGACCCTCAAAATATGTGTGGGGACAGTGGAGTATTACTGCACAAGTGCTTTTTAAATTTTCTAATCAAAGTTAAGTTGTTATCAGATACCTTAAACAGCAGGTTTAAGACAACCTGCTGTAATTATAAGATTTCCTTTTAAGCCTAATGGTATCCACAAAACAAAAACCAATACCAGAGGTACAAAAAGACAAGGGAATCAATACATTCCATTAAAGAAAATCACTTAGCCATATATGAAACAGCAAGAGAGGAAAAGAGAACAAAGAATCTACAAAACAACCAGAAAAAGTAGACATTACAACCGACACTACAGAAATACAAAGAATCAGAAGAGGCTACTATGAAAAATTATGTAACAACAAAATTGTAAACTTAGAATACATTGATATATTTCTTGACACACAACAACCTGTAAACACTGAATTATGAAGAAATAGAAAGTCAAAATAGGACATTAACAAGAAAGAGGATTAAATCAGTACTAAAAATATTTTATCAAAGAAAAGCCCAAGAGCTAATGATATCTCTGATACATTTTATTAAACAATCATAGAAAAAGTAATACCATTTATTCTAAAACTCTTCCAAAAAACTGAGAAAGAAGAACTACTTCCAAACTTATCTTATAAGACCGGGATTGGCCTGATACAAAGGCCACGTAAGAACTGTAAAAAAAAGAAAACTACAAGATAATATTCCATATGAAAATAGATGTAAAAATTCTCAACAAAATATTATCAAACCAAATCAAACAGTTCATTAAAAGACGATTCACCATTATCAAGACCATTCCCATTTCACAGGGAGATACTGAAAGCTTTTTTGGAACAACAAAAATCTGCAACAACACAAGAATGCCCACTCCTGACACTTTTATTCAACATTGTACTAGAAGTCATAGCCAGAGCAATTATGCAAAAGAAAGAAATAAAAAGCAACAAAATAGGAAAGAAAAAGCTAAAATCATTTTTGTTTGCAGATGATGTGAACTTATATACAGAAAACACTAAAGACTCCAGCAAAAATAAGAACTAATAAAAAATGCAGTAAAGTTTCAAGATACAAAATTGACATACAAAAAGTACTAGTGCTTCTATATACACTAACAGCAAATTATCTAAATGAAATCAAGGAAAACAATTTCAATTGCCTAAAATAAATATAAAATATGCAGAAATAAGATTACTAAATAAATGAAAGCCTTAATACTGAAAACTATAAAACAGTGATAAAAGAAATTGAAAAAGACAAAAATAAATATAAATATATCTTGTGTTTATGGATTGGAAAAATTAATATTGTTAAAATACGTACACCAAAGCAATCTACTGATTCAATTGATTTACTATCAATATATGAATGACAATGCAATTACTATAAAAATATCAATAATGTTCTTCACAGAAACAGAAAAATCTGTAATATGTAAGGTACCACAAAAGATCATCAATAGACAAAGCAATTTTGAACATAAAGAACAAAGCTGGAATCATCAAACTTCTGGCCTGACTTTAAAATATATGACAAAACTATAGTAACTAAAACATCATGGCACTGGCATAAAAGCAGATACTTAGACTAATAAAATAGAATTGAGATCCCAGAAATAAATCCATGCACTTGCAGTCAACTGATTTTTGACAAATTCCCATAACCCAAAATGGGAAAGAACAGTCCCTTCAACACATGGGAAAGTTGGATAGCCACATATGGAAGAATAAAATTAGACCCTTATCTCACAGCATAAATGAAAATCAACTAAAAATGAATTAAAGACTTAAAGGTAAATCTGAAACTAAAATGCTACTAGAAGAAAACAAAGGTGTAAATCTCTGTAACTTTGGTTTAGGCAATTTTTTTTTCTATATGACCACAAAAGGTACAAGCAATAAATGCAAAAATAGACAAATGGAATGATATCAAAGTTGTTTTTACAGCAAAGAAAACATTCAACCAAGTAAAGAGACAAACTACAAAAGAGAAGAATGTATTTGCAAACAAAATATCTAAAATGGGTTTAATAGCCAGAATATATAAAGTAAAACTTAATAGCTAGAAAACAATCTACAGAATGGGAAAAATATTTGCAAACTATATATTCGATATGGAATTAATGTCCAAAATATAAAAGCAATCCAAACAAGTGAACAGCATGAAAACAAATAACATAATTTAAAAGTGGGCAAAAATCTGAACAGACATTTCTCAAAAGAAGACATACAAATGGTGAACAGATATACGGAAAAACGTTCAATGTCATATGTCATCAGGGAAATGAAAATTAAAATCAAATATCACCTAAACCGGTTGGAATGGCTATTGTCAAAAGACAAACGATATCAACTATTGGGGAGGATGAGGAGAAAACAAAAACCTCAGATACTGTTGGTATAAATGTATATTAGCATTAGCCTTTAGAAAATATTATAGAGGTTCCTCAAAAAGTTAAAAATAGAAATATCATAAGATCCAAAAATTCCACTACTGTATATGCATCTAAAAGAAATAAAACCAGCACATTGAAGAGATCTCTGCACTCCCATGTTATTGCAGCACTATTCACAAGAGACAAGATTTGGAATCAACCGGTATACATCAACAGATAAATGGATAAGGAAAAAGAGGTATATACACACAATGGAGTACTATTCAGCTATTAACAAGAGAGTAGGCCAAATACAGTGGCTCACACCTATAATCCCAGCACTTTGGGAGGCCAGGGTGGGTGGATCACTTGAGCTCAGATCACCAGTCTGGGCAACATGACAAAACCCTTTCTCTACAAAAAATACAAAATTAGTCAGGCATGGGGGCACACACCTGTAGTCCTGCTACCTGGGGAGCTGAGGTGGGCAGATCACTTGAGCCCAGGAGGTTGAGGCTGCAGTGAGCCGAGATGGTGCCACTGCACTCCAGCCTGGGCTATGGGAGACCCTGTCTTAAAAAACAAAAAGGTAATTCTGTCTTTCAACAACATAAATAACCTAGAGGACATTATTTTAATTGAAATAAGCCAGGCACCGAAAAGACACATACTGCATGATCTCAGTTATATGTTAGATCTAAAAAACTTGACCTCATAGAAGTGGACAGTAGTATGGTGTTTGCCAAGGACTGGGGTGGTTGGGAGTGAAGTGGCAAGATGTTGGTCAAATGATACAATATTTCAGTTAAATAGGAAGAATAAGTTCAAGAGATCTATTTAACAACATGGTAACTACAGTTAAAAACACATAGTATTCTTTAAAAATGTTAAGATAGCTATGTATTCTCACAACAAAATGACATGTATGTTAGGCAATGCATAGGTTATTTGCTACATTTAGTTGTTCCAAAAGTTATATTTCAAAGCATCACATTGTACTTGATAAATATATGCAATTTGATCTGTCAATATAAACAGAGCAATAAAAAAACAATGGATAGAGCTGGAGGCCATTATCCTTAGCAAACTAACACAGGAGCAGAAAACTAAATACCACATATTATTCTTATTTATAAGTGGGAGTTAAATGATGAGAACACATGGACACATAGAGGGAAACAATACACATTGGGGTCTTTCAGAGAGTAGGTGGTGGGAGAAAGGAGAGGATCGGGAAAAATAATTAATGGGTACTAGGCTTCATACCTGGGTGATGAAATGGCCTGTATAACATGACACAAATTTACCTATGTAACAAAACTGCACTTGTACCCCTGAACTTAAAATACAAGTTAAAAAAAAAAACTAAGGTTAAAAATGAATAACTCTTAAAAAACCCCCACAAACAATGGCATTGCAGAGATGTATAACAAATAATAATTTGAATGTGAAGTCAGGAATTGGTGTTACAGGGGCAAGATAAGAGGCTGAAATTTAACTTTATTATTAAATCAAGCATCGCCTGATTAAAAATTAATTCAGGCAAAATAGACTGGAAGAGAAAAGAGTGAGTCACATAGGTCAGTTGGGAGAATCTAGTGGTATTCTTGATGAGAGATTATGGTAGTTTATGCTCAGAGAGACATGGTGGGTTGGAAATTGTACAGATAACAAGAGTGTTTTAAAAATAAAAGTACATGCTTTTCAATGAATTCCATATGGGAGTAAGGAAAAGAACCAAATCAAGAATAAAATTTAAGGTTTTTATTAGGAAAACTTTATGTTCTACACAAGAGAAAAAAAGGGCAACTTGTATGGATTTGGAGTAATGATTGACATATTACACCTTTTGAGTTTCAGCTGCCTAAGGAACATACAATTGGACATGTCTATGGATGTTTAATATAGACTCCTTATTATTGAAATTATGTGACTGAGCACAGGTATACTTTCATTATTTGCATCTTGATTTGGCTTCTCCCAGAACAAGATACTGAGAGAAGAAAATAAGTGAAAATCATTTATTTGGCAGAAAACAACAATATGAGCATGGAGAAGTTAGTAAGGAGAGGAATTAAAGTTAATAATGGAGCACTATCTATCCAGTTACTATTATAAATGTCTGGAATTTCAATTAAAAGGTAAGTTCTCAAAAATGGTGGAAAGCACATGACTTTATTCTTTCTGAAGAGAGCTAGTATATATATACATAAACTATTACCAGTCACTAGAGAAGATGGTTCAGAGGTGTCAAATAATTACATATTATAATAAAAAATAAGTTTTTGCTAAAATAGATCTAATAGACCATTACAGGAACACAATTAAAATGTAAATATATGGAAGCATTTTCCAACAGTAGTATTAGTTTGCAGTGCAAGTGGGCAGAGGACTTGAGGCTTTGGAAAATGCCTACAGGCCAAGAGATGCTGACGTGTAAAGGCACAACCAAGTAGTGAGACCTAAACTATTTGGATAGAGCACTGAATATAACATCAACGGAGTGTTTTAAATCGTCCTAGTATTTCTCTATTCATAAGTAAAAATTCCTATTAACATTTTAAAAATATTTTTGTATAATTGATTCAATTCTTTCAAAATTAATTTCAGACTCAGTTTTGTAATAAAGCAGAATTCTATGGCTTTCTTATTGTCTTCAAGCATCCAGGAGTGACTGTACATTATATTAAAAAACTAGATCTTTTAATCATCTATCCAAAATATCCTTCAGAATGTCTTATTGACGTTTAAAATATAGTTTCAATATTAGTAAAATAATTTTAATGCCAAATGTTAATTATTCTAAAAAATAATTATTTTACAGCCATAACCACATTAAGTGACTTTTCTGAGTTCATTTATATCTAAATTTTCTTATCCTTAAAACTTTTTTGACTGTTTCAAAATGACTGAAATGAAATATCATTTAGAATAAAATTACTGTTTTCATAGTTGCTTTAATTTCAGTTTGCTCCATTATCTTTCTTCTCTATCTCTAATATTTTCTATGGATATGATTTATCACAGATACAGTTACTGAAGTTCTTTTCAACTAATTATTTGCACATTTGAATTATGCTTCTGTAATGGTTTGTTAAATGTATTTTAGCCTAAATTTTTATTATTATAATATTTAGTTGATATTTCCAATAAAGCATCCCATGTTTGTTTTGCTTATTTTTCTTATATATTATTTGATCAAACTTATATATGATATAAAATAAATGTTGGATAAGATATCAAACATGTCTTCAAAATAGAAATTTGATGACAACCAGTTTATCTATGATATATATGAAATGAAAAATTTTGCGTTTTAAACCCTTTACAGTACATTTCTATTTTGGAAGTATGCAATGAAACATGAACCTAAATACCTCCTAAAATATGAAATTATTTGTATATTTATCATTTCACCTAGTATAACATTTTATTAAGATATTTATTAAAATGACTACCAAATTTTTAAATTATTTAACTACCAATTTTAACGATAATTGTCTTTAAATTATTTATCCTGGGAATCTTTACCAGTACATGAATCAGATATAAAAGAGTAGTAATGTAAATTTAAATTTTTCTGCATATGACCAAAACTTTGCCAAGAAATAATATCTTTTTTATCTTCAACAACTTTACTGAAGTACATTGGTATATAAAAAAATGTACTGCACATATATAATGCATACAATTTGATGAGTTTGGACACAGACATACGCCCATAAGACCATCCATACAATCAAGGGAATAAATACATCCAGGACCCCCAACAGTTTCCTCTTGCCCTTTCGTTTCTTGTTTTTGTCTATGTTTTTGTTTTTTGGCAAGAAGACTTATTATGAAATTTACACTCAAGATTTTTAAATGATAAATATGATAGTTAGTTATAGGCATTATATTGTACTATAGATATCTAAAATGTATTAATCTAGCATAACTGAAAATTTATGACCACTAAACAGATCTCTGCAACAACATTCTACTCTCTGATTCTACTAGACTATTTAAGATATCTCGCATAAGTGGAATAATGTAATATTTATCCTTCTGGGCCTGGTTTATTTCACTTAGCATAATTTTCTGCAGGTTCATCTATGTTGTTAAATATGGAGAAGTTTTTCCTACTAAAATAGTAAATAGTATTTCGTTACATGTACATACCATATTTTATTTAGCCATTCATCTATAGATGAATAAAAAATTTAGGCTGTTTCCGCCGGGCACGGTGGCTCACGCCTATAATCCCAGCACTTTGGGAGGACAAGGAGGGTGGATCACGAGGTCACGAGATCGAGACCATCCTGGCTAACACGGTGAAACCCCGTCTCTACTAAAAATACAAAAAATTAGCCAGGCATGGTGGCGGGCGCCTGTAGTCCCAGCTACTCGGGAGGCTGAGGCAGGAGAATGGCGTGAACCCGGGAGGCGGAGCTTACAGAGGACGGAGATCCCACCACCACACTACAGCCTGGATGAGAGAGCGAGACTCTGTCTCAAAAAAATAAATAAATAAAATAAAAAAATGTAAAAAAAAATTTAGGCTGTTTCCATAGCTTGATTAATGTGAATAATGTTGCAATGAACATGGGACTGTAAACATCTCTTTGAGATCTTGATTTAAACTTTTTTTGACGTATACTGGAAATTAGGACTGCTGAATCATATAGTAGTTCTATTCCTAATTTGTTGTGGAACCTCCATATTCTTTTCTATAGTGGCTGGACTATTTACATTTCCACCAACAGTGTGCAAAGCTTCCAGTTTCTCCATATCCTTATTTATGTATTTGTCTTATTTATTTATTTTTTGGAAATAGCCAGAGTAATAGGTGTGAAGTGATATCTCACTGTGGTTTTGATTTGTATTTCCCTGATTAGTGATATTGAGCATCTTTTCATATACTTGTTGGCCATATTAATGTCTTTTTTGGAGAAATATTTTTTCAAGTCTTTTTACCATTTTTTATTTGGCTTTTTTTTTTTTGCTCTTAAGTGGTAGAAACTCCCTACTTACTTTGAAAATTAACCCCTTTTCATATATATGTTTTGCAAATGTTTTCTTCCATTCCCTAGGTTGCCTTTTCATTCTGTTTTTGTTGTTGTTGTTGTTGTTGTTGTTGTTGTGTAGAAGCTTTTCAGTTTGATGTAGTCCCACTTGTCTAATTTGGTTTTTATAATCTGTACTTTTGCTGTCACAGCCAAGATATCATTGCTCAAACCAATGTCAAGAAGCTTTTCCTCTGTTATCTTCTAGAAATTGTAGAGTTTCGAGTCTTATGTTTAAATCTTTTGTTTGAGTTGATTTTTGTGTATGGTGTAAGATAAATTTTCAATTTTTGTTTCTGCATATATGGATATTCAATTTTTCCAACGTCTTCTGTTGAAGGGACTATTTCTTCCCCACTGGGTATTGTTTGCCCCCTTGTCAGAGGACAGTTGTATATATATGCACAGATATATTTTTGAACCTTTTAATCTGTTTCATTAGTCTATATGTCTGTCTTTATTATAATACTGTACTTTTATAATTGTAGCTTTTCTATTTCCTTAAAAATGTCATTGGAGATTTTGATAGGAATAACATTTAATCAGTAGACAATTTTGTGTAATATGGATATTTACACAAGTTTAAATCTTCCAATTCATGGACACGGAATGTTTTTCTATTTATTTGTGACTTCAATTTTTTTCATCAATGTTTTGCAGTTTTCAGTATATTAGTATTTCACTTTCTTGGTTAATTTTATTCCCAAGTACTTTATACTTTTATGAAGCTATTGTAAACTTGATTCTGAACAAATGAATAATATGTAAAGAGATTGAATTAGTAATCCAAACCTCTCAACAAAGAAAAACCAGGAACAAATGGCTTCACTGGAAATTCTACCAAACCTTTACAGAAGCATTAACACCAATTCTAATTGAAGAGGCAATAACAATTCCAGACTCATCTTATGAGGTCATCATTACCGTGGTGTGAAAGCCACACAAAGACTACAAGAGAAGAAACCTGTAAGTCAGTATCCATGATAAATATGAATGCAGACATCTTTCTCAAAATACTAACCTAAATTCAACAACACATTAAAAGGATCATATACCATGACTAAGTGGAATTTATCCCTGGGATGTGAGTATAGTTCAACAAACACAAATTGAGTGATATGCCGTATTAACAGAATAAATGATAAAAATTACCTGATCATTTCAATAGATGTAGAAAAGCAATTTGACAAAAATTAACACACTTTTATGATTAAAAACTGAATAAACTAGGTATAGAAGGAATTTACAGACTACCTGTCAGGCACTATGTTCACTACCTTGGTGACAGGATCATGTGTACACCAAATCTCAGTGACACACAATTTACCCATGTAACAACTTGCACATGCACCCCCAAACCTAAAATAAAAGTAGGCAAAAAAGAAGTTTACCTCAACCTAATAAAGGCCATATATCACAAGCCCACAGCTAACATCACACTCAATGTTGAAAAAGAGAAATATTTTCTTCTAAAGTTAGGAAGAAGGCAAAGGATGAAGATGTGCCATTTTTGTTCAAAATAGTACTGCAAGACCTAGCTAGAACAATTAGGCAAGACAAAGAAGTAAAATGCATCTAAATTGGACATGAAGGAGTGAAATTATTTTTGTTTGAGAATGGCATGATTTTATATATAGAAAACACCGAAGACACCACAAAAAGCTGTTAGCACTAATACATTAAAATTACAAGACACACAATCACTGTACACAAACCAGTTTGCTTCTGTGCACTAACAATGAAGTATTTAAAAAGAAATTTAAAATTCTGGTCACATTGATACCATGAAGTCAATCAGCTATTGAACTGTTAAACCGAATTGTTTTTAATATACTTAAGGATGGATTAATAAATTAATAATAAGCTAAATACATTTTTTTCTATGATTACATGATGCTATAGCAAAGTCCTATTGCTTTCTGGCCAGAAATTCATAATTAAGCAATGAATCATAGAACTAAATAAATCAAATAAGTAATAGTATTTAATTAGACATTCTTCTTGTAGTTAGTTGCTAGTTTTTCAATTCAACCTGAGTTCTATAGCTGTGGTTCCATTGTAGAGTTCTTAAACATAACATTGACCATCTTGGAAATGCCTTCTGATTTATATTTCTTTGGATTTAATTTATTAGTATTAGCTGTGCAAGTTTGGGTTGGAATAGAAACATAGCCATATGTGGAAAGCTTTCATAATATATTCAATATGTCTATATATTAATAAGAAAAATAATTTAAAATAGCAAAGGTATTGAAACTATTCAGCTGTATAAAAGAAAAGGAGCTGTTCTATAGTAATAATTAGAAATATATCTTTATCCATTCATCCTTTAGTGGACATTTAGGTTGATTCCATATATTGGCTATTGTGAATAGTGCTGCAATAAACATGACAGAGCAGGTATCTCTTTGATATATTGATTTCATACCCATATTTTAAAATTCTCATTTCATATCTCTACTTCATACCTCTTACATACCACAATGTCAATATAAACAAAGTTGAACTACTATTTGCCCCCAAAGTTTGCCTGCATGTGATGAAACCTTAATCAAACTAGTTTCCTTTGATAGTATTTCAGATTTAGAAGTCATTCTTAATCTCTCCTTCTTTCTCATGAACCCACCTTCTCATTTTAAAAATATATAAAGTTGGCCGGGCGCGGTGGCTCACGCTTGTAATCCCAGCACTTTGGGAGGCCGAGGCGGGCGGATCACGAGGTCAGGAGATCGAGACCACGGTGAAACCCCGTCTCTATTAAAAAAATACAAAAAAATTAGCCGGGCGTGGTGGCGGGCGCCTGTAGTCCCAGCTACTCGGAGAGGCTGAGGCAGGAGAATGGCATGAACCCGGGAGGCGGAGCTTGCAGTGAGCCGAGATTGCGCCACTGCACTCCAGCCTGGGCGACAGAGCCAGACTCCGTCTCAAAAAAAAAAAAAAAAAAAAATATATATATATATATATATAAAGTTTATTTTATTTAAATTTTAAATATTTCTGTAATCCTTTTATTAACTACTGTTTATATCTATATTTAAAATGCTGTTAATTTTCAAATGAATTGCTATGCCATCTGCATAAAGAGTATCCATTTTTTACATGGCAATGAAAAATGATATTTTAAAAATAAACATCTGTTCACATTTTGAAAAGACTTTTAAAGTCTCTCTAATTACTTCCAGGTAACAGTCAAATCTTTAACATGAATTTGAACGATCTATAGAAATGTCTGTGTTAGCATCCCTGTATCAGTTCTTGTCTGTTTCTTTTAGACATGTGCTCATTGAAAACAGATGCATTTTTCTATACTATCTCTTTCAGGCCTACCTCAGTTTTTTTCCAAAATATTAATGAAATAAATTAAAAAATAATAATTAAATGAAGTATTTCAAACTACAGCTTTTTAAATATTATAAATACATTAAGAAATACTCTAATTTGTTAAACATATGGGCTTGTAAAGACAGATACATGGATTTCAGTTCCAATCTTGCTATTAATTTTTTTCTTTGATCTTCAGCATAATATTCCACAGAAAATCACACTGGTTCATTCCAGTGACAATTTCAGTATAATTGAGCCTGGTAAGAAGATAAACATTTTAGTTCCCTTAAGAAGACACAGGAATGTAAGAGGATAGAAAGACTCATAAATGAAAAAAGTATTACCAAAAGGGGGTTAGAATCAAAAAAAGGATACATTAAGAAGTTCTAAAATACATTGACATTGAGACTTTGGTAATATCTGACCATCTCAGGAAACTGGCTACAGGTCAATCTCTGTAATGTAATGTGATGGCTGATAGTCTCTCCTTGGGACCATATGTACCAGAGGCAAAACTTTGCTTTATAAGCTGAATGTTATGTGGCCACCACTGCTCAGAGAAGATCCTGGGGGTCTCAAAATTCCACTAATGTTTGCAAATGTTATTGCTTGTTAGAGGAAAAAAGTCAATATCACTTGATTATCTTTCCTCTGTTTTGCCAAATCCAGGAAGAGAATGGATTCTGCCACTGTCTCTTTCAGTGACTTTTATGATACATTGCACCGTCAAAAAGGAAGTGTGGAGATAGTCAGATCTTTATGCATCCTTTCAATATCTTACTGTATGAATCCCACTGGAAGAACTTTTGAGGATCTCTGGAACGTTAACAGGGGAAAAATATTTTACCCTCCACCCTTATCTTCCATTTCAGTGGAAATAATGGTAAAGTGTATCTAAATGGAGATTAATTTGTCCCCATACTATATTTAGATTTCTACTTTTTCTACTATACCTATAAGTATCATCAAAGTACTCTGGCAAATATAAAGGATAATATGAAAATCATGAATATAGATTATACTAGCTTATCTGAACCCTTGCCTTCAAAATATGAAAAGAAATATATACATCATGCAATATCAATTCCTCAGTTTAAATTTGGCTATATGTCCTTTACCTGTATGAATTTTCCACTCCATTAATTTTCCACCATCACTTACTACATTTCTTTTTAAATTATTAAAATAACCAGAATTTCATGCTATACAAGTCTTAGATATACAGAAAGCTAAAATAAGAGAAATGCACAGATGGATACTGCAGGTATAGCCATTCTCCTAGGCTTATTTCATGATCACCATGGGATTAACTTGTAAATAGGATGGTGTCAAGAAGGGTGAAGGCTCTAACATTTTCTCTGCTTTCAAGCTAACAAGTTATCCTTCCATAGTTTTATGGTTTGCTAAGAGAACATGTGAGGCACTCCATATCGGAGACAAAGGATTTTTTTTTAATTTCTGAATAGCAAGATGGACAAACTTCATAATTACATCAATTCTTCTACTCCTGCATCTCTACTACAACCCAGATCCTCCGCATATGATGCACGTATGTTGAGGTGTACTCAGCACACACAGTGGGTTTGTGTCACAGATGGTATACCTCAATATTAGAAAATCTCAGTCTTTTGTAATGAACTGCAAATAAACCTTCCCCATCTGTTTCCTAGATGGACAACTTATCTTTATTAAATTGAGTAGTAAATAATCCTGCCCTGAGCCCTGGAAGAAAACACTGTCTTTATCTTCCAGCGCTGTTCACTATATAACATCCTTGAAAAGTAATGAAGAGAGAGGGGGGGAAAAGGCTGTTTGTATTTTTATTTGTAGGAGTTACTGAAATGTTAAAGACGCCATGGATAATTACTTCCCAACAGTGGAAAAGACGATTGTATGGTATGAATGAATGGTGGGTGTATTAGTCTGTTCTTGCACTGCTAAAAGATACTAGCTGAGACTGCGTAATATGTAAAGGAAAGAGGTTTAATTGACTCACAGTTCCACATGGCTGGGGAAGCTTTAGGAAACTGACAATCATGACGGAAGGCAAAGGGGAAGCAAGGACCTTCTTCACATGGTGACAGGAGAGACAAGTGCATGAAGGAGGAGCTAACACTTACAAAACCATCTGATCTCATGAGAACTCACTCACCATCACAAGCATGGGGGAAACCACCCCCATAATACAATCACCTCCCATGAGGTTCCTCCCTTAGACATGGAAATTATGGGATCACAATTCAAGATAAAAGTTGGGTGGGGAAAAACCATATCAAACCATATCAGTGGGGATCTTGGAGGTGAGAATGGTACTTGGACAAAAATCTGTCTGTATTTCCAATTGCTTACCCTGGAAATTCTACTTTAAATTAATTAATTAATAAGCATTTACTGACCACTTATTATACATAATTGCATTAAATTAATTCATTTTTAAAGAATGGATATTTTGTTTAAAATGAACACAATTCAGCCAACTGCTGCCTTACATAAATACGTTAACATTCTTCAGTCATCATTTTATCTGCCAATGTGGACCTAAACTGAAAACAAATTTTAAAAATGGGGACAATAAAAAGAGAGTCTGACACAGGAAATTTCTCAGAGGATCCAGGCATGTCCAGAGAGTGGTGAGTACTCAAAAATGATTGTGACAATCATCTGGGAAAGTGTGTTGTATGAAGTTATGATAAGAGCACTGGAAAGAAGGTTGAAAAATATTTCAAGCAAGCTTCTCTTAATTTGTAATTGCCTTTTGGTTTGCCCTCATTACTTAAGCTGGTCACTTTCTTAAGAAAATCACTATTATAAGGCTAATAATTCAATTTAATTGCATTTTAGTTGAATGTACATTTACTGTAATTTTACATATGTAATTGAGTAAATCATCCAAGAAGAGTAGTCTCACTTTATAAATTATGCAAATAGTTTTTGCAAGCAATAGTGTTAATGTACTTACTGTATAATAATTCATACCGTTGTCACTAGAATTAGTCTCAGATTGAACCCACTACCACTTACTAGCTCTATGACATTAGACAAGTTTCTTAATTTCTGAGTCTCATTTTCTCTTGTAAAATATCAATGGACTTTGTACTTACACTAACATTTCTTGTGAGTATACAACACATTTATGCATGTGAAGTGCATAGTACTATACTGGAGTAATTGTATCCACTTTATATATAGGAGGAACTACAATATTGGCATTATTATTATTTCAGAGAGCAGAGTAATCTTCTTGGGGTAGCTACCTCTGAAGAAAACGGAACAAAGATTATAAAGTAAAAATGATACTTACAGATGCTAGGCAGAAATTTGAAAGTATAAGATAATACAGTGCAAAGATAATTCCATAAATTAGGTGGTAAGTATAGTAAACTTTCTGCGATTATGGAAGATAGGATCTTGTTTCAGCTACCTAACTGAAATCTATTGCATCAAAAGGAGCCACAAAGTAGTATAACAGAGAACTGGGAATAATTAATTCAGGGCAATGGAGTTTCTGAAAAATGTAGGTGAGGATTCTAAAGAGAAAGCAAAACATAAAAAAGTAAGAGATTGGATGTCATGCCATCCAAGATAAAAATATAGTGTCCTTTACTGTTACTTATGAGGTCATAGATGACCTTTAGACAGTTCCAATGTCCATGCTATTTCAGGTTTGTTCTAAATCTATAGGATTTGTAGTAGAATAGGCCACTGCAAAATATTAGACTTTCTTTGCCTCTAAATTTCTAAATTTCAGGCATACTGTTAGGAACGAACTTGTTATGATTAAATAGTGAAAGATGGATTAATGCTTTAAACAGCATTAAAACTTTTTATTATACTGCTAAATGTGGCCTTAAAGAGAAACAATATTCTTCATTTTACATACTGAGCAAACTAAACTCAGAAATCATAAACGCTGCATGAGATAACCCTAGACACGACAAGACTCTGTTTTTATACTGTAGCATATCCATTACTCCATAATGGCCCATCATAAGAATACTTACCATGGCATAGTCAAGTATACCAATTTTGGGAGAGATTTTGAAAGAATCAACATACAATAAATAAAAGAGAAGTACTGTAGATGAAATCGGAGGACCTAAGTACAACCACTTTGACAGTCAGCTGTATGTGCTCTTTATTTACCACTGTACCTCCACACATACTGTCACAGGGCTTTGCCTATCCAGCTGTTCAACAAAATGTCTACAGAATTGATTTGCTGTGTTTAAAATTTCAATTAATTTGCCAACACTGCTTATACTTATTTATCCCAGAACCTGCAGAGATTCTCAGAATGAAATAACATTACGCTTAGTACTGGTGGGAAGAAAGAGTATTTGCCTTGGTTTAAATTCTTTCCCTTAGTATCACTGCATCTGTGTCTTATGAAATCCACAAAAGAGCTCTGTTTTCCCTGTTGCTAGTGTTTAACATCAGCGTTCTCAGAAAAGTAAGTAGAATTGAGTGAAAAGACAATTTTTAAACAGTAGCCATTACAATTGAGGGAGTGCTAGAGGAACTCTATATACATTCCCATTTTGACAAATTTTATTTGATTTATTTTCTCACTTGTATTACTTACTAATAAGGGATTGACTGATGGACTCATTTATTCCACAAACATTATGAGTATTTTCCCATTACAAGGTGGTCAACTTGGGTGCTGGAATTAAGTGTAACAAGACAGATTTTGTCCTTGGCTTGAAGAAGTTGGGAATCTCGTAAGAGAGGCATATTTTAAAAAATGTATGCAAACAATTCATGTTAAAATACATGTCATTAGATTGTATATATAACGAGGTTACCTACACTAGTATGGAGTTTAAGAATGGCTTCTTGTGAAGGGATTTTTAAAGAGTAAAGGTAAAGAAAAATTAGTCCATGGAGAGAAGAGAAAAAGCATGCTTGGCAGAGGAGGATTTGAAATTCTGGAAATACGAAGCCTGTATATGTTAGGAAATGAAAGCCTTTTAAAACAGAATGAAGTGGGTTTGAAGATAAAATTTGTAGCCATTTAATACAAGGTTTTGTAATGAAACGAGGATGCCATTGTAAAGTTTATAGCAAGACCATACTCTTACCTAAATCACAGTTGTAAAGATTGTTCTGATATTCAGTGATGAATCAAACGAAAAGTTACAAGAAAGGACAGGGCAGATAACGTTTACAGCATATTACAGAGGTTTAAGTGAGAGGATAGTGGCTCAAACTAGTATCTTGGCACTCTATATGAAAAACAGACAAATTTGAAAAATAATTCATGGATGGAATAAAGAAATAAAAGGTGATTGTGTGGAGAAAGAGAGATAGCAGTCACTCCCAAATATTTATTATGAGTTTCTGACAGAAGACTACTCTTTGTTGAGATTTCAACTAAGTTTTCCAGGTATGTGTATCAATGACAGAAGATCAGCAGAATAAATTAATGGGTGTCCCATGAATTAATTTAAATATTTTGTATTTGTATTTCCATTGAGGCCCAAGAGTCTGATAGTAAGCAAATAATTGCATATATAAGAACAGAATTTATTAATAGAAAAGAGAAAGGATAGGAGATCTAAAATTAAATATTGTTGAAGCAAATAAGTGAATGCAAGTTCTAGGATGATACAGAAATTTAAAGCAGAATTTTTTATTTAATAATTTTTGGTCCTAAATAGTAAGCCTGTCAAACTGCTCAAATTTTCAAATTGTCTTTGACAAATTAATCAAGAAATACGTAAGCCATAAAATAAGTGTGAAGCACTACAGAAAACAGAATGAAGTAAGACTCGTTCTGTTTAAAGATGAAAAAGGTTATTCTTTCTGGTCTCCTTAATTTGGCACCATTCCACTATGTATATATGCATGTATGTGTATGTTTGTATGTGATGTCTATATATCTATTATTATATATCTATATGTAATTATCCATATTGTCTACCTATGCATCTATCTGTCTAATCATCTAGTTATTGATACATCCTAGTGTGCAGAAAATCTGATAAATTCAATGATTTCATGGGTATTGTGTAGAATTTAAAAGACTCGTTTAAAAAAATGAGTGGGCTGATTTCAGCTGCAAAAACTTAATGTGTTCTGTGATATGGTTTATTTCTGTGGAATTGGTTATTTAAAAAGTGTTCACATTGTTTTTACAAAGCCATTTATATTCTGTATGCTCTTTTGACAAAAAAGGCAAAGAAAGTAATTTAAACCTTTAAAATGATGCATCTATTGCAATATAATTGGTGGCATCATACTGTTAAGAGCAACATCAAATCTCATTTCAGGTCACCTTTTCATTTAGTTCAAAATGACCTTACAGAATGGTTACCATACTGTGCAGAGTCACATACAGTAATATAGCTTTTAAAATGCTGTTTATGTACTATGTTTTATTTTTCTTTCATGGAACGTCAATTGGATAGCATTGAGTTGACAAATAAATGTGATTGCTACCAAAAATATTCATCAGAATTCATCTTTACATATTCATGAGAAAAAGAGTATGTTATAATTTGTGTTTTGGGTAATTTACCATTCATTATATTTCTTGTGTTCTCATCATCTACTTTAAAAAACAATGTATTTATAAATGTCATGCCATTTCTTCTTTCCAAACATGACTCTTTTAAGAAAATGGCATACAGTTATTTAAATCCTGCAACCTTCTAGGGTCGTACATAGGTTAATCATTATATCTTCTCAGGGAATAAAAATAATGCAATGTCAGAGGGAAAAACTGTTACATGTAAGTATCCTTCAAAGTAGTGACTTTTCTTTTATTTTGAGTACAATATATTATCTTAGACAGAGTTCCAGGTCTGATCTCTTCTGTGTGTTTGCTTTAATATCAGTAACCATGGCAACAAGACTTTTAAATGCTTTATGTAGTATAAGGGAAAATGGAAAAATGGAGAGTATATAAACTTAAAAGAAGGTATCAGTACTCCTACTGCCATTGTGTGTCACACAAATAATTTTTAAAGTTTTGTTGTCGATTATGCAGGTAATATATCTTGTACGTCACAAAGAAGTTTAGTTCTACTTTTAGGTTTATTTGAAATGAATTTCTTTGGAGTTATCTACATTTCTTTACTGGTCTTTATGTCTCACATTACATTTCTGTGTGATGGCTAGCATTAGTTAAATACATCAGCTTTCATGTCTGGAATGGTGCTATGGGGAGTTCTGTGGAACCACAGCCCAGTAGAACACCATAATTGGAAAAAAAAATTATATTTAAAACAAGTGACTGCAGATTATACTAACAGCATATAGCAAATGAAGAAACATTTATTCAAGAAAATCTACGAAGTCTTTGTAAGAATAAGTAGGGAGGCTGGGCGCGGTGGCTCACGCTTGTAATCCCAGCACTTTGGGAGGCCGAGGCGGGCGGATCACGAGGTCAGGAGATCGAGACCACGGTGAAACCCCATCTCTACTAAAAATACAAAAAATTAGCCGGGCGTGGTGGTGGGCACCTGTAGTCCCAGCTACTCAGAGAGGCTGAGGCAGGAGAATGGCGTGAACCCGGGAGGCGGGGCTTGCAGTGAGCCGAGATCGCGCCACTGCACTCCAGCCTGGGCAACAGAGCGAGACTCCGTCTCAAAAAAAAAAAAAAAAAAAAGAATAAGTAGGGAATGTAGACCTGAGCCATGACTTGCTCTCTTCCTCTCATTGACTCTGCTCAACATGAGGAAAGACTCACTCTGAGCAGCTATGGCCAAAAAAAGAGGTTTTTCTGTCCATTTACTTCCCAGGTAAGGGCTATAGTTCTCTCTAGAAGGTGGAAACCATCAACATATCTCATCATCTTCAATTCCTTCTTACTGAAGCCAAACTCCAGAAAGAGCAGCTGAGAGAAAGGGGGCTATCTTCCTCCACCCTAGCCGGAAGCAAACACCTGAGGTTCTACCCCAGGCCAGGGAGACTGAGAATACTTCTCCAATCGCCTTCACCATAGCTCACTTATATCAATAGGGCCAAGCAGAGAAGACAAGAGGCTACCCTTTCCTTCTAGTGCCCTACTCATACCCCAGATGTGTTATTATAAGAGAAGTGAACAAGGATCCCCAAACCTAGTTCCAAAGCAGTAACTCAGAAGTTTTGCCCAGTGCAAAATTTAGATCACGAGAACAGCGAGCACCAAATTTTTCACCAAGGGAATTGACTCATTTTGAATAGAGTGCATGAAAGCGTAAGCCTAAAGATTCTCTCAAAAACAAGAGAGAATTTAATAGTAAGCAATTAGAAAGAGTAGCAGCTTCATGAGAGTGCCCTAAGCTTTACACTGAGACAGACAGGTAAGCTGATTGGTTTTCTGTTTTAATATGGTTTGGAGGAAAAAAAAAATTGCTCAAGCTCTAGCTTACCTAACTTGCACCTTGCATCCAATCAGTAGGAAAAGACCCAAGAGGCTATTAATTGCATTTCTCCTTCAGGGGGTTACGGACAATCCTGGCCGCCCCTCCACCGCCTCCCCCCACCCCACCACCACATTCAATTTGACTTAAACTCCAATGTATAGTTACCCCTTTCTTATTTTAACGGTAAAAGTCATGCCCAGTGGTTAAGATTTTAGATGCTCCTTACAATGTATGAAGAAGCATGTTGAACCACTGTTTCATTGCTTGAGAAACCTATGCCCTGAGGTAAACCTTCCCTATAGAAAGATCCTGTAAAACTAACTTATACACGACTGAGAAAGGAAAGAGGAACTTTTTATCTGAGAATTGCAAGCCCCTTTAAATGATCTAGCCTAGAGAGTAATTGAAATGAGACTGTAGTCATGTCCTACCACACCCCTTTGAGCTAAGTAATCAGCTTAAAGCCGCCCACTATACAAATCCTAGACTAAATGTTGCTACAAATAGCTATCAATTTACCTAACAATGCCATACAATGTATACCATAACTTATATCCTATAGTTCAATGGTCTGTAGCCAATCACTAATGAATGTTATTTTTGTACATCAATGAGAATTTTTGACAAACAACTTTTGTAATCACCTCCTCTCCTGATTTGTCCTTTTTTCCTTAAAAACATGAGCTTCTCCTTTGTTCTCTGGGGCACTTTTCCATGTTTCTCAGGCTGCATTCCTCAAATTTGGCCCAAATAAACTATCTATATTAATTTTGCCTCGGTTTCTTTCTTTAAGAAAACACAGCTAGGAAATCCCTCATGTGGTCAGAAAATAAAAGGTTGGCCTCCATGTCCATTCATGTGTGGCAAATGGCAAGATCTCCTTTTATTTTAAGTCTATATAATATTTCGTTATTTATCTATACCACATTTTCTTTATTCAGTCAACTGTCAATGGGTGTTTGGGTTGTTTCTGTATCTTGACTATTATTTACAACGGTGAAATGAACGTACAAGTGCAGATATCTATAGTAACCATTTTACTATCTGTCTGCATTCCATAGCAGTGTGTTATAAATCCCAAACATACATGGTAAAGTTTATTAAAAAAAATAAATAGAGACCAGGCACAGTGAGTCACACCTGTAATCCCGGCACTTTAGGAGGCCAAGGCATTGAGGTCAGGACTTCGAGACCAGCCTGGTCCACATGGTGAAACACTGTCTCTACTAAAAATACACACACACACACACACACTGTCAGGCCTCTGAGCCCGAGCCCAAGCCAAGCCATCACATCCCCTGTGACTTGCAGGTATCCACCCAGATGGCCTGAAGTAACTGAAGAATCACAAAAGAAGTGAATATGACCTGCCCCACCTTAACTGATGACATTCCACCACAAAAGAAGTGTAAATGGCCGGTCCTTGCCTTAAGTGATGACATTACCTTGTGAAAGTCCTTTTCCTGGCTCATCCTGGTTCAAAAAGCACCTCCACTGAGCACCTTGCAACCCCCACTCCTGCCCACCAGAGAACAAACCCCCTTTGACTGTAATTTTCCTTTACCTACCCAAATCCTATAAAATGGCCCCACCCTTATCTCCCTTCACTGACTCTCTTTTCGGGCTCAGTCCACCTGCACCCAGGTGAAATAAACAGCCATGTTGCTCACACAAAGCCTGTTTGGTGGTCTCTTCACACGGATGCGCATGAAATTTGGTGCCATGACTCGGATCGGGGGACCTCCTTTGGGAGATCAATCCCCTGTCCTAATGCTCTTTGCTCCGTGAGAAAGATCCACCTATGACCTCAGGTCCTCAGACCAACCAGCCCAAGAAACATCTCACCAGTTTCAAATCCAGTAAGTAGCTTCTTTTTAATCTCTTCTCCAACCTCCCTCACTATCCCTCAACCTCTTTCTCCTTTCAATCTTGGTGCCACACTTCAATCTCTCCCTTCTTTTAATTTCAATTCCTTTCATTTTCTGGTAGAGACAAAGGAGACACGTTTTATCTGTGGACCCAAAACTACGGCGCCGGTCACGGACTAGGAAAGGCAGCCTTCCCTTGGTGTTTAATCATTGCAGGGACACCTCTCTGACTATTCACCCAGGTTTCAGAGGTGTCAGACCACGCAGGGATGCCTGCTTGGTCCTTCACCCTTAGCGGCAAGTCCCACTTTTCTGGGGAAGGGGCAAGTACCCCAACCCCTTCTCTCCGTGTCTCTACCCCTTCTCCGCCTTTCTGGGGGGAAAGAAACCCCAGACCCCTTCTCCTTCACCCTTAGTGGCAAGTCCCGCTTTTCTAGAGGAGGGTCAAGTACCCCAACCTCATATCTCTGTGCCCCAATCCCTTATTTCCGTGCCCAACCTCTTATCTCTGCGCCGCGATCCCTTATTTCCGTGCCCCAACCTCTCATCGCTGCACCCCAACCCCTTATATCTGTGCCCCAATCCCTTTCCCACTTTTCTAGAAGGTAAGAACCCCTGAACCCCTTCCCTCCGTGTCTCTACTCTCTCTTTTCTCTAGGCTTTTTTCCTTCACTATGGGCAAACTTCCACCCTCCATTCCTCCTTTTTCTCCCTTGGCCTCTGTTCTCAAAAACTTAAAACCTCTTCAACTAACACCTGACCTAAAACCTAAATGCGTTATTTTCTTCTGCAGTGCCACTTGACCCCAATACAAACTTGACAGTAGTTCCAAATAGCCAGAAAATGGCACTTTCAATTTTTCCATCCTGCAAGATCTAAATAATTCTTTTCGTAAAATGGGCAAACGGTCTGAGGTGCCTGACGTCCAGGCATTCTTTTACACATCGGTCCCTTCCTAGTCTCTGTGCCCAATGCAACTCATCCCAAATCCTCCTCCTTTCCCTCCCACCTGTCCCCTCAGTCCCAACCCCAAGCATTGCTGAGTCTTTCTAATCCTCCTTTTCTACAGACCCATCTGACCTCTCCCCTCCTCCCGAGGCTGCTCCTCACCAGGCCGAGCTAGGTCCCGATTCTTCCTCAGCCTCCGCTCCTCCACCCTATAATCCTTTTATCACCTCCCCTCCTCACACCCAGTCCGGCTTACAGTTTCGTTCCATGACTAGCCCTCCCCCACCTGCCCTGCAATTTACTCTTAAAAAGTTGGCTAGAGCTAAAGGCATAGTCAAGGTTAATGCTCCTTTTTCTTTATCCCAAATCAGATAGTGTTTAGGCTCTTTTTCATCAAATATAAAAATCCAGCCCAGTTCATGACTCGCTTGGCAGCAACCCTGAGACACTTTACAGCCCTAGACCCTAAAAGGTCAAAAGGCCGTCTTATTCTCAAAATACATTTTATTACCCAATCTGCTCCCGACATTAAATAAAACTCCAAAAATTAAATTCCAGCCCTCAAACCCCACAACAGGATTTAATTAACCTCACCTTCAAGGTGTACAGTAATAGAAAAAAGTTGCAATTCCTTGCCTCCACTGTGAGACAAACCCCAGCCATATCTCCATCACACAAGAACTTCCAAACACCTGAACTGCACCGGCCAGGCGTTCCTCCGGGCCTGCCTCCCCCAGGAGCTTGCTTCAAGTGCCAGAAATCTGGCCACCTAGATTGGATTCCTCCTAAGCCGCGTCCCATCTGTGTGGGACCCCACTGAAAATCGAACCGTTCAACTCACCTGGCAGCCACTCCCAGAGCCCCTGGGACTCTGGCCCCAGGCTCTCTGACTAACTCCTTCCCAGATCTTCTCGGCTTAGCAGCTGAAGACTGACACTGCCCAATCACCTCGGAAGCCTACAGGACCATCACAGACACTCTGGGTAACTCTCACAGTGGAAGGTAAGTCCGTCCCCTTCTTAATCAATATGGAGGCTACCCACTCCACATTACCTTCTTTTCAAGGGCCTGTTTCCTTTGCCTCCATAACTGTTGTGGGTATTGACAGCCAGGCTTCTAAACCTCTTAAAACTCCCTAACTCTGGTGCCAACTTAGACAATACTCTTTTAAGCACTCCTTTTTAGTTATCGCCACCTGCCCAGTTCCCTTATTAGGCCGAGACACTTTAACTAAATTCTCTGCTTCCCTGACTATTCCTGGGCTACAGCCACACCTCATTGCCACCTTTTCCCCCTGTTCAAAGCCTCCTTCACATCCTCCTCTTGTATCCCCCACCTTAACCCACAAGTATAGGACACCTCTACTCCCTCCTTAGCGACCGATCATGCACCCCTTACCATCCCATTAAAACCTAATCACCATTGCCCCACTCAACACCAATATCCCATCCCGCAGCACTCTTTAAAAAGATTAAAGCCTGT
Source organism: Hylobates moloch (assembly GCF_009828535.3). Classification (NCBI taxonomy): domain Eukaryota; kingdom Metazoa; phylum Chordata; class Mammalia; order Primates; family Hylobatidae; genus Hylobates; species Hylobates moloch. The sequence goes on from NW_026652279.1 coordinate 144,207,496, forward strand.
TATCACTCGCCTGCTACAGCATGGCCTTTTAAAGCCTATAAACTCTCCTTACAATTCCCCCATTTTACCTGTCCTAAAACCAGACAAGCCTTACAAGTTAGTTCAGGATCTGCACTTTCTCGACCAAATTGTTTTGCCTATCCACCCCGTCGTGCCAAACCCATATACTCTCCTATCCTCAATACCTGCCTCTACAACCGATTATTCTGTTCTAGATCTCAAACATGCTTTCTTTATTATTCCTTTGCACCCTTAATCCCAGCCTCTCTTAGCTTTCACTTGGACTGACCCTGACACCCATCAAGCTCAGCAAATTACCTAGGCTGTAATGCCGCAAAGCTTCACAGACAGCCCCTATTACTTCAGTCAAGCCCAAATTTCTTCCTCATCTGTTACCTATCTCGGCATAATTCTCATAAAAACACACGTGCTCTCCCTGCCAATCGTGTCCGAATGATCTCTCAAACCCCAGCACCTTCTACAAAACAACTCCTTTCCTTCCTAGGCATGGTTAGCGCGGTCAGAATTCTTACACAAGAGCCAGGACCACATCCTGTAGGCTTTCTGTCCAAACAACTTGACCTTACTGTTTTAGCCTAGCCCTCATGTCTGCATGCAGCGGCTGCCACTGCTTTAATACTTTTAGAGGCCCTAAAAATCACAAACTATGCTCAACTCACTCTCTACAGCTCTCATAATTTCCAAAATCTATTTTCTTAACTCACCCCTGATGCATATACTTTCTGCTCCCCGCCTCCTTCAGCTATACTCACTCTTTGTTAAGTCTCCACAATTACCATTGTTCCTGCCCCAGACTTCAATCCGGCCTCCCACATTATTCCAGATACCACACCTGACCCTCATGACTGCATCTCTCTGGTCCACCTGACGTTCACCCCATTTCCCCACATTTCCTTCCCTGTTTCTCACCCTGATCACACTTAGTTTATTGATGGCAGTTCCACCAGGTCTAATTGCCACACACCAGCAAAGGCAGGCTATGCTATAGTACAAGCCACTAGCCCGCCTCTTAGAACCTCTCATTTCCTTTCCATCGCAGAAATCTATCCTCAAAGAAATAACTTCTCAGTGTTCCATCTGCTATTCTACTACTCCTCATGGATTATTCAGGCCCCCTCCCTTCCCTAAACATCAAGCTCAAGGATTTGCCCCCACCCAGGACTGGCAAATTAGCTTTATTCAACAAGCCCCGAGTAAGATAACTAAAATACCTCTTGGTCTAGGTAGACACTTTCACTGGATAAGTAGAGTCCTTTCCTACAGGGTCTGAGAAGGCCACCGCAGTCATTTCTTCCCTTCTGTCGGACATAATTCCTCAGTTTAGCCTTGTCATTCCCTTCTGTCAGACATAATTCCTCAGTTTAGCCTTCCCACCTCTACACAGTCTGATAACAGACCAGCCTTTATTAGTCAAATCAGCCAAGCAGTTTTTCAGGCTCGTAGTATTCAGTAACGGACTAAAGGTCTTTTAAAAACACACCTCACCAAGCTCAGCCACCAACTTACAAAGGATTGGACAATACTTTTACCACTTTCGCTTCTCAGAATTCAGGCCTGTCCTCAGAATGCTACAAGGTACAGCCCATTTGAGCTCCTGTATAGACGCTCCTTTTTATTAGGCCCCAGTCTCATTCCAGACACCAGACCAACTTAGACTGTGCCCCCCAAAAAACTTGTCATCCCTACTATCTTCTGTCTAGTCATACTCCTATTCACCATTCTCAACTACTCATACATGCCCTGCTCTTGTTTACACTGCCGGTTTACACTGTTTCTCCAAGCCATCACAGCTGATAATCTCCTCATGCTATCCCCAAACTGCCACTCTTAACTCTTGAAGTAAATAAATAATCTTTGCTGACAGGACTATGCTGAATTTCCTTAGGCACTCTAATTAGATGTCCTAGGTCCTCCCAATTCTTAGACCTTTAATACCTGTTTTTCTCCTCTTATTCCGTTTAGTTTTTCAATTCATACAAAACCGTATCCAGGCATCACCAATAATTCTAAATGACAAATGTTTCTTCTAACAGTCTCACAATACCACCCCTTACCACAAAATTTTCCTTCAGCTTAATCTCTCCCACTCTAGATTCCCATGCCACCCCAATCCTGCTCCAAGCAGCCCTGAGAAACATCGCTCATTATCTCTCCCTACCATCCCCCAAAATTTTTGCCGTCCCAACACTTTACCACTATTTCGTTTTATTTTTCTTATTAATATAAGAAGACAGAAATGTCAGCCCTCTGAGTCCAAGCTAAGCCATCATATCCCCTGTGGCCTGCAGGTACACATCCAGATGGCGGGTTCCTACCTTAACTGATGACATTCCACCACAAAAGAAGTGAAAATGGTCTGTTCCTGCCTTAACTGATGACATTGTCTTGTGAAATTCCTTCTCCTGGCTCATCCTGGCTCAAAAGCTCCCCTACTGAGTACCTTGTGACCCCCACTCTGCCCGCCAAAGAACAACCCCCCTTTGACTGTAATTTTCCTTTACCTACCCAAATCCTATGAAACGGCCCCACCCTTATCTCCCTTCACTGACTCTCTTTTAGGACTCAGCCCACCTGCACCCAGGTGAAATAAGCAGCCATGTTGCTCACACAAAGCCTGTTTGGTGGTCTCTTCACATGGACGTGCATGAAACACACAAAATAGCAGGGCATGGTTGTGCACATCTGTAATCTCAGCTACTCGGGCGCTGAACCAGGAAAATTGCTTGACCCCTGAACCGGAAGGCAGAGGGTGCAGTGAGCCCAGATCACGCCACTGTACTCCAGTCAGACTCCGTCTTAAATAAAAAAGAAAAAAAAGTGAGACCCTGTCTCAAAATAAATAAATAAATAAATAAATAATAAAAAAGTAGAAAACAAAGACTGAGCTCAAAAACTACCTTTGCAAATGAGCCCAATTGGAGTTGGATCAGGACATTGTCAAAAACAATAAAGCAATAAGCCAGCAATTAGCGGTACCTAACAGCTAACAGAGGCATACAGCTTAACAGAGATCAGATAAAGAGACTGTGAAATACAGTTTATCTAAAACCATTGCCAACACAGGGGACTCTATAGATGTTTAAATACTATTCACTGAGGAGCAACGTGTTAAGTGTATAAGCCTTTCCATGGCAAGGGGAACAGATTTCATAGAGATAGTCCAGCAAAGTCACGGAACAAAGAAAAAAGTAAACAACAGAAAAATTAACAAACCCCAAATGCACCTTAAAAGAAATACTAAAGGAAAATTTTGAGGCTGAAAGCAACAAAACCAGAGAAAAATTCAAATCCACATCAAACAATAAGCACCAGTAATGGTAATTATGTAATTCAAAATACAGTGTAATTACATAAGTTTTCTTCTTTTAGCTGATTTGAAAGAAAATTGTATAAAACAATTTGTATGTACTTGTATTGTTGGATTTACATAGAAATGTAACATATTTGATTATAACAGCACAAAGGAGTTGGGTAGAAGCAAAATTATATTGGAATGAGAAAATGATACCAAAGGTAACTGAAGCCACAGGAAAAAAATGAAAAGGACCAGAAGGACCAGAAATAGTTTATAAGATGCAAAGTAAAACAAACTCTACAGATATGAACTTACTCTCCATGATTTAGATAAGCTTTTGTAAATGACATGCACTGATATAAAATAATAACTATTACAACATATGACACAAATACAAGTATATCAATGATAACATTAGATTTTAAAAGGATGAAATAACCCAATTAAAAGGTATTTTCAGATTGAATGAAAAACAAAACTCAACTACATGCTGTCTACAGAAGGCACACTTTAGATTCAATTATACAATTAGGCTGAAAGTAAAACGATGTAAAAAGATACCATACAAATAGCAATTATAAAATGATGGAATGGCTATATTAATATTAAATAAAATAAAATTTAAAATAAATAATCTGTGCAAAGCATTTTTTTTACTTAAGTATGAAAAACTATATTACACTGAAAATAATATTGTAGTAAAAATCTGATTATGGGGAATTAAACCCTAAAATCAGATCCATCATTTATTTTTTTTCTGGCTTCACTGTAATGAACCACTGTGTAGTTTGTTTTCTTCTTTCTTTCTTTGAGAAGCTCACGTATATATACATATATATAATTATTTCGTATATGGAACTTTTACTAAATTAATTTTCATAAATTCTAGTTATTTGGTATCAAATATATAAACATCTTTTAATAAATTTCTATTTCAATATTTTCTATGAGTTGAATATAAATAAATAAAGTGATTTATTTTGTTAGATATATCATTTGAAAATATTTATGTATACATGTTATTTGTGGGTTTTCCTAAAATAAAAATGGGAATACTTTTAGCACTCCCTATATACGAAGTATTATCACGATTAAACATTTATTAGCTCATATATTATTGCAACAACCTTGACAGTCTAAAATTATTTTACAAGCGAAGAAACTGAAATATAGTGAGATTAAATTACACACCATAGTCACACAATTAGCAGCTGGTTAAACTATAATTTGAATTTAGGACATGGGTTTCATAATCTGGAACTGAATTCAAATGATCTCAATAATTAGTCATATTATTTTAGTACGTCATTACATTTTTCCAGACCTTCCCTGGTCTATCAGAGGAAAGGTTGTATCAGATGGTCTAAATAGTTTTTAGTCTAGATGGCTTCATTTTATCATGTTAAACAAATCAATCTAAGTGAAGTAGTTTCTTTTTTGCAAGCATTAAACTGCAAAACTTGTAGAAAGCACACTGTCAAGACATGTATATATATACAAGTTATGGTTTAAATGTGTGTTCTTTTCAAAATTCATGTTGAAATTTAATCCCCTTTGTGGTAGTATTAAGATGTAGGGTCTTTGGGAAGTCACTAACTCATGAGAGCTCCACCCTCATGAATGAATTAATGCTTTTATAAAAGAAGCTTCAGAGATAATTTGCTTCTCTAGTCTTCCTATCTTCTGCCATGTAGGGACAAAGTGTTGCGTTCCTCCAGAAGATGCAACAAGGTGCCATCTTGGAAATAGAAACAGCAGCTGTCATAGACAATGACCCTCCTGGTGCCTTGATCATTGACTTCTTAGCCTTCAAAACCGTGATAAATAAATTTCTACTATTTATAAATTATCCAGTCTGTGGTATTTTGTTGTAACAGCACAAAAGGCCTAAGACTAGATAGATAAATATATCTCTATAGATAGATACATACATACATACATATAGATATATAGACACATACATACCTACTAAATTTTTTATTTCTAAATGTTTTTTTGTTTTCATTTAATTCTGCAATATATTTTTACTTTGACTGAATATACTCTCAAAGAGCAAATACAAATTAGATAATTAACATCAGTAAACATGTTTTGAATATTTACTTTGCTCAAGGCACCAACATATTTTGGAACCAAAAAAGACAGCAAAGTGTTCCATGAATTGAATTCAGTATGTCCCAATAAAGCCATGTGTTTATTTAGAAATAAAATGTTTGGGAAGAATTGCATGTCTACATCAAGAATGTTATTTTAGCATTAGCTATCAAAGAACATATGAATTTAAATTGTCACTTCTTTTCGGCAGTTAGAAATAAATACCCAATTCCAAAAAATCAGTGTTGCATACCACACAAAAAGACTAATGAGAAAAATATGCATTGTCAGTTTTGGATGAGACAGAGGTACACAATGACTATTGCAAAAATGCACTCAGTTGTGAAATAGAATTGTTATTTCTTATTCTAGCATTAAATAAATTCTTTTGATGGATGCCAGAATCAAGTTAGAAGAAAATATGAGACTCTTTTTAGAGGATGAGATATAATTAAACAAAATGAATTTAATGGTTTTATAAACTGTTTAATTTGTTTTTAATGTATATTTATTACTATATTTATTCAGGAAATATTTTAAAATATATAAAGTAAGATGCTAAGTTTCAGATTAGTAAAAAAAATATATTCTAAACTAGCCAACTTCAGATTTAAACTTTAAATAAAATTTTCTGAAGCTGTATTTGACCAGCTTATCAGAGGGATTATTTTTAAGTTTATGCTTTAATTTAAAAAAACGCACATTGAATAATTTTCCCTGGATAACTTTTACTTTACCAGGGAACATAATTCAAACAATATTTTGGCTGATTAATGTTCTTTCTTTATTAAAATTTAAGTATTGATGGATGTCTTATGTCTCCCTAAAATGTATAAAACCAAGCTGTAGCTTGACCACCTTGTACATGTTCTCAGTACCTCCTGAGACATTTTCATGGGCATGTCCTTAACTTTGACCAAATCAACTAAATTGACTGACACTTGTCTCAGATACCTTTTGGTTTACAAAGTCAACAAAGCTCCAATTGAAATCTCATCAGATTTTTTTGTAGAAATATGCAAACTAATTTTAAAACGTGTATAAAACTTTAAAGGACTTGGAATAGTCAACACAATTTTTAAATCAAAGAAAACAGTGGGAAGATGTGCTCTATGTGATTTAAAACTTACGGTAAAGCTACAGTAATTAAGACATGTGACATGGTTTGTGAATATACACACAGATCAATAGGCTAGAAAGTCCACAGGTGAACTCTACATGTATAATGATATTCAATCATGTTGTCATGATAATTTAATGAGGAGAATGGCTAATCTTTACAACTATGCTGATGGACCAACTCGATATCCACATGGGAGAAAACAAAACAAAAACTGTTGGACTTCAAATCACAAACAAAAAAAAATGAGAATATTTTATAGACCTAAAAATAAAAGCTGAATCTATAAAACTTCCAGAATATAACGTGGGAAAAATATGATTCTGGGATAGGAAAAACACATGAAAATTTGAAAAAAATAAAATTGGCTTTCATCAATACTAAGAATATTTTTTTAATAAAAATGAAAAGGAAAGCAGATACTGAAAGAAAATGTTTGTTTGCAATATTAATATCTGATAACATATGACTTGCATTTGGAATATATAAAAAACTCTTACAAATATAAAAAAGACAAATCACCCAATTTCAAATGGGCAGAGATTTTGTACATTTTGTTCAATAAAGAACATAGGCTAATTGCAAGTAAGAATCGAAAAACTGACCACCATAATTAGTCGTAAGGGAAATGCAAATTAAATCCAAGGTTGGGTGTCACTATATTGTGCTAGAATAGCTAAAATTTAAGACTGAGAAAACCAAGTGTTACCAAGCATGTAGATTTACTGTAACTCAGATATTGCTACTTTAAATCCAAAATAGTATGATTGCTCTACTAAATATTTGTCAATTACTTATAAAATTAAACACGTGCTTACCTTAAGTCCAGTAAATCTACTCTTGGACATTTACCTTGGATAAATTAAAATGCATATTATTAAAAATATCTGTACAAAAATTTTATTGCAGCTTTCTTTGAATAATAGCCAAAAGTTAGAAACAACAAAAATATCTATCAACAGACGAATGGCTGAATATATTTTGATCTATCAATATATTACAAAAATATTGATAGCAATAATAATATACACATGTATGAAATAACATGGAAAATTCTCAAAATCTTTATTCTAAGTGACGGAAGCCAAATACAAGATGGTACATACTAGATCTTTCCTTTATATGGAAAATTTAAAAAGGCAAATCTTGTTTATAGTGACACAAAGCTAGTTTTGTCATAGGTGATATAGAAGAGATAATCATCAGGATAACAGATGTGATCTGTATCTTGCTTGTCGTTATATTTACTTGTGTACATGATATATGTGTGTGTGTGTGTGAGAAATATGTAATTAAATGAGTTAAAAATCATTCATCTGTACCCTTAAAATGGGTGCGTTTAATTGTGTTGTAATTGGTAGTAATATCTACTTCAATAAAAATAGTTAGACGATGAGAAAGGAAAGCTAGTAAGTATCTAAGTCTGCTTTTTTTCTGAACTCCATTAGCAGTGATTTCTTGAGATAATCACTAGGTTCTTGTTAGATTATGTAAAGAGTGTACTTTGCCAAATTCCAAAATTTCCATTTTATGGTTGCCAACAGAGTAGGCAAAATATACGCATTTTGCCTTACTTTTGTTCCATATCTCTGTCTTTAGTAAAGCTTCTTTGTTTTTCACAGAAACCATAGACAGCCAAATTAACAAGGAAACAAAACAAAATCAATGACATTTAAAAGAAAAACAAAGACTTCAAGACACCATGGCTTAATATGATGAATTGTTAAAGGAAACCATACAACCGATAAGGAATACACCTTTGGTTTAAACCCACCCTCTGAGCCACTTTTCTCTTTGACAGTCAATGGAACTCATAATGATTCCACTCTTTTAAGTAACAAAATGGCTTCCAAGAATTTGAGCCTCAATCACAAGTTCATTTAAACTATTATAATGTCCACTCTCATGCCATAATCATATCCAACGGAAAGCTTTTCCTATCAGCTCAAACTGAAAAGCATGCACTGAAGTCTGGTAGGAGAAAATAAACTGTTTGAGGATAAAATATTTCACTCTGTTTCTCCTCGACTTTATATGCTTCTCATTTTTCTTCATGAGGCTCTGAACTCTCTAGAAATGGAGCAAAAGGGAGAAGCGGGAGGCAAGTGTTGAAAATGTCTTTGTGCATGTGTGATGATTTCTTTGAGGTTAAAATCGCAATAATTCTTTATTCTGTAGAAGACTTCTGTGTGTTTCTCAAATGTCTCTTACTGTGGTCTCCCAAATCCACCTTGATATGGAATGCCTCTCCTCCAGCTGGGAGCTTGTGTTTGCTCATTCAACTTCTGGACATTCAGTAGTTCACCTTCTGTTGGGGTTACAAACCTATTCTTGTCTTATATTTTAAATGATCCAAGAAAATCTTGATTACATTCCTTTATGGGGACCTCATTTTTGCTCAGACAAAGGTAAAAGTTCAGTTTCAATCTTGCCTACTGACATGTCATGGCCATTTCAGTCTCTTGCCTGTAGGCTTTTAATGCAACTCCTGCTAAAAAGTCATGATTCACGTAAGCTATCCAGAGTTCCCCCTGTAAGTACTCTCATTTGGTTGACAGTAAGAAGGAGGCATCCTTCTACCTTTCCCATTGAAGTGGGGAAAGAAGTGATATAGAGGATAGAGACAATCTTTAAGAATGATTTGGTGAAATATTTTGTTACCACACTCTATAGTCTCAATAAGGATCATACAACTGATTTCCACATCCTTCTTTGCAAGGTCTGAATTGGTCATCTACCAAAGCACAACACCTTGGAAATAAAGGTATATTTTGTCTTCTCTACAAACATTGATGTCTCAATGAAATAAAGAAAAATACCCATTTTAGCAACTCAGGTTATCAGAGACAGCCTCATGAAGAGTTGCTCCTACCATCATTCTAGTTATCCTGAATAAGAGACCTATTGGTATTGGACGAGCCAGGAGGCATATAGTGACACAGCTGTGTTATCATTTTACCTTGGTGAATGTGTCCTGAACAGCTAAACTTATAATTTGAGGCATATGAAGTAAAGAAATAATTAATAATCCTGGAGCAGTTGACATGAGTATAATACAAATTATGCAAAAATTAGTATCAAACCAAAGGAGTTATGTTTATTGTTATTCCTTTTAAAAAATAAGTAAAATATTTTAATCATTATCAAATAATTTCTATTTGAATAAAATACTTTACTACTGTTTAGTACAAGTAATATAATGAAATGTCCTTTGGGGACAGTTAGGGTACTTTGCAGATGCATAAATAATCTCAAAGATGATAAAAGACTGTCTCAAGCTACAAAGCTAGTAAGAGGAAAAAGTAGGCCCAGATAACTCTAAAGGCTATTAGCCCAACATCCTCTTCTCTACATCACAGACCATAATGTTTTACTAGCACAATTTCTTAAAGCATGAAATTTTAATATGAAAAAATAATTTACCAACAAATATTAAATACAGATTTTTAAGAGGGCATCAAATTTTTCAGATACTGAAAAGGAGACAGAACTAAAACCTGCAACATTATATTCTAATCGATGTTATATGACCTGAAAGGAATTGACACTTTAACTATATACTAAGAAACAAAAGGTACTTGATTTCTAAGAAGGACACACATTTTATTAAATGTGCCTCAGTTTCAACTATAAAAGTTTATTGAGTTTTGAGTTTAAAAAGTGAAATTACTTTGTCTAATATGTTTTCTCTTACTAATAGAGATATTTTCTCTCTAGGGTGGTACTTGCTTCAGGTTTTATTTAAAAATTGCTTATATTGTTATAACCTTTTAAACCCCAATTCAAAAGAGTTTATTACTTCTCCATTTAGCACTTTTATAAAAGATGTTGCATTCATTTCTCTATACTACACCGTGATCCTAAATAAGAAGAAACTTTGCATTAAGAAAGCTTTGTAGTAGTCTTAATGCAAAATTAGAAAATGTTTGTTGTGACATTTAAAAATGGCATGAAGTGGTATTAATTAAGCAAAATAAACTTTGTTACATTTCAGTTATAGAAATAATAGCCATTCCTGTTCACAGAAGCCAAACTGAGTAGAATATATTTTGTTTTGATGGTTGTATTATGTTGCCAGGGCTACCATACAAATACAACAATTTGTGTGGTTTAAGTGACAGGAATTTATTTTCTCACAGTTCTGGAGGCTGAAAGTCCAGGATCAAGGTGTTAGTAGGTATGATTTCTCACAAAGACTTGCTTGAAGACGACCATCTTCTTATGTCCTCACTTGGTCTTTACTCTGTGCAGAAGCTTCCCTGGTGTCTCTCTCTTCTTAGGAGGATACCAGTAATAACCAGTAATATTGGATTAAGGTCTCACTCTATAACCTCATTTAAACTTAATTGCTTCCTTAAAAATCTTATCTCCAAATATAGTCACATGCCTTGGTGCTAGGGCTTAGGGCTTCAACATATGTATTTTTCTGGGCACAAAATTCAGTCCATAACCACAATGAACTTTTTCTTATTTCTATTTTTTTCGCTGTCTTTAGATTGTGATATATTAAATTAATGAGTGATTTAGTTTTTTATTATAATCCTAACATCAATCTTAAAAGGTGTTGGTTATCAAATTAATTAATTCAGCTTTTAAAAATCATTAATCAAGCTCTTATTCAGCATGTATTATGTGTCTAACTCAGTATTGTTAATTATCATATCAATATAAATGCACCGCAGTCACAGAATTTCTTGAATGGGAAAAAAAATACAAATTGCTAAGAATTATATGAGACAATATATGATGAGTAGAATATTGATGATATTGTTTTACTGCCTATAAAACTCAAAGAAGATAAAGATGAGCATAGTCAAGGGCCATTCAGAAAAGTATAACGTGGCAGATACAATCATCAAACGATATTTCAAATCACCTGTAGTGTTTGGCTTGATGAATAAAATCTCATGATAAAAAAGATTCTCCACCTTCTGCTATGTAAGGATGCTAAAAAGTGCATGTAAGTGTAGATGGCATTTATCTTATTGAATAAATGAAGAATTAAATTATTGGAAGTTTTGAGGAATATAAAAGATTAAGGAAGGTTAAATTACACCTAGTTAATTATTTAAAATGTATTGAGGTTCAAATTTAGAACCCATCATACTGGAAAGGTGGACATATATATTCTGATATGTGATGGTAGCTTTAGGATTGATTAAAATGAATGTTGAATTTTGTGGAGGAGAATACCCGCATAGAATATCATCTTATGCAGACATATATGGTTGCACGCTTTATCCTAACAAGGATTTACCATAAATAAGATTATTATATTAAGAGACCTAAGTTTATGTATTTGTTCAAAATTTGTAGGGAAATTTTTTACATTTGTAATACATAATTTTCAGTCAGGTGACATTTTTAATGCTAGTAGGTACATAGATATTTAAGGTGAAAATATTTAAATTTAAACTAATCATTATCCTTAAAGAATATTAGAAAAGTGGGTGAAACCTTAAAAAATAATCAGCATCTTATTCTTAAAATATTTGGATGCAAGCAGATAATTCTATAGTGTCTAAGATACCACTGTATACTTAAATGTATGCAATAAATATCTTTTTAATGAGTAAGTGGCTGATGAATAAAAAGTAAAATTGAGATTAATTCAATGTAGTTGTTTTGGTCAGTAATCACAGTGAATATAATTTCATCAATGCAGATTCTAAAGAAAAATTTAAAACAGTTTGTTCATCACAGTATTAAAGAGTTATTTTTGAAATAATATGTAATATTCAGCTAATCCATTTTTCAGGTTTTTGTCAGTTTTGGCACTATAACATATGAAACATAGATCTCATATCACTTAATCTGTAGGAAAGATGTGATGTATACTAATGTAAAACTAACAGAATTACTTAAAAAATACATGTACTGATAAAATCTTTTTTTCATTTTACATTTTTGTTGAAGGTTATATTTTTAGAGGGGCAGTATAAAAAATGAAAAGATACCTTTTAATCTTTGAAACACACTATGTGGGCATAGTTTCTTTCCATTACATATGCCATGGACTTTTCTACTTATTAAACTTGAACTTGTGACAGTTGTGCAAATTTATAGGACTGTTTTATATTCTAAAAAATGTTAATATGTAATGGTGTAAGGTGCAAAAATAGCAGAAACAGAGATAGACAACTGCTTTAACACAAATAGACATACAATTGTATTATCGTAAATATTAACTAATTCTAATATATTAAATATTGGTGTGATGTAAAAAAGAAGGTATTATAATAAATATATCAAGTTACTTAATATCCATAATTTATTTTATAGTATTGAAGTGGTTTGATAAATTACATTATTTTGTTTTTATCTTACTATAATTTATTATTGTATATACAAAGAGAAGTATATTATTAGAATTTAGTAATAAACTACATAGAGAAACAAAATCCAGGATTCTTTAATTTTATGTGTCTTTAAATAAGTTGATGATGGCATGAATATACATACATATATATATATATATTTTTTTTTTTTTTGGAGATGGAGTCTCACTGTCACCCAGGTTGGAGTGCAGTGGCGTGGTCTAAGCTCACTGCAAGCTCCGCCTCCCAGGTTCACGCCATTCTCCTGCCTCAGCCTCCAGAGTAGCTGGGACTACAGGCGCCCGCCACCACGCCCAGCTAATTTTTTGTATTTTTAGTAGAGACGGGGTTTCACCGTGTTAGCCAGGATGGTCTCGATCTCTTGACCTCGTGATCCGCCCACGTCGGCCTCCCAAAATGCTAGGATTACAATTACAGGCATGAGCCACCCTGCCCGGCCATGAATACTTTTTAAATTAAAAGTAGTAAATAAAATCTAAAGTTTTTTTTTTTTGAAAATTGGGTGATATTATTTGCACCCTGAAGGGTTAAACCTATAGAATTTAAAGAAAACAATACAAATAAGCTACAGACAATTTTGTTATGGCAGTAAAAAAAAAAACAAAAACAAATATACCACCACAAAACCCATAGAAAAATGTGCTGATCTTACATAAACATTAGCAGCATCAGGCACAAAGCATGATGCCATAGCAAAATAAAATCAATAAAAGAAAAGAATGCTAGATGAATTTTAGTAGAAAATGACTCATATCAAAATTTACTATCACTGCCGTGTTAAGGGTAATGATAAGGTACATTTCAATTCCCTCTACGGAACTTGGTGATTTTTAAAATTTATCATTAATGTACCCTCAAACAGTTTTAATGGTATATCAGCATGCCATTTAAAAAGTTTTATTATTTTAAAAAATTATAGTGATTATTTTAAAAATAAATTATGCTAAGCATATTTAGTTTTTTTAATGTATGTTCATAACCAAACTGATTTCCTAAAGCAGAATATTCTTCTGGAGTTTCTTAAGCTTAATATTTTAATATTTATTTACACACAAATTGTGTTTTTATTTCAATTACAGACATTTTTGAGTCAAAGCATATCGTAGGACATATTATATATTAAGTTAAAAAGCAGCCCATATTTCTACCTGATGTTCTGTTACTCACTGTACACAAATAGTTAAGTGATACGCTGTATAATCAAAGACGTTGCTCAATAAAATTCTGTTAAGACAGAAATAATTGAACCAGTATTAAGCTTTTGTAGATAGACCTTTACAAATACTATTATCAGTGAGTGAACTTATATTTTATAACTACCATTTTAATGTAATTAGATACTACATAATGCTCAAAACAATCTACAATAGGATTTTGTTGTTGTTGCTTTAACAAATGAAGAAAATGAGACTAAAAGAGTCACAGCATGTTGTGTAGCCAAGTTTAAGCCTCAGCTTTTTATCTTCCTAAGTCTGTATCAATAACTACACTGCAATGACTCAGAGAAGCAGATGGTAACTGATGACAGATAACTATCAGTATTTCCATTTTGGAACATTTTAGATGGAAGGAAATAAGTATGGCATTAAAAAGCCTTCTTGCTTTTAACTGCACATTATTTCTTGAAGAAAGATTTGAAAATAATAAGTATATCAAGAGGAAGTAGAATAAAGCTTTCTAGGCCAATTAGAGGCTATGCGTAAGAGAAAGACAATACGGAAATAAAGCACAGCAACACCTGCGAGTCAGGCAATGAGGAGCTGAGAATTCAAAGGCTGACTGGCCTTCTACTGCCCCAAGGTGCGTGGCATGCTCTATGCGATCCATGATGGACTGCAATAATTGATGCTTGAGACTAAGTCAAAGAGAATGAGGAATTACAAAATGATGAATAGGATTAAAAAGCATTGTTTAAATTAAGCTGAGAGAAAGTCTGTCTTAAATCTTAAAAACCTCATTATGGATTAAAACTCAGGAATGTTATGTATGCTGGAAAGACTACATATCTTAATGCCTATGTAAATGGAACTGCAATGGCTAAAATATCATTTCTGAGCTAGAGGTTTGATTGTCAGAAAGAATGACTTGTGAATTCAGATTTTGCTCCAAGTGATGAAGAGTTAGTGATAAAGTACATAATAAATACTAGTACAGAGTCATTAGTCCATAAATTAATTTTTGTTGGATTTATCCTGAAAACATTATTCAGACATATCCATATATACATTCAAATATATTTGTGTGTGTATATAAAAATGATATATGCAATATATATTTAAATATGTATATAATA
Source organism: Hylobates moloch (assembly GCF_009828535.3). Taxonomy (NCBI): domain Eukaryota; kingdom Metazoa; phylum Chordata; class Mammalia; order Primates; family Hylobatidae; genus Hylobates; species Hylobates moloch. The sequence continues at coordinate 144,222,657 of NW_026652279.1, forward strand.
CATTTCCTTAGAAAACTAAATCAAATCTGAAAATTAATGTCTAAAATATCTAAATGTGCTCACGTTACCATATAACAAATTCACTTCTAGTATATCTATATATGATTTGAAATGAAATTTGTTTTATCCTATTCCAATAGAAATGTATTCCCAAGTGAAGTTTAACTTCCTCTACCTTTTTCTTACTTAGCAATGACAGCAAGTAGCTTATCTAGTATTTAACAACAAAATAACATAGAAAACACTCTAATCAGTGGATGAAATATTTTTGGGCAAATAATTCCTCCAGTGTTTACTATGTTATATGTTAAAATTCTGTCAAAACATCATTTTCTTTTTCTTAAGAAGAGAAAATACAGTGAGAGAGATGTCCATACAACATGACTTGAGGCATAACAAAAGTCTACGCAGTACATTTGACATAAAGTATTTAATTTAGAAAATAGAAAAAAATAAGGGAAATTTTTATATACATTTGAACCTACTAGGGATCCAATTTACAGTATATAATGTTTACCAAGTATCATTTGTGTGACTTTATTATGTTAACATTTTAAAGACGTAACTGTTTTCCTGAACTGGGTAGGGGAGGAGTTAAGACAGACAGAGAGAAACAATGAGAAAGATAGAGATAGAGATATTTAATTGTGATGCCTAAATAGTTGAAATAAGACAAGGGTCAATGTGTTTCAGATTACTATTAATTTGGGTTCCTTTGTTTGCAAATTCCAAAATATTTTGGAGTTGGGTAAATTGATAATGAGACTTACCACGGTATACTAGAACTTTTGTTTTATTTTAGAAATTTTCCAAAGGAAATTTTCTTATGGAAAAGTATAATTTTTATTTTAAAATAATACTCTATTTAAAAAAATCTATTTGCAAAAAATCTACTTGAAAAAATAATAATTTTCAAAAGTCTATTTGAAAATAATATTTGATCCATTTAAGATTTTGTGATTTACTGATATTTGATGAAACATTTAAGATTTAGTGCATTTTGTATTGAGTTACAAATAGAATTGTTTAGTTTTTATTTATTTCATTGATATGCTTTTTCTATATTATTTCTTATTTGAAAGAGTGAATTCTTTTTATGTTTTTTTAATTTTTGGAGTTAAAGACTGCGGTCACAATTTGAAAAGTTCCTTGTTTCTGAAAAATGTCCTCCAACTGAAAATCTTCCCTTTAGCTGTTTCTAACATGTTATAGTAATTCAGTTCTAAGTAAGCCATAATTTCTTAAAAGTTTTTTTTCTTTTGCTTGTGGGATGTTTACTATAGTTTTCCAAAACAAGTTATTTTTAATACCCCATTTTTTAGTGAACTCTAACTTCATTTTATTCCATATAGGTAATTTATTATAAGTTATGTTGTTTAATATTTTAAGGTTCTTTGATGGTCCAGTGTATGTTTATTTTGACTATTTTATATCAAAATAATAAATTATTTCCCTTCAAATCCTGCTAAATATTAACCCATGATTTTATTTTAACCAGTGTTGCCCTTAAGATCAGTTCTTAATTTTTAATAAATCACTATGTATTTCCGGAAGCCTTCAGAAATGTGTCTTAATGTTTTAAAATTTACTTTACTAAGTAGCTATTTGGATTTGCTTCTCATATAGTTTATTTAATACTCTATGTACCCTTTCAAGCTGATATTTTATATATTTTAAAAATTGGATTTGGTGAATCCAAGTATTTATTTTTTATCAAATTCTGCCAGAATATAAATCATTTGTAGAGTAACATAAATATACTTTTAGATTTGCAGGGATATGCATGAGTACCCTCCTCTAATTCTTCTGGGACAAACTCCTTAAGGCTCCATTATTTTTGTTTATTTGTTTTAAATCAAATAAATGAAATACATGACTTCCAGGAAACAGATGAGAAAACTCAGGAGGGCAAGGAAATAAAATCTGAGAGTGCAAATTCATCTTCGGGCCTAGAAAGCAAAGAAACAAATCAAAACAGGAACCCAGAGAATACAGAGTACAAGAATCATGTGTCCAAGAAGGAAATGCACTTGTGCAACTGCTAGCATGATATTTAAAAGTGTTAGATTATTTCAGATATTAATTTCATTGCTATACTTATTGTATATAAGTGTGTGTGTGTTTACCATGTAACAGCCCATTTAGAACAAACAGAAATCCAGGTATCTGTTTATCCCAGTGTTTCGAAAATGAAACTAGCAAAACATAATGAATTGAGTATCACCTCTCCCTTTGAAACAACAAAATTCCTTGTTTTCAAGATTTTAATTAAAACATATTAACACCTAACACACATATTAACTGTTGAAATATTTAAATGGTTAATTTGGAAAATTATTTATGCCAATGATTGTCCTGACTTCAATGTAGATCATCGACACTCAATACTGTATGTTTTATGTTTACAGTAGATCCAAATGCATAATTATTGATTTCTTTGTAGGTCACAGATTTCAACAGATGATATTGTCTCAAAATTTTTTCATATTGAAAAAATGAATATGAATAAGTGGATAAACATTGCATGCTACTACTTGGAGAAATATATGCAACAATATCTAGCATTAAGCTTTTATTTTAGAAAGTCACAATTTCTGTAGTCTCAACTTTTTGATAGGTCAAGAAAAAGTCATGATTGTAGAATATTGAGTTTTAAAGCTAATGTTCTCTCTAATGTATACAATTGAAAGCAAGTCTTTTGGAAATGGACCAGCTCCTTTTTATTTTCAGTTCTGTGCTTGAAATTTTTTATACTTTATTCTTAAGGCCATAATTGGGGTGAAAAGTTAGGATCTGAAAAATTTCTAATGGTGTCTTTTTGATTTCTGACATTTTGTAGTTAAACGATAAATGATGAAAAACTCAGAAGAGATTTTTGTCATGGGTCCAAGGCTTTGGAATGCTCTGTTCCTCCAGTTCTGACAAAGGCTTAATATAAGAACATTTAGAAAAAATTCAAAAGATAGCTCTTCATTGGTATTCTGTCTTTACCAAACTCATTCTTATTTTGACTTAGGCTTTGCCTCTATAAAGACATAGAATCTAAAAACCTAATTTATATGAAAATTAAATGTAGAGTCATTTACAATGATATATGCATACACACATGTAATGTATTTATTACATGCATATATTCATATAATAAAATAAGATATGCCTAAATACTTATATGATTCTACTATACTTCTCATTTCCCTGGGGTTGATTGATTCTAGATTTTTAAAATTGAAGGTGTATATTTACTTAGATGTTGTTATGAATATCAACTGATTTATTTATGGATCACGCTGATTAACAAGCAAACCACACAGCTGGGAAGATGATCGTTAAAACTGTTTTTCACTTTTTTTTTTGAATTTGGATCAAACTATATGTTTTACATATATTCTTTTGTTTTGGGCAAAAGACAGTTGAAAAATATGGTCCAATGTTACATATGCACAGTACTCATTTCTTTTTGCTTAAATGACAATGATCTCAATGAAGAAACAACACAGACAAAAAGCAAACTGTTTATCCTGCTATAAGAGACAGTGTAGAATAATACAACAGTTGTAGGTTCTTGAAACAGATGTCTAAGTACAAATCTCAGCTGCATCACTTACTAGGGTGACTTTGAGTCATGCAGCTAACTTTTCTATACCTCAATGTCCTCCAAAGTAAAGCAGAGATAATAGTATCCACCTCAAAAGAATGAAGTTAAGAGTAAACATGTTCATTTCTGCGAAGTTTGTTGCAAAAGTTTTATACAAACTGAACACACAAAAAATGTTAACTTTTATTACCTTATTAATATTAAGCAGACTTCTTATTCACTCATTTCTACAGTCCACAAATATAAATTAAACTTCAATAACATTAAGCATATTTTTGGTGCTGAATACATAAATTCGTTTCAGTCAAGGTTCTTTTTTTCTAGGTGAAATTTACTCTAGCCAAATAAATTAGGAAAATACATGTATTGAGTATATAGAAAGTAGATCAAAGTATTTGAAGACTAATGAAATGGCAAATATTTTAGAGGTATCTGAAACAACGGTAAAGGTTGGAGGAGTAGTAGACGGAACACATTGCTCCTGAGGTTATAGCTACAAATTTCTACTGATGCTACTACTCTGGATGCCAGTGCTGCTGAAATGCCAGTCTCTTTGGTAGGATTGTAACAACATCAACAACAAGAATAAAACTCTAACAGTTTATGTTAATTACACATCAAATTTCACAGTTTCAGAATGGAACATTTCATTTGATGAGATAATAAACCTAAGATTAACAACCAGGTTATTGGGAGAATACCACTCTTTTCCTCAAGAGCTTATGGTTTGATTGGAAAAGAAAGAAATAAAACTATAATTTGTAAGAATGTGGTAAAGATATAATATAGAAGTCTGAATTCATTTGTGGGCATCAAGAATAAATAAAATAATTCTGAGACAAAGAAGAGTTTCATATGAAGCAAATTTGGAGCAGATTACCTCTTACAGTATTTGGAGGAAATGTGCTCAAAAGTATTATATGCCAAAGAGAAAGAGTGATCCAAGAAAGAGGCAGATGAAAATAATGCTGTGTGTACATAAAATTAAATATAATTATTTTCACTGAATCCCAATGTGGAGAGTCTGTGTGTGTGTCTGTTAAGGACAGGTGTGTGTGTATGATGACAATTGAGCTTGAGGTATTAGTGTTCAAGTCCAGAAATTTATCAGTTTTATGTGTAAATACAAGACATTTAGACCTTATCCTAGAGTATAGTGCAAGTATTATGTTGTTGAAGATTTTACAGATGAAACACATGAACTTTTATAGGAACATTAAGTTAATAATTGAAAAACCCATTAAAGCAATAGGAGTTAGAGTAATATTCTAGTCAAGAAATGACATATGTCCGTGAAAAGACAGTAAGTGTGACATCTTTAAGAAAATATTTAGTAAAAATACATTGACATATTATAAATACTGTACAAATACTGTATTAACAGCTTTATGCTAGTAGTCAGAGAAATGCATCCATAGCTTTGAAATTTAGAATTGTATAGAACGGTAGTGTGACTTATCAAGAGATAACCAGGCTGAAATGCATGTTTGGAAGGAATTTCGACTTGGAATATTTTGACTTGAAGTATTTGTTTGGAATGTCAAGTTGCACATATAAACCTGAAAAAGAGAAAAAACCTTTTCCCTAGAAATATATAATGCATGAAAAAATAGTATTTAAAATATCATTAAAACCCCCAATTTGGTGAAACCAATGAGAAGTCCACTGGTAAGTGAGTCCAAGGAATGCTGTCGTCATGGGTCAACCTCCCTCCTGTCTCAGCTGCTGCTGACTTAGTGTAGGACAAAGAAATGTTGAACATGGTTTAGGGTTGAGGGCAGGAATAAAACGAACTTGCCCAGCAAAGTATTTAACTAACTTCTATGACATCCAGGTGAATTACTATCTATAAAACCCCCAATAACCTAGTATCCAAGGGTAAAATTTTAGAGTAATCTAAGATTCTCATTTTATTTATTGTCTACCATATCTGTGTACATACTATTTTACTCCATGTTCAGATCATATCCATAAGCAGACACTTTTTGACATCTTTATTGTAAACACTGATTTTGAGGAATCATAGTTTTTTTTTTTTTTTTTCTGTGTTGGTAATGGAACGTTCTGATGGTTTTGCTAGCCAGCACTCTTGCCAGTAGAACATCATGGTTGCTCCCTCTTCCACCTCCAAGGCAATTCGGAGCACATCTTTTACATTTTTAAAATCCTTTAGCAGCTTTCAATCACATCTAAAGTAAAAGCCAATTTCTTTATCAAGTCTCATTATTTGTTTATTTATTTACTTAAGGTGTTCTCCTTGCTGTCTACTTCTACAACATTACCCTTTACCATTCACCTCCTGTTAACTCTAGTCCAGCCACACTCTGCTTCTTTTAGTTTTTCAAGGATGCCGATTTCTTTTTGTCTTAAGTTCTCTAAACATGCTGACTGCTTAATTCCATGAATTAATTCCCCATATTTTCACATAGGTCACTCCTCAATCAGGGGTCCCTGTTCAAAAGTCTCTTTCTCTAGAATGCTCTCTAAACCCTCTACAAAAACGATCACATCCCATTCCATTTACTCCCTTTTTTGACCCTGATTATTATCTTCATGGCCGATCACTACATGAAATACCAGGTATGTATATGTTTACTTCTTTAATATTTGTCTACTGTTCTCATTGTTCACTGCTGTTTCACCAACATTTGCAACAGTGTTTGGGATATATTAGCTACTCTTTAAATAATTAATAACCTGAGTGTACCAAAACCATCACAGATGCTTTACTGGCACATGGGTAGAAGCTAATCCAGTGATATTATTTGAAAATTAAATATACATAGATATATCTTTATTTAAGTATTTGTGTGACATATTTTAAATATGAATTAGAAAGTAACTGTAGCAGAACATGTGCTTGTTCTGATCTTACTGTCTTGCAGGACTGATTACATAATTACTTTTGGGCTTGCTAAACATTTTGCCATTCTTTCTGCTTACATTGTGAATTCCTTAAGCTATGACTAGGGAAGATATACGTATACACTCACATACACACATACGTATTTACATCTGTGGAGCATATATGTTATAATCAAATACATTAATATTGTAATCAAATATTAACTGTAGAACACTGGGGTTCTGAGACGTAAACTTTTCAATTCAAAAAATAAATAAAATACCTAGGATTTTATCTCACATCTTTCTGGTAAAAAACTGGTAATAATTTCCATTAAGATATGTTAATGATGACCTATTCTTTCTCCATGGAGTGTTTATAATTTAATAGTTTATGTAATTCTCAAGAAGTATATATATTATAAGAATATAAAGTGATAATTTTATACACTGGCCATTAAGTTAGTCTGATCTTGGCAGAGCAGTATTTAAACACCCTAAGATTGTTCTGTCATAAGCACCTTGCGCACAATTGCACATTTAATGCATCTCATTTGTCTTAAATTGCAGTTAGACAGCATCCTGACCTTCTATTCACAGAGTGGATAATTGACTAAGTGAGTTGAGAAAACTATTTGTTTGACCTCTGTGGGAGGGAGTTCCGTCAGTCTTCTGGCACCAGAAGGAAGAAAGTTATGATTAAATAACCACAACCTCCAACAGCTCTGAACACATTCCTCTCACTCACGTGCTGTAGTTTTGTGCCAATATGTCTGCTCCTGGCCAGGCACATTCTGTTCCCCTCTCCAGCCATAACTCAATCTTGTAACGGGTGCCACCATCCTCATAACTGAATCTGGCTCAGAATCCAGTATCTGCTTTCCTTCTGGCACAAAAACCTCCTTCTCATTCCAACCTCATTCCCTTTCTATGCCTAGCCTCTGCTTTTATGTTGGTACCATTCCAAATGTCAATTCCAATCCTTTTTCCTATTCTGAGTTACATTTTCCTTATTGATCTTCTGATTCCAAGGCTCTGATTATTTCTTCTTCTTTTCTTTCCTCTCTTCTTTCTCATTACTCTAATTAGTATCTATTTTGTGTTTGTTTATATTATTTGCCTATACCCAAAAATTTAATGTTTCTAAATACTAAAATCCACCACAACTTTTATTGATAAAATACTTGCAGGTCATATAAAAAAGAGTCCTTTTTTGGTATTTCTATATGATATATACTAGCAGATTACCTCAAGCATCTCAGTATAGAACCTAAAAAAGATATGATAACGCATTATGTTAAGTAAATTTTTCTGTGTAAGTTTAACATATGAAGGGCATTTAACTCAAGTTACATCTTAAGTCAAAGTTTTCAAAATATATAGAAATTTAAGGGAATCTGAGAAGTCTCAATTTTGCCTCCAATTAATGTAGATTAATTAGAAGTATATATCAATTTAATATAAATATTTTATGAAAGACTGCATTAATGCTGGAATTTCTGATCTGAATTTTTCAACTGTAAGTATACACTCTTACACTAGACATTTATAATCACATTCTTACACAGAAACACACACACACACACAAACTTCAAAACTATTTAATCTGATTTTTTCACTCTATGACATTTAATCATCATTAGTCCACTTGGGGCTGAGACCTACTTATTTAACAAATGTTTATTACCCGGTCACTTTTTCACTCCTGGAGGGGACCGCCTTCCTTGGAAGTTACATATTTTAGTTCTTCTATCCCCAAAATCTATTCTTCGAATGGCTCTGATTTAGTTTTTTTCTATTTATATTGTTCCATTTTATATTTTCTATTTACACTGTTTAATGTCTTGCTCTCAGAAGTCTAGCATATATTCTTGGTCTTGATATATTTTTAATATAAATATAGGTAAGAATTTCAAGTTATATTATTATATTTCAGATATAGTATAGTGCATAAACCCCTAAATATGTAAACATATGTGAATATAGAAGGATTGATATTGTTGTGCAGTGAAGAGAACAACAATGAGAAAATAAGAATAAACATTAAGTGGAAGGAAAAAATGGAAATGGAGATTACAAGAAAAATACAATTTGTTTATGGTGGGAGAAAATGGTAGCTATATGATAATTCTGTGTTTCAAAATGGTAATCTAAGAGATATGTAGAGACAGTTTGTGTTTTGGAGAGACACACAGAGAAAGAATAAAATTTAACATAACGCTAAAATTAGGGTATTCAATTGCTGGTCCTCAAGTCAATTTTTTAAATGTAATATTCTCAATTACAATACACTTTCACAGTATTTATGCAATTAAAACTGTAATATTAATATGGTTTAATCTCCGCTACCTTTGTGGCTTCATTACCCCTCAATCTGCTTTCAGACAAGCACTCTTTGAAAGCCCTTATCTTCAAAGCAGCAATTAAGGCAAAGTGGAGAATGGAGAAACATTTATTTTGTAAAATACAGAAATATTTTCATGTTATAAATATTTTACTAGACAAAGAAGTTCAAGTAACTGACAATCTGTCACAAATTAATATGTTTGGTTATTTTTGGATAACAGCATCTAAAATATGTATATCAAAAATCAAAGTGGCCTATGTTTTCCAGGTATCTTTAAGGCTGTTATGTTTGCACAGTGACAAAACATGTATTAAGACAGTACTTGGTATATGGTGATATAGATAGACAGATGATAGATAGATATAGATAGATAGATAGATAGATAGATAGATAGATAGATAGATAGATAGAAAGAAATGTATTAGGTAAATTCATTTAACCATGTATTTACCATACATGGTTACATGGCAAAATAATAGATGAAGAAAATTAAAATCTAAGCAGATTGACAATTGAAATTGAAAGCTGTATTCTTTGTAAAAAGAATAAATGTCATTGCTTCTTTTTATGTAATGTGATACTAAGTACAAAATTAGTCATATGCAGCAACTAAAGATCTTATCAGCCTCTAATACTTATTACATAAACAAATACTGTTTAATCAGGCTTTGCAAGTGACAAATCTGACTGCTAAGTTATCTAACAACAAACATTCTGCTATTCACACAGATAGTAGGTTTCAAATATTATTAAAACATGGCAGTCCTTTGTTTTTGTTAATTTAATTCTTCCTAGTTAAACAAAATACATAAAATATATAAAAGCAGTATTTTTCTGCCTGGTCAAGAAAACTAAGGAGAAAAGAGGAAGTGGGAAGTTTAACAAACATATGTTATTACAAAAAACACATTTCATTAAACACTTCCCTAAAATTTCAGGTGGTATTTTGTGATTTATTTTTTCCCTCGACCCCCACTTAACATAAAATAGAGTGAAATTGTTCCCAATCATCTGAAAACCCTAGATGACTTAACCAGTAAATCAACATAAATAAAGAAAAGAAACAGGTCACAGAATCAAAAATTGTGTATGATATCTCATTAATAAACTATAAGAAATAAGCAAAATTTCCTTTGACCATTCAGATTAATATCATCTCCCTTGTCTTATAATGATTTGAGATCGAATATTCAGAATGATTGTTGAAGGATGGTTAACTTTGACAAGCTAAATAATACCATTAAGTTAAATAATCTCACCTGTAAAGTTAAAATGCAGAGTCCTAAGTATTATATAACAACTCAAGAAATAAAATAAAGACAGAGGACATTCAGTTAAAAATCTTACTGCCTTTGGCTAAAAGGCAAAATGCATGCTGATAATTAATATTAACCTACCTTTTTCAAAGTTATTGTACAGCTATACCTATACACTAATTAGTAATTGGTAAGAATGAGTTGCCTCAAGCTGACTATAAACTTCAGTAATTTGTGCTCAGAAAAGGCAGATACAATGAAAAAACAATGCAAATGAAGACTCCCATGAATTTTGCAGATGAGGGAAATACTTTCCTAATACCTTTTACGTTTGGGTGAAGAGATATACTTGAGACTTCAATACAGTATATTTAAGACTGAGTAAAATAAAATGTGCATGATAGACAGTAAGCTGATATCCATATTGTAAATCATAAGTTATTTTAGGCAGAAATTATAAACAAATTCATCATGATTTGAATGATGGTATGCGTGACAGCCATCATCTCTGGATGGCCTTGAGTTGTATGTAGCTGTTTAAATTATTTCAGAGAAAAACAACAACAACAACAACATGTGTTTCCTATTACAACCTATGGAGTTGCAGTTAGAGACAAACTCAAAAGCTGAACTGGTTGGTCCATTTTGAAATTTCCTCATTATTGTCATATTTCATGAAAATTACCCTATACATATAAATAGAAGTAAGTCTAATTTCCTATTTTCTGGCTAGGAGAACTCGATGTCTTTCCAAAATATAGACGCTAGCCCTCCCTGAGACATTATAATTCAGTTTTTTCATGTACAGTTGGCTAAAAACATACACCAATCTTTTTGCTTAAGAACCACACAAGGGAAAAAATGTGGAAATTTAGTAAAACTCAATTTTAAGCATCCATGAATGACAGAGCACGTTCACACTCATTCATTTACATATTTTCTATGCCTGTTTTTTATGCTAAATCTGTAGAATTTAGTAATGGCAAAAGATATCATATGGTCCACAAGGCCTAAAATAGCTACTATCTGTACCTTACAGAAAAAAAAAGAGCTGACTCTTTTTCTGACCTCTGGTCTAAGTCAAGGCTGTCCCACAAGATATAAGATACTGCTTTTTCCACATGTGGTCAGGAAGAATCTCAAAACTACAGAGTCAGGCCTCACATTATCAATAGGACCCTCCTAGCCTTCTGCAAGCTTTCAGGCTTTAGTCAAAGCTGGCACATTTTCAGTGAATCCTTAGTCCACTGGTGGTCTGCAAGAGCCAGAGCTCTCATGCAGACCCCAGCACCACATGAATCCCAGGAATTACCAATTTCTGAAATAGAGAAAAGGGAAAAGGGAAAGGCATTGGGTTAGGGCCAAATTCTTAGTATCTTCCACTTTTTCTGGTATGATAAATGTGCATCCTAGTCTCCATTATCTTTAGGAGTATTGTCATTACTGTGAACACAATGTGATACCTGAATTTCTCTAATAATTCAATTACTTTATCTGATTCTGGACCCTAACCCTATGCACTGTATTCAATGTTTTACTCTGGCCCCAAGAAGACATTTGCTAGCAGTAACTAAGAAGAGCTAATGTATTTTGAAAGATTACAATGTGATAAACACTTTTCTAAGTTCTTTATATAGTACCTCAATTAATCTTCACAAAGGCATTTCATGGTAGTTTTATTATTATTCCAGAGTAATATAAACTTAAATACTTTAAGTAAATTCAAGCAGTACAGTTGTGGCAGTACTTGCTTTAAACTTAAAATTGTATAACCTTGGAATTATTTTCTTTTGAGTTATTACTCAACTTTCATGTAGTAGACAATATTTTTCTGTATTTGTCATGGGTATTATACTGACCAATGAGCATGAGATTGCAAACTATGCATACTATAATACTATCATCCTACATATTACTATATTTTCCAAAAGTATTCAAATATGTCTCCAAATTATAATTTATAACTATTCAAATTTACAAGTTAAAATAATTGTTAAATATTGAAGGTAATAATATTGAAGACCTTTAAAATATAAATAAAATGTTACTTTAGATAAACTATGTTTTCTTAACATTTATTTTAGGTTCTGGGGTACATGTGCAGGTTTGTATTATAGGTAAACTCATGTCATGGGAGTTTGTTGTACAGATTATTTCATCACCCAGGTATTCAACCTAGTACCCAATGGCTATTTTTTTCTGCTCCTCTCCTTCCTCCCATCCTCCACCCTCAGGTAGGCCCTACTGTTTATTGTTCCCTTCTTTGTGTTCATGAGTTCTTATCATTTAGTTTCTATGTTTTCTTAACATACATGGCATATTCTTAAATATTAAGGATTTTTTCCCTTTACTTTCTCTATTATTAATGTTTCTTGTCAAAGTAAGAAAGTCAAACTTTTACATTTCTTTTAAATTCACCTTCAGTTTATTCTAGGAAAAATCTTACTGGATTCTCTAACAGTCCTCTGAGGTTTTTTAAGTGATTCAATTATGTGGCTGAACTAATTTACGTTCCCACCAATGATGTATAAGCATTACGTTTTCTCTGCAGCCTCACCAAAATCTGTTATTTTTTTTATTTTTATAATAGTCATCCTGATTGGTGTAAGATGGTAGATCATTGTGGTTATGATTTCCATTTCTCTGATGATTAAATGATGTTGAGGATTTTTTCATACGTTTGTTGGCTGCTTGTATGCCTTTGTTTGAGGAGTATTTGTTCATATCCTTTGCCCATTTCTTAACAAGATTATTTGTTTCTTCTTTGTTTAATCATTTAAGTTCATTGTAAATTTTGAATATTAGATCTTGTCAGATGAATAATTGGTAAATATTTTCTCACATTCTATAAATTGTTTGTTTACTCTATCCACAGTTTCTTTTACTGTGTAGAAACTTAAGTTTAATTAGGTCCTACTTGTTATTTTTTGTTTTTGTTACAGTTGCTTTTGGGCACTTAGCCAAAAATTATTTGACAAGGCCAATGTTATAAAGGATATCTCCTATACCCTTCTAGGGTATAGGATTTGTATTGTTTGAGGTCTTACATTTAAATCTTTAATGCATCTTGAGTTAATTTTTGTAAATGGTAAAAGATAGGAGTCATTTTATTCTTTTGCATATGGTTATCCAGTTTTCCCAGCACTATTGATTGAATAGGGAGTCCTTTTCCTGTTGCTTGTGCTTGTCAACTTTTTCAAAGATCAGGTGGTTTTAAGTGTATGGCTTTATTTCTGTTTCTTTTTTTTTTTTTCCATTGGTCTATGTATCTGGTTTTGTACCAGTACTATGCTATTTGGGTTACTGTAGCCTTACAGTATAGTTTGAACTCTGGTAGTGTGACATATCCAGCTTTGTTCTTTTTGCTTAGGATGGCCTTGGCGATTTGGGCTTTTTTTTGGGTGCATATAAATTTTTGAATAGCTTTTCCGAATTCTGTAGAAAATGATATATGTAGTTTAATAAGAATAGCATTGAGTCTACAAATTGCTTTGGGCAATAACAATATTTGCCTAGAGTCACCCCACAGCCGCACTGGGGCATAACCCCTGCACCCTCTACCACCACCCTGTAAGAATTCTTTCAACCATGGTTCCAAAGCCTACGCGCTGGTGTGCTTTTGCTGGCAGCCCCTGATAAAGTGCTGTTGCCAACAGACTGGGGGTACCTTGGATCTGACTAGCACAGCTGGTGCTAAACCTTAAGGGGTCAGAGAACAAAGCAGCATGCCCGGTCCCAGTTCCCCAAGGTTACAGCATGTAGCCCAGGCATGCTGGGCTGAGCCTTAGCACTCTGAAAGTATCCAGAAATGATGCCAATTGGCTGAACCCAGCTTATACCACAGTCAAACCCTCAAGGGCATGAAAGAACATTAAAACTAAAAAACTAAAAGCCCTATACAAAGGACAGCAGCTTCAAAGGTTAATGAAATTCTTGCCAGCACAAATGTTCTGGCAACTCTAAAATCCAGAGTGCCCCCTTACCTGCAAACAAGCCTGTTAAATCCCTCTATAGTGAGGGGTGACACTTGCCATGTTTCAGCAAAGAAACTGGAGGAATTTTGCCCCTGCCCTAGAGATCTGTGGAACTTTGAATTTGAGAGAGATAATTTAGGTTATCCGGCAGAAGAAATTTCTAAGCAGCCAAGCATTCAAGAGGAAGTAGAGCATAAAACTTTGGAAAATTGGATGAGGAGAAAAGCAAGCCTGCTGCAAAAAATTGCATAAGTAACAAGGAGCCAAATGTTAATCACCAAGACAATGGGGAAAATGTCTCCAAGGCATGTCAGAGATCTTCCTGGAGGCCCCTCCCATCACAAGCCCAGAGACATAAGAGGAAAAAATGGTTTCCAGGCCTGGGCTCAGGAATCCCCTGCTCTGGGCAGCCTCAAGATGTGGTGCCCTTCATCCCAGCTGTCTCAGCTGCAGCCATGGCTAAGAGGGGGCCAATGTACAGCTCAGCCCATTGCTTCAGAGGGTGCCAGTCCCAAGCCTTGGTGGCTTTCACATGTTTTGGGGCCTGCAGATAAACAGAAGTCAATAATTGAGGTTTGGAAACCTATGACTAGATTACAGAGGATGTATGGAAATGTCTGTATGTCCAGGCAGAAGTTTGCTGCAGGGATGGAGCCATTATAGAAACTCTCTACTAGGGCAGTAAAGAAGAGAAAGGTGGGGTTGGAGCCCCCAGAGCCCCCACTGGAGCACTGCCTAGTAGATCTGTGAGAAGAGGGCCACCTTCCTCCAGACTTAGAATGGTAGATCCACTGACAGCTTACATGATGCACCTGGAAAAACCACAGACATTCAATGCCAGCCCATGAAAGCAGCCAGAAGGGCTGTATCCTGCAAAGCAACAGGGAGAAAGCTGCCCAAAGCCAAACAAGCCCACCTCTTGCATCAGTGTGACCTGGATGTGAGACATGGAGTCAAAGGAGGTCATTTTGGAACTTGAAAGCTCATAGGCAGGAGAAACTTGTCTGTCTCAAATGAGACTTTGGACTTGGACTTTTGAATTAATGCTGGAATTAATTAAGACTTTGGGGAACTGTTGGGAAGGCATGATTGTTTTGAAATTTTAGGACATGAAATTTGGGAGGGGCCAGGGATGAAATGATGTGGTTTGGCTGTTCCCCAACGCAGATCTCATCTTGAATTGTAGTTCTCATAATCCCCATGTGTTGTGGGAGGCCCAGTGGGAGGTAATTGAATCATGAAGTTGGTTACTTCCATGTTGTTCTCATGATAAGTGAGTGAATTCTCAGGAGATCTGATGGTTTTATAAGGGGCTTTTCCTCCCCTTCGCTCTGCACTTCTCCTTGCTGCTGCCATGTGAAGAAGGACATGTTTGTGTCATCTTCTGCCATGATTGTAAGTTTCCTGAGGCCTCCCCAGCCATGCTGGACTGTGAGTCAATTAAACTTCTTCTTTTAAATATTACTCAGTCTTGGGTATGTCCTTATAATAGCATGAAAACAGGCTAATACAGGCATCAAGAACATAAATTGATGAAAGGACAGGTTATTTAATAAATGGTGCTGGGGAAACTGGATATCAATAAGCAGAAGGAAGAAACTACATCCTGTCTCTTGTGAGGGACCTCATGAGAGGGACCTTGTGGGAGGTGATAGATCATTGGGGCAGTTCCCCCATGCTGTTCTCATGATAGCAAGTTAATTCTCATGAGATTTGATGGTTTTATAAGGTGCTTTTCCCTCTTTTGCTTTGCAGTTCTCCTTACTGCTGCCATGTGAAGAAGGATGTGATTGCTTTCCTTTCTGCCATGATTATAATTTTCCTGAGGCCTCCCCAGCTGTGCAGAACTTTGAGTCAATTAAACCTCTTTTCTTTATAAATTACCCAGTCTTGGGTATTTTTTCATACCAGCATGAGAATGGACTAATACACAAGGAATCTAAGGAATCCAGTAAAGCAATCCAAGAGCTAAAGGATAAAATAGACATTTTAAGAAAGAACCTACTGAGCTTCAGGAATGAAAAATTTACTACAAGAATTTTATAATTTAGTTGGAAGCCATTATAGCAGAATAGACCAGCTTAAGAAAGAATCTCAGATCTAAAAAACTGGGTCATTGAATCTACTCAGTCTGACAACAATAAGAAAAAAAAACTTTTTAAAATGAAGAAATCCTCTGAGAAATATGACATTAAGTTAGGAGATCAAATTTATGGTTTATTGGCATTCCTGAGAGAGAAAGAATGAGAACATGAGACTTGGAAAACATATTTGAGGATCCGGTCCAAAAAAAATCCCCAATCTTGCCAGAAATTGTCAATCTTCACATGCAAATTCAAGAAAAAATGGAGAACCCTTGTGAGACACTATCTAACATGGCCATCCCAACATCACAACAGTTATCATATTAAACAAGGACAGCATGAAATAAAAAAATCTTAAAGACAACTAGAGAGAAGGGGCAGGTCACATAAAAAGGGAACCAAATCAGGCTAGATGCAAACCTCTCAGCAGAAATCTTACAAGCCAGAAGAGACTGGGGCTTATTTGCAGCATCCTTAAAGAAAAGACATTCCAATGTAGAATTTCATATCCCATCAAACAAAACTTCCTAAGTGACTGAGGAGTAAAATCTTTCTGAGATGAGAAAATGCTACAGGAATTTGATATAACTAGACCAGCTTTACCAGAGGTCTTTGAGGGAGTGCTAAACAGGGAAATGAAAAAATGACACCTGCTACCACAAAAATACACTTAATTGCAGAGCCCACAGACACTATAAAGCAACTACAAAATCAAGACTACAAAACTACTAGATAACAACATGATGACAAGATCAAAATCTCACATGTTATTTTCAAGCTTGAATATAAATGGGCTAAATGTCCCACTTAAAGGCATAGAGTGACAAGCTGGATTAAAAGACATGACCTAAATATTTGCTGTCTTCAAGAGACCCATGTCTTATGTAATGATACCCACAGGCTCAAAGTAAAAGGATGGAGAAAGACCTGCCATGCAAAGGGAAAACAAAATGGAGCAGGGTTTGCTATTTTTATATCAGATAAAACAGAATTTAAACTAACTTTAAGAAGAACAAAGAGGAGCATTATACAGGAATAAAGGGTTCAATTTTAAAAGAAAGCTTAACTATCCTATATATATTTGCATTCAACATTGCAGCAATAGGATTCATAAACCAAGTTCTTCTTAACCTACAAAAAGATCTAGACAGCCACACAACAATAGTGGGAGATTTAAACACCTCACTGACAGTGTTAGACAGATCACTGAGGCAGAAAACTAACAAAAAATTTCTGGACTTAATCTCAACCCTTGATCAACTGGATCTAATAGACTTCTATGGAATACTGCATGAAACTTGCACAGAATATAAATTATTCTTACCTGCACATGGAAGATATTATAAGTTCAACCAAATGGTTGAACATAAGCAATTCTCAATAAATATAAAAAATTGAAGTTATCCAAATCAAAGTCTGAGACCACAAGACATTCAAAATAAAAATCAATATCAGGAAGCTCTCTCAAAACTACACAAATACAAGAAAATTAAACAACTTGCTCCTGAATAATTTAAATGAACAACAAAATTGAAGCAAAAATTAAAAAAAATTAAAATTAATGAAATCAAAGGCACAACTTACCAGAATATTTGAGATGCAGTACAAGAAGTGTTAAGAGGAAAGTTCATAATGTTAAATGCCTTCATCAAGAAGTTAGAAAAATCTCAAGTTAACTATCTACCACTGCATTTAAAGGAACTAGAAAAAGAAAGAGAAAACTTTGTCCAGGCCTGATGGCTCATGGCTCATGCCTATATTCCCAACACTTTGGAATACCAAAGCAGGAGGATCGCTTGAGCCCAGGAGTTTGAGACCAACCTGGGCAGCATGTAAAGACCCTATCTCAACAAAAAAATATATAAATTAGCTGGGTGTGGTGGTGTACACCTACAGTCCCAGCTACTTGGGAGGCTGAGGTAGGAAGATCACTTGAGTCTGGGAAGGTCAAGACTGGTCAAGGTCACAGAAGTGAGCTATGATCATGTCACTTACTCCAGTCTGACTGACAGAGACCCTGTCAAAAAAGAAAACAAACAAACAAACAAACAAAAAACAAAAAAAGCCCCCAACCCTCACCCCACCAAAAGAACACAGTCCAAACACTAGCAGCATAAAATAAATAGCTAAAATTAGATAAGAACTGAATGAAATTTAAACACAAAAATCCATAAAGTAGATCAAAGAAATCAAGGGTTTCTTCTTCAAAAGAGTAAATAAGATTCATAGACTGCTAGCTAGACTAACAAAGAAAAAGAAAAGAACCAAATAAATATAATTATAAATGACAAAGATGACATTATAGCTGATCCAACAGAAATACAAGAGATCCTCAGAGATTATTATGAACAAATAAAAATGTATACTATTAATACAAATCAGAAAATTTAGAAGAAATGAATACATTCCTGAAAACACACAACCTCCTAAGACTGAACTAGGAAGAAAGTAACAACTGAATAGACCAATAATAAACTCTGAAATTCAATCAATAAAAAATTTACCAGCTTTAAAAAGTCTTGGACCAGATGGATTCAAAGGCAAATTCTACCATATGTACAAAGAAGACTGGTACCAATTCTAGTGAAACTTTCAAAACAATCTAATAGGAGGAGTTCCTGCCTTACTCATTCTATGAAGCTAGCTTAAGCTAAATACCCAAGTCTGGCAGAGATATGACCCAAAAAAGACAACTTCAGGCCAATATTCCTGATGAACATAAGCGCCAAAATCCTCAATAAAACACCAGCAAACTGAATCCAGCATTACATCAAAAAGTTAATTCATCATAATCAAGTAGGATTTATTCCTGGGATACAAGGTTGGTTCAACATGTTGACGTTAATAAGTGTGATTCACCACATAAACAGAACTCAATACAAAAGCCATATGATCATCTCAATAGATGCAGAAAAAGCTTTCAATAAAATCTGACATCCCTTCATGATAAAAACCCTTTACAGACTAGGCATCAAAAGAGCATACCTCAAAATACCAGGAGCCATCTATGACAAACCCACAACCAACATCATACTGAATGGGCAAAAGCTGGAGGCATTCCCCTTGAGAACTGGAACAAGACAAGGATACTCACTCTCACTACTTTTATTCAACATAGTACTGGAAGTCCTAGCCAGGGAAATCAGGCAGGAGAAACAAATAAAAGGCATTCAGATAGGAAAAGAAGAAGTCAAACTATCTCTCTTAGCAAATGATATGATTCTATACCTAGAAAACCCTAAAAACTCAGCCAAAATGGGCCTGGAACTGATAAACAACTTCAGTAGAGTTTCAGAATACAAAATCAATGCACAAAAATCAGTAGCATTTCTATACACCAATAATGTTCAAGCTGACAGTCAAATCAAGAACACAATCTCATTTACAATAGTCAGAAAAAAATGAAATACCTAGGAATACAGCTAACCAAGGAGGTGAAAGATTTCTACAAAGAGAACTATAAAACATTGCTGAAAGAAATCGGGGATAACACAAACAAATGAAAAACATTCCATGCTCATGGATTGGAAGAATCAATATTGTATGACTTTCATGTATAAGTATAACAGGTTCATTTTGTATATTTAAATGCAATACTTTATATTTATATGTCATAATAAAATAATTTGCATAGATTTAGGGGATTTATTTCAATTGGTAAAATTTTCATACCTTACAAGATTCAGTACTTGCTATTTCCACCACTAAACATCTGAGAGTGCTTTCCAATGTCCTTGGTATTGTATTAAGTATTGTATAAATTAACATTATAAATGCTTCAATAACTGTCCACGAAAATAACGCAGTTATAGTTAAAGCTTTTTGTTTAACCTTATATAACAACTTAGAAAGTTAATCCTATGACGTGGAAATTTACCAGTCTATTTCTATACTTATCTTGGCCACCCTTAGGTAAATACAATTTTCATTGTCTCTTTCTTTTTACCAGATAAACTAAGAATCTTTGAAAGCCTTAACTCTATTCACACCCTTGTGTTTTACTGTCTACTCTTTCCAGTTTTTAAAACCTACTTTTACTTAAAATTTTATGACTCTCATTGCAGGCATTTCAATTGTGCTTCAATTTACCTGCATAATTGACAATATCTTTTCTAACTGTTACTGTTAGCAGTTTATTCTTTTAAATTTAATTTCTTTCTTTCTGAAGTATGAACTTTATAATCTCTTTTGTTAAGGGCATGCTTTTTTAAAATTATCTCTCATTATTTTATCTAAAAATGTTTTTTCCCCAATATGCAGTCATACTTAAGTGAATAAAAACAGTTTGTGTTGCAGATTTTTCTTCCAATATTTTAAAGACATTATGCTGTATGAATTGTTTATTTGAAGCATCTGCTTTCAGTATACTAATTACTTTTCTTTACAACTTCCTTTAACACATTCAATTTGTCATTGGAGTTATGTTTCCTTATTACTTTAGGAATTTGTTGGAATTCTTAAATCTAAGTTCATTTCTTTGCTAAATTTTGCAAAAATTCTTGGTCATTATGACTTCATTATTTCCCCCATTCTTTACTTTTCTTACCTTCTAGGAGTCCTATGATCTATCATTTTGTCCTATTCTGTATGTCTCTTATTCTCCATTATATTTTTATATCATTCTCATATATATATATACACATATATATATAAAATCTCAGAGGAATTATATATAATTTTAAAGATATACTTCAGTACACAAATTCTATTAGCAGCTGTGTTAATTTGTTTTATACCCATCATTGAGCTTAGGTTTTAATTAAATTAGTGTTCATTCTAATTGCTAGAACTTCCATTTTTCGAATTTTGCCTTTCTTAAATACATCTGATAGGACTTTGTTCATTTGAGATTATACCATTGTAACTTAATCAAGGTAAACATGCTTATATTCTTTTATCCTGTATTTTAAATAATTAAACTTCCTGTAAGCCTACCTTTGCCACTTACTCTCTCTGCTGATTTTCATGATAGATTATTTCCTTTTGAGTATTATAACTTATAATTAACGTTTATATTCAGTAGGGCTTTATCTGTGGAAATCTTTATGCCTGATATAAGGGTGTGTCCCTCCAAAGACATTTTTGTCTCAGTTTCTGTTTGATTACCTAGGTGTTATCAACAAAAATTGGCATTAGTATATATTTTGTTGCTTGGAATTAACCAAACCATTTATCTTTAAAATGAAAACCTCAAAACTACCTGTATTAGTCTGTTCTCATGTTGCTGCTAAAGACATACCCAAGACTTGGTAATTTATAAAGGAAAAAGGCTTAATTGACTCACAGTTCTACATGGCCGGGGAGGCCCAGCAATCACGGTAGAAGGTGAAGAAACAGCAAAGTCACATCTTACATGGTGACAGGCAATAGAGTGTGTGCAGGGGACCTGCCTTTATAAAACCATCAGATCTCATGAGATTTATTCACTATCATGATAACAGCATGGGAAAAACCTGCCCCATGATTCAATTACCTCTCACAGGGTCCCTCCCATGACACGTGGGGATTATGGGAACTACAATTCAAGATGAGATTTTAGTGAGGGTACAGCCAAACTATTTCACCCCCTAAAGTGTGAATAGGATATATTAATTCTTATATAGATTTGTTTTAGTCACCCAGACAAGCATTCATGTTTTCCTCATTGAAAGTGGGTATGTTTTTTGTAATTCCCATTTTTATAAATGATATAATTTTGTGTCTTTCTACATATTTTAGTTAATTTGCAGATTTTTTTGTGACAAATATTGGCAAATATAGAGCAAATATATACAGGCATACTTCAGATGTATTGTGAGTTCAATTTTAACCCATTGCAATAAAGTGAATATAGCAATAAAAGGAGTAAAATGATTTTTTTTGGTTTCACAATGTACATAAAAGTTACATTTACAGTATACTGTAGTCCATTAAAAGTGCAATAGCATTAAAGTAAAAAAAAAAAAAAGCAATGCCCAAACCTCAGTTAAAAAATACTAAAAAGTAGCTAAACATACTGATGATTATCTGAGCCTTAGTCC
This sequence comes from Hylobates moloch, assembly GCF_009828535.3. NCBI lineage: Eukaryota > Metazoa > Chordata > Mammalia > Primates > Hylobatidae > Hylobates > Hylobates moloch. Next base: position 144,244,777 of record NW_026652279.1, read on the forward strand.
TATACTTTCTGCTGGTGAATGGTCTTGGTCTTGCCTTGATGTTCAGGAGATGGTTGCTGAAGGTTAGAGTAGCCATGGCAATTTCTTAAGACAAGACAACAATAAAGTTTGCTCTATCAATTGACTCTTCTTTTCACAAAAGATTGCCCTGTAGCATGCTATGCTGCTTGATAGCATTTTATCCACAGTAAAACCTCTTTCTAAATTGGACTTGATCCTCTCAAACTCTGCCACTGCTTCATCTACTAAGTTTATGTAATATTCTAAATTATTTGTTGTAATTTCAACAATATTCACAGAATTTTCACCAAGTGTAGATTCCATCTAAAGACAGCACTTTATTTGCTCATTCATAATGAGCAACTCCTCATTCATTCATGAATTTTTATTAGATTGAAGCAATTCACTCCCATCTTCAGGCTCCACTTTTAATTCTAGTTCTCTTGCTATGTTCACCTCATCTGTCATTATTTCTTTCACTGAAGTCTTGAATCCCTCAAAGTCATCCATGAGGCTGGTAATCAGCTTCTTCAAAACACCTGTTCATATTGTCATTTTGATCTCTTCCCATGAATCATGAACGTTCTTAATGGCATTTGAAATAATGAATTCTTTCCAGAACGTTTTCAATTTATTTTGCCCATATCTGTCAAAGGAATCACTATACATGGTATCTATAGCCTTACAAAATGTGTTTTTTAAATAATAAAACTTGAAAGTTGAAATTACTTCTTGATCCATGGACAACAGAATGAATATTGTGAAGGCAGGCAGGAAAGTAATGTTAATCATTTTGTACATCTCCATCAGAGTTTTTGAGTGACAAGTGCATTGATAATAGCAGTAACATTATAAAATAAATATATTTTTTTCTGAGCAGTAGATCTCAACAGTAGGCTTAAAATATTGAGTAAACTACATTGTAGGCAGATATTATGTCATCCAGGCCTCATTCCATTTATAGAGCACAGGCAGAGTAGATTTAGCATCATTTATAAGAAACACAGTATTTCAAAATGGTAAATGAGCATTGGCTATAACTTAAGGTCACTAGCTGCATTAGCCACCGTGTACCCAGAAAGTCTGAGATAGGTCTCAGTTAATTTAGAAAGTTTATTTTGCCAAGGTTGAGGACATGAACCTGTGACACAGCCTTAGGAAGCCCTAATGACATGTGCCGAAGGTGGTCGGGGCACAGCTTGGTTTTATGCATTTTAGGGAGACGTGAGACATCAATCAATATATGTAAGGACTATATTGGTTCGATCTAGAAAGGCAGAACAACTTGAAACAATGGCAGAAAGACTTGACATGGGGAGGGAGCTGTCAGATCACAGATAGGTGAGATATGATCACTTGCATTCTTTTGAGTTTCCTCATTAGCCTTTCCAAAGGAGGGAATCAGATATGCATTTATCTCAGTGAGCAGAGGAATAATTTTGAATAGAATGGTAGGCAGGTTTGGCCTAAGCAGTTCTCAGCTTGAATTTTCCCTTGCCTTAGTGATTTTGGGGTCTCAAGAAATTTCCTTTCATATCTCCAACAAGAATCAGATTATCCTTTGAAGCTTTGAAGTTTTGAAGGCAGCCATTAACTTCCTCTATGTTGCCAGGAAAGTCCTAGATTTCATCTTCTTTCAATATAAAACTTTTTCATCTACACTAAAATCTGTTTAGTGTAGCCTTTATTAATTATTTAAGCTAGATCTTCTGAATAACTTGCTGCAGCTTTTACATTGACACTTGCTGCTTAACTTTGCACTTTCATGTTATGGAGACAGCTTCTTTCCTTAAGCCTTATGAACCAACCTGTGCTTTCTCCAAACTTTTCTTCTACTTCTTACCTCTTTCCACCTTGATAGAACTGAAGAGAATTAGGGTGTTGTTCTATATTAGCCTTTGGGTTAGGGGAATACTGTGGCTGGATTGTTTTTCCATTCAAATCAAGAACATGTTTTCCATATTAGCAATAAATCTCTTTCATTTTCTCATTGCTTGTGTACTCAATGTAATTGCACTTTTAATTTCCTTCAAGAACTTTTCCTCTACATCTACAACAACTTTTTAGCATAGAAGCTTAGTTTTCAGACTACCCCAGCTTTCAATATGCCTTCCTCACTAAGTTTAGCCATTTTTAGTATTTGATATAAAGACATGAGAGACATGAGATTCTTCACTTGAACACCTAGAGGCCATTTTAGGGTTATAAATTGGCCTAATTTTAATATTTTTGTGTCTAGGAGAATATGGTTGCCTGTGGTGAGGTGAGAGACACAAGAATAGCTGGTGGGTGCATCAGTCAGAACACACACTTATTGATTCTATTTGCCTGTACTATATGGGTGTGGTTTGTGGTGCCACAGCACAATTAGAATTGTAACATGAAAGATCACTGATTTCAGATCACTATAAGAAGTAACAATATTAAAAAAGTTTAAGACATTACAATAGTTGATAAAATGGCATTTAGAATGGTAAATTCTTTCCATAAAGTTTTCAATTTACTTTGCTCATGTCTATCAGAGGAATCACTATACATGACAGCTATAGCCTTATTAAATGTATTTCTTAAATAATAAAATTTGAAAGTTGAAATTGGTTTTTGATCAATGGGCTATGGAATTAATGTTCTGTGTCTCCATACTGAGACATGAAGTATGCTCGCCCATGTGGTTGAAAAACCAATGTTGATAGACTTGCTCAACACGGGGTTGCCACAAATCTTCAATATGTAAAAAGTGCAATATCTGTGAAGTGCAATAAAACAAAGATCAATATAATAAGCCTTGCCTGTATATTTTTCTGTTTTTCAGCTATCTTTTAAAATTTGGACATTCGGTATTTCCCTGAAATTTTGGTGATTTTAGCTTTTTATTTAAGAATTTATCTTTTTATTAAAATGTGTTTTGAGTGAAGATTTTCATAAAAGTTAGTGTATAAAATTCTTAAAAAGGGGTTTATTTAACTTTAGTAAACTTGATAACCATTCAGTCATTAGCAAATTTGCATTCATCACTTTTGTATACAGCACTGTGAAAAATTTTGAAAATATAAAATGTAGTTAAAAGTGGGTAACCAAACAACTATACCATGTAACAACTCACAATATCTGATACAATGGTTGATATAAACTATATTATTTATCTCTATGTATACTTAGATTGATATTGACAGAGCAGAGCATCGCCATCTTGGACAAGCACTGCCATTCTAAAGTTCACCTTGATCAAAAACTGCCTAAATCCAAAGGGCATCAGCCTAATGGCTAAGTCAGCATGACCATAAACCACAAATGAAATCTTAGACCAGAAAGATTCCAAACTCCTTCCCAACCAGAGACATGCCAGCCCCAAGATAACCTCCCCTCTGGCCGTAGAGATGTCAGCCCGAAAATAACCTCCCCTCCTACCAGAGACATTCCAACCCAGCCATAAACTTCTCCCCCACATGGAAACATTTCAAGCTGTCTTATCAATAAATACTCTTAGTCTGTAAGAAAAAGCACTCCTGACCAAAATCGGCCAGGACCCCCTCTCAGGTTTATTTTCCAAAATAAACCGGTCTGACTGTTAAGCCGCTTTTCATGTTTCATTCCTCTTTCTTTAACTCTTACAGATATAAATGTATATATGTGTATTTTGAGTATTTATGTTTATTTACATATTAGAATTTATGTTTCATGCATACAAAAACACATAAACACAAAGAGAGAGGATAATCCAAAGATGATATTCTCTCTGAATATGAGATTTAAATGTGATGGGACATCTTACACATTGTCATTTATTTTAGCTATTCTTGCTTTCTTCTTATCAAAAATATAGCTGTTGCCTAATATTAATTTTGTTTTACATTGTTTAATATTTTTACTCACTTATTTTACTTACCTTAAGACAGACCTTAAATTCAGACTATAATCTGAAGTTTAAACTTTGAGAGTAGAAAGTACGTATATTCTGAGTAATAGTAACAAAAATTTATACTGATATTAGTCATAATTATATTAAATAAATAACAATGCTATGATAAGTTAACCTTCTAATACAGTAATAATTACAACATTTTCAGGGAATATGTGACTTTTGTTTCTGTTATTTGACAACCAGTATTGTTTGTTACAATAAAACTGTCAAGCGTCAGGAATCATCTCTGGGTGAAGGATTAAGTAAAGTTAATCAATCAGAGTGACAGTGAAACCTGGCTATATGTGGATTTTACCTGACTGATGGTCAGATAATAACTTATTTTCCATCTTAAGGAAAAAAAATGCTGCTATGCTGTCAATAACCTGCAGTTAATTCCAGTTCCCACTGCCATATCAGAATGTATTTGACCAATTTAGACTTTGTTTGTTAGCTGGATTGTATTCACATAATAAGATGGACAGCATCAGAAAATGATACCTTGGTAAGAGGACTCTGGCCTTGCTACTCTTAATATGTCTGTTATTTGCAGAAATGCGCAAATATATTTATATATGCAGTTGCATTGTTTTTTCTATAATACTGTAGAGCACAGCACTGTGCTTGGTTTCAAATATCAGGAAAGGACTCTAACTACCTAGAAGATAGCAACATCGTTATTATCCCAGCCACCAGAAAGAGCAGTCCAAACACTTCTGCTTACTGTACTGTGGTATTGGAGTTACCAAGAAAAACAAAACAATCACCATGTGAAACAATGCTTTTCTCACATAGAGAAGAAACAGCACAAAATCAGTTGCAATAGCATCAGTCCCCTAGGGCTAGCAGGTAACCTCCCACTTAGCTCTCTTACACGTACCTCCCTCATTCTGCAATAGAAGTAGTCTGGCCATTCCCCTGTGGGGTCTAAAACAATAAAAACTGGGGGTATGCCTCAAGGCCATTGATGACATGCTTAAGACAACAAAGGAGCACACCGTACCTGAAACAGGGAAAGATATTCTCACACAAGTCGATAAGGCATGTGCAGGCTGTGTGCATGCTGTCATTCTTGTTAAGGAAGTGTTCCAGGCCCAAGGTCTATTCTTACATCATTAAGCAGGGTTGAAACACTGCTGCATGAAGCTGCCTTTCCCAACAAATACGCTTAATAAGTAGCAGGAACACGATCTGAAATACAACACAACAAGAGCTGTTAAACTCAAGGGTGAGAGATCAGGATACTTACTAGAAAGACCAGCAGAAAAAAATCAGTATGGGTCCCAAAATGACTTTAGCAAAATAATAAAACAAAATAATTTTTTTCTCGTATTTCTCTAGTAAAAAGAATTATAATTTTCTCTAATTTGAGCAAATAAATTGAGAGTTATAAGCATGCTTTACCAATGAGTCGAGCACAAACTTATGTTGAAATAGTGAATCCCAGAAAGGCAGAAGCAAGTTAGCATAAACTGTAGCATTATGTGGCATTTAGGAAGAGATTATCAAAGCATTGTAAGGTAAATGATGGATACACACAAATCTAGAAATATGTAATTAGTAAGTAGGATGTTTACCAGTTTTAGATACATGATGATAGATTCTGGTAAAAACAAAGCAAATAATACAAAAATTTCTGTGCAAAAATCAGATTATCCAGATAATCTCAGCAGGATTATAAAAGGCCTAGCCTGATACCAAGAATCAAATTATATGATGAAATTAATCTAAATATTAAATGACACAGAGGATGGTTATTATTATTGATATATGAAATTTTAGAGGTATAAGACCCATTTGCCATGCTATTCAATTTCTCCACAGTGATCAAGAAAAAACTGAATTATAGAAACTAAAAATGACACAGTTTACTTGTAAAACAATGAGGAACAAAGTACAGAATGTTGCACACATTTTCATCAGGTAGTTTTACTATCACCTATTATTTATTGAAAGGGTTGCAGTGCTCTCACTTGTGTTCACTTGGGAGATAAGAAGAATGTATATATAACCCTAAATAGTTTCTATGTGTTTATTGGTCTTTGGAAGAGCTTAATCAAACACATGACTCAGAAGATAACAGAAACAGCCTTATGTTCAATTCATTCCAAGTGGGAAAAAGTTACCAGCTCCATTTCAGCAATCATAAAGATATATTAATAATATTTTGAGTCAACCTTCATTAACCTTCTGCAAATCCAGTCACCAATTCCAATTTCTAACCATCAGGAAATGAATATTAAAGCAGACAGTTTGTGCAGTGAAGTCTAAAAACAAAAGAGAAGCAGAACAAATTCTTCCGTGCCTTCAAGGAATTTTAATCCACTAAGAGCTAAAATATACTCCAATTTCGGCCGGGCGCAGTGGCTCACGCTTGTAATCCCAGCACTTTGGGAGGCCGAGGCGGGCGGATCACGAGGTCAGGAGATCGAGACCACGGTGAAACCCCGTCTCTACTAAAAATACAAAAAAATTAGCCGGGCGTGGTGGCGGGCGCCTGTAGTCCCAGCTACTCGGAGAGGCTGAGGCAGGAGAATGGCGTGAACCCGGGAGGCGGAGCTTGCAGTGAGCCGAGATTGCGCCACTGCACTCCAGCCTGGGCGACAGAGCGAGACTCCGTCTCAAAAAAAAAAAAAAAAAAATATATATATATATATACTCCAATTTAATTGCTAGAGAAAACAAGCTGAAATGTAGAATTTATGTTTTAACTGAGTACAGAGAACTGTTGAGTGGACATTAAGGTAATCCAAGAAACAAATTATAGTGGACTCCTCTATGACGTGAATTTACACCTGTATATTAAAGAAAAGAGGGACCCAAATGATCAGATAGAGAAATAAAAATATTTCAATAGGGAGAATTTTATATGCTAAGACTCAAAGTGAAATACACAATTTCATAAAGTTGGTAAAAAGAAAGTAACCCCCTAATTTGACATTAAAGGGGAGATGGTTAACACAGAAAATATTGAATTTTTAAAATAAAGGTGATGGATTATGTTCACACTTACATATCATAAATCTTAGTCATCTTATACAAATACAGGCATAACTTTTAAAGTTATGCCTGTATTTGTATTTGCATTTACAGTATTCCCCTTTTATGGTCACTCAAGATCTAAAAGTATTCAATGGGAAATTCCAGAAATAAACAATTCATGACTTTAAATTGTGCAACGTTGTTAAGTCGAGTGAGGAAATCTTGCAGTCTTGCTCTATCCCATTTGGGATGTGACTCATTCCTTCATCCAGGTCGTCCACACTGTATAAAATACCTCTTAGACATTGATATAGTTACTCTTGACATGCAGCCGTATGCATCTTCATGGCTGGATAATTTAGAAGCAAATGATCCCCCATACTTACCTAATGCTAAATCACAACGCCTACCATCATTCACCTCACTTCATGTCATCACATAGGCACCTTATTATCTCACATCATCACAAGAAGTAGAAAGATGATTACAGTGAAATATGTCAAGGAGAGAAATGTCATATTACATAACTTTATTATGGCATATATTTATAATTGTTCCATGTTCTACTTTATTATTAGTTGTTAACTTCATGGTGTCTAATTTATAAATTAAACTTTATCATAGGTATGTATGTACAGGAAAAAAAAATATGTATAGGGTTCTGAACTACCTGAAGTATTAGAGAGACACTGCTGGTTTGGAAACCTATTGCTCCCCATACTCCCTCAGATAAGGATGCACTACTGTAGATTTATCTGGATTTCGGCTTTATGAGCACTAGAATTTTGATTTTAATATTTATTATCAGCCAGGCATGGTGGCTCACGCTTGGAATCCCAGCACTTTGGGAGGCCAAGGCGGGCGGATCATGAGGTCAGGAGATCGAGACCACGGTGAAACCCAGTCTCTACTAAAAATACAAAAAAATTAGCCGGGCGTGGTGGCGGGCGCCTGTAGTCCCAGCTACTCGGAGAGGCTGAGGCAGGAGAATGGCATGAACCCAGGAGGTGGAGCTTGCAGTGAGCCGAGATCGCGCCACTGCACTCCAGCCTGGGCGACAGAGCGAGACTCTGTCTCAAAAAAAAAAAAAAAAAAAAAATTTATTATCTAAATTTTTCAGTTAACTATGAATTTTGTTGCTTTTTAACAAGAATTTCAACCTTCATTTTAGATATGGGGGTACGCATGCACATTTGTTATGCTGGAATATTGTGTGGGGTTCAGACCCTGTCATACAGTTAGTGAGCATAGTACTCAATAGGTAGTTTTATTAACCCACTTCCCTTCCCTCCACACACAGTGTCTATTGTTCCCATATTTATGTCCATGTGTATTCAATGTTGATATGGTTTGGCTCTGTGTCCTCACCCAAATCTCATGTTGAATTTTGATATTTAATATTGGAAAAGGTGCTTGGTGGGCAGTGATTGGATTATGAGGGTGATATCCCCCTTGCTGTTTTGATAGTGAGTGAGTGCTCATGAGACCTGATGGTTTAAAAGTGTCTGGCACTTCCCCCATTGCTTTCCTTCTTTTCTGTCACCATGTAAATGTGTACGTGCTTCCCCCTCTTCACTTCCCACCATGGTTTTCAGTTTCTTAAGGCCTCCCCAACCAATCCTCCTATACAGCCTGTGGAAATGTGAGTCAATTAAACCTCTTTTCTTTATAAACTACACAGTCTCAGTCAGTTCTTTATAGCAATGTGAGAACAGACAAATACAGACAATTGTTACCAGGAGGTGGTTATTGCCATAAAGATACCTGGCAATGTGGAAGCGACTTTGTAACTGGATAATAGGCAGAGGTTGGAACAGTTTGGAGAGCTCAGAAGAAGACAGGAAGATGAGGGAAAGTTTGGAACTTCCTAGAGATGTGTTAAATGGATGTGACCAAAATGCTGATAGTGATATGGACAGTCAAGTCCCATCTGAGAAGGTCTCAGATGAAGATGAGGAAGTTATTGGGAACCAGAGCTAAGTTCACTCTTGCTGTGCTTTAGCAAAGAGACTGGTGGTGGCCCTGCTCTAGAGATCTGTAGAACTTTAAACTTGAGAATGCTGATTTAGGATATCTAATTGGAAAAGTTTCTAAGCAGCAAAGCATTCCAGATGTAGCCTGGCTGATTCTAAAAGCTTACACTCATTTGCATAAACAAAGAAAGGACCTGAAACTAAATCATATTTAAAAGGAAAGCAGAGCATAAAAGTTAAAAAAAATTGCAGCCTGATCATATGGTAAACAAACAAACAAATAAAAACATTTTCTGGGGAGGAGCTCAAGCCTGCTGCAGAAATTTGCATAAGTAAAGAGGAGCTAAATGTAAATACTCAAGTCAATGGGAAAAATGCCTCCAAGACATTTCAGAGACCTACTCAGTAACCCCTCCCATCACAGGCCTGGAGGCCTAGGAGGAAGAAACAATTATATGGGCCAGGCACAAGGCCCCATTGCTCTGTGCAGCCTTGAGACATGGTTCCCTGCATCCCAGCCACTCCAGCTTTAGCTGTGGCTAAAAGAGGCCAAGATACAGCTGAAGACATTGCTTCAGAGGGTGAAAGCCCAAAGCCTTGGTGGCTTCCATATAGTCTTGGGCCTGAAGGTTCACAGTAGGCAAGAGTTGAGGTTTGGGAACCTCCTCCTAGATTTCAGAGGATGTACTGAAATGCCTGGATGTTCTGGAAAAAGTTGGCTATGGGGTAAAGCCCTTATGGAGAACCTCTACTAGGGCAGTGCAGACAGGAAATGTGGGATTGAAACCTCCACATAGAGTCCCCACTTAGGCACTGCCTAGTGGAGCTTTGAGAAGAGGGCCACCATCCTCTAGACCCCAGATTGGTAGATCCACCAACAGCTTGCACCATGCACCTGGAAAAGCCACAGGCATTCAATGCCAGCCCATGAAAGAAGCTGCAAGTGCTGTACTCTGGAGACTTATGGGGGTGGAGCTGCTCAAGGCCTTGGGAGCCCATCTCTTCCATCAGTGTGCTCTGGATGTGAGACATGAAGTCAAAGAAGGTTATAGCAGAGATTTAAGATTTAATGACTGCCCTGCTAGGTTTTGGACTTGCATGCAGCCTGTGGTTTCTTTATTTTGGCCAATTTCTCTCATTTGGAACAGGAGCATTTATCCAATGTATGTACTCCCATTGTATCTTGGAACTAACTTGTTTTTGTTTTTTTTGTTTTTTTTTTTTTTTTCATTTTACAGGCTCATAGGCAGAAGAGACTTGCCTTGTCTTAGATGAGACTTTGGACATGGATGTTCAAATTAATGCTGAAATGAGTTAAGACTTTGAGAAACTTTTGGGAAGGCATGATTCCGTTCTGAAATGTGAGAACATGAGATTTGGGAGGGGTCAAAGATGGAATGATATGGTTTGGTCCTGTGTTCCCACCCAAATCTCGTGTTGAGTTATGATCTTAAGTGTTAGAAGAGGGGCTTGGTGGAAGGTGACTGGATCATGGGGGCAGATTTTCCCTTGATCTTCTCATGATAGTGAGTGAGCTCTCATGAGATCTGATGATTGAAAAGTGTGTGGCACTTCTACCTTCACTCTATGTCTCTCCTCTCACATGTGAAGATGTGCTTGCTTCCCCTTTGCCTTCTGCCATTTTTGTAAGTTTCGTCAAGCCTCCCCAGCCATGCCTCCTGCACAGCCTGCAGAACGTGAGTCAAATAAACCTATTTTCTGTGTAAACTACACCTTCTCAGGTAGTTTTTTTTATAGCAATGTGAAAGTGAACTAGTATAAATGTTCAGCTCCCACTTATAAGTTAGAACGTGTAGTATTTAGTTTTGTTGCTGAATTAATTTGTTTAGGATTATGGCCTCTGGCCCCATCTGTGTTGCTGCACAAAAACATGATTTTATTCTTTTTCATGACAGTGTAGTATTCCATGGTGTATCTGTGCCACATTTTCTTTATCCAATTTATGACTGATGGACAACTGATTTGATTCCATGTATTTGCTATTTTGAATAGCACAGCAATGAACATACAAGTGTATGTGTCTTTATGGTAGAACAATTTATTTTATTTTGGGTATATGCTCAGTAATGAGGTTTCTGGGTCTACTAGTAGCTCTGTTTAAGTTATTTGGAAAATCTCCAGACTGCTTTCCACAGTGGCTGGACTATTTTACATTCCCACCAACAGTGCTAAAGGATTCCCTTTTCTCCACAGCTTCACTAGCGTCTGTTGTTTTTTGACTTCTTAATAATGACCACTCTGACTGCTGTGTAATGTTATCTGATTCTGGGTTTGATTTGCATTTCTCTAATAATTAGTGATGCTGAGCATTTTCTAGTGTTTTTTTCTTGACCACTTGTATATCTTATTTTGAGAATTGTCTGTTTTTGTCTTTTGCCCATTTTTTGATAGGGTTAGTTGTTTTTTGTTTGTTGATTTGCTACGTTCCCATATAAATTCTGTATATTAGGTCTTTATCGAGTGCATAACTTGCAAATATCTCCCTCCATTCTGTATGTTGCCTGATTGCTCTACTGGTAGTTTATTTTACTCTGCAGTGGCTCTTCAGTTTATTTGGATCCCGCTTGTGTATTTTTTATTTTGTTATAATCGCTTTTGGAAACTTAGCCAAAATCCTTTGCCAAGGCTGATGTTGAGAAGTATATTTCCTAGGTTATTTTCTGGGATTTTTATTTTATGAGGTCTTAACATTTAAATCTTTAATCCATTTTGAGTTTATTGTATGTGACAAAAAACAGAGGTCTAGCTTCAATCATCTGTGTATGGCTAGCCAGTTATTCCAGCACCATTTATCGAATAGGAAGTCCTTCCCACATTGCCTTTTTCTGTTGGCCTTGTCAAAGATCAGGTTGTTATATGTGTATGGCTTTACAAGGAGAACTACACAACACTGCTGAAAAAATAAAAGCGGACACGAATGGAAGAATATTCCATACTCATGGATTGGAAGAATCAATATATAAATGACCATACAGCCCAAAGCAATTTACAGATTTGATGCCACTCCTATCAAACTACCAATTTCATTCTTCACATATCTAGAAAAAACTATTCCAAAATTTGTATGGAAGCAAAAAAATCCCAAAGAGCCAAAGCAAAAAGAACAAAGCTAGAGGCATCACACTACTCGACTGCATACTGTACAATAACACCACAGACATGAAAACAACATGGTACTAGTACAGAAACAAACACATAGACCAATTAAACAGAATAGAAAAGTCAGAAATACAGCTGCATAAACATTTTGCATTTGTTTAAGGAGAAATGTGTGGGAACAAAAAGGATTTGGTTGATAATTGTGTCAGTCACATTTTGTATTGATAGCCAGTTTTAAATGATCTTACCCTACATTATTTTATTTCATTCCACATGAAATTTTTTGGAGAAATTGGTGCTAATCATATCATATTGTGTACATTTTATGACCCAGTAGTTAACAAAATAGACAAAAGTTGCAGACCTTGAGAAGCTTATGCCTTAGTGGAAAGAGACAAAGAGTAAATTTACCAGAGTAAGTGAGTAAATAATGGTGACAGGGCTATGTAAAAGAAAGTGGGAGATCATGATTGAGTCCCAGGGCTTTCAATTATAACCAGGGTCTTCAGAGTTGGCTCTGATCTACTTCTTCTGCCTTTGCTCGGATGTTTGAAGAGAAATTATAATTGCCTTCATTGCTGCAAAATGCCTTATTTTCTTCTAGTATATTTTACAAAATATTACCTTTTTGCTGAACTAGATCTGAAAATAGTGCATGTTGCTAAAGTTCTTTAGCAAATTGTTCTCTTCACTATGCTCAATAAGCAGTTTATAGAAAAATTACATAATTTTCTCAAATAATACATTTTTCTAACTCCAATTATTCATTTATTCTTAAATGTCTGACGTTCATTCTTCTATTGCCTGGATAACAAACTATTGTAATATTTTAATTACATTATATTTGTTTTTATGTGTCATCTAAACTTAGTTATTAATGGCATGCCTCTTTTTATAGAAACAGAAATGTATGCAGCATCACACATTTATTATTAACATTATATGTTAATGATATTGAGCCTACACAAACTTAAATGTATTAGACCACAGTGATTCTTTTTAAAACATCGTGTTTGCTATGTTTTTCTATCTGTACTTACGGTTTTTTAAATTATTTTTCTATGTGTGGTTTGGGGCTGCCTGTCTGTGATCTGAAGAATTTACTGAGAATGTATTCTCAAAGCCAAAGCCAGCAGAAAATCATCTGCTGTACTCTCTGACCTTTGCTTCATTCTCTTCTCTCTCACTTTGACCCTCTGTTTTGACCCTCTGACCTACATCTATAAGGGCCTTGTGAATAAATTGAACACACTTGGGTAATCAGTTTAATGTCATTTAAGTTTGACTAGCAAACTTAAATTCTTTCTTCAGAGCCAGCAATGACAGGTGAAGTCTTTCTCAAATCCCCTCACTTTTTCTCCATTTCATCTTCACATCTTGTTCTTTGATTCTCTTTTTTTCTGCCATCCTCTTCCACGTTTCAGGACTTTGTTATTATATTGGCCCCACCTTGAAATTCCAGATTAATTTCTCTACTTTAAGATTAGCTGATTAATAATCTTAATTATAACTTCAACCTTAATAACTCTTTACTATGCCACCCAACATGTTCACATGTTCTGAGAATTAAAACATGAACACTTTTGGGAGGCATTATTCCGATTACCACATGGTTACAACAAAAGTATGGAAACTTATAAATAGTTGTTAAGCACAGTATTTTTCAGAATTGTAAAGAAATATTATTTTAAAATTTTCCATATGGTTTTCTTCTTAATGCATGAGTGATTCTACAGCATTCTTGACATATGGTTTTCCTGAGAGGAACATTTTGCAAATATTCTTATCCATCTTGTTAACACTATTTTGATAAAATTAAAATCTGTATTTTAAATTTCATAAAATATCTCTTTCACCTCTCCTCTTAGTTTGTATAAATTCCTTGTGCTTTATTCCCTCTGCCACCATTTCTTGTTTTTTTCAAATTATTTCAGCAGAATATTTATTTATTTGAGAAATAGTTATTTATTTGAGTAGATCTATATAATAGTTAATCCATTAAAAATCCAGTGTAATTTTCTTATTGTCAAACTTTCTTCTGTGAAATATTTTTCTATTAGAAGTCTTACAGTTTTCCATGTTCAAAGATATCTGACCTGCAAGAAGCCAGGGATGGTCCCATTCAGATAGATCTCTAGGCCTCATTATGTATGATCCTGCCAAATAGGCCCAAGTTGATTAGAGATGTGGCCTCCCAATGTTATCAATCTATAATCTGCTTATTGTCACTTATGAGAAAAAGAATTCTGCTCAAAGAGTTTGCCTATACACTATACGGTAGTGATTACCTACCCAAATCAATCCTGTCTCCTGGGCACTTATAATTAGAAACACAGATAGAGATGGAGACTATGTTGATTAAAGAGATGGAGCCAACAAAAAGAAGTGGTAATAAAGAAAAACTGAATCAAGGGTGACAGAATTCACAGTATACAGCTAAATTGACATGTTACAATAACAACTTGTCTACACAGCCTGAAAATGAACCACCCTTAACTGTTAAAACTCAGTATTTTTCTCCTTACCAACAAAATGAGTTAAATTTACTTATATTTATAGAAAGATAAAAGTTAAAGTGTTCACAAAATGGGGACAGGGGTTATATAGTCCATAAATGATGAATGGGTAAAGATGTGGTACATATACACAATGGAACATTATTCAACCATAAACAATAATGAAATTTTGTCATTTGCAACAACATAGATGGAACTGAAACACATTATGTTAAGTGAAATAAGTCAGGCACAGAAAGACAAATTTTGCATATTCTGATTATGTGGGAGATAAAAATTAAAAAAAAACTCAATGATATGGAGACTAGAATGATGATTAGCAAAGGTTGGGAAGGTAGTGAGGAAAGAGGGTAAAGTGAGAATGATTAACGTGTATAAAAATAAAATTGGATAGAATAAATAAGATCTAGTACTTAGTAGTGCAGTGGGGTGGCTATAGTTAACAATACTTTATTATGTATTTTTAAATAACTAAAAGACTGGAATTGGAATGTTTCTAACACAAAGAAATGATCAATGCTTGAGGTGATACATACTCTAATTTCCCTGAATTGGTTATAACACATTGTATTTCTATATCAGAACATCACATGTATCCGATAATTATATACAACCATGGGATATGTATAATAATTTAAAACTAAGAAATGTGGAGCAATGGCTTGAAAAAATTTTAAAACCAAAGAATGTCTAATTCAGTAAAATTGAATGAATATTTATAGTGTGCTAATTTATCTTCTACAAGTGTTCATATACATCAAACTTTATTCCTACAAAAACCTTTGAGATAGGCTATAAGAATATACTTCAGTTTCTCAGTTTTAGGCAATATAATATATACTTTAGAGTTATACAGAGGCAGAATTTGAAAAAAACCTCTTCATTTCTAATTCCATGTTCTTTATACATTTTAAATGTTATACATATTTCTTCAATTGGAAAAAATAAGAACAACAAAATTTTAGATGAAAAACAAGAGACTCTTTCTAACTTTCTAATATGATCACCAACTAAGCATATGCAAAATAAAAGAGAAGGCTATAGAGGAAAACTATCTGTAAGTGCTCTAACAATTACTATCTTTTTAATTCAGTATGTTTTTTTTCAGTATCAGGAAAGAAATAAATCATGGAGTAGTTTGCATTAGAGAGCTGTCATGGTTACTTTTATATGTAAAAGTGACTGGGCTATGGGGTGCCTAGGTATTTGGTTAAATAGGCTGTGTGTGTCTGTGAGAATGTTTCTAGATGAGATTAATACTTGATTTGGTAGAGTGAGTAAAGAAAAATTGCCCTCCCTAATGTCGGTGGGCCTCATCAAATTCATTGAAGGATTGAACAGAACAAAAAAGCTGAGTTAGGAAGATTGCCTCTCTCTCTCTCTCTCTCTCTAATGACTGTCTTTTAGTAGGACCTCAGTCTTCTCCTACCTTTAGTTTGAGACTCAGATTGGGCCTTATACACATACACAATCAGCTTTCCTGCTTCACACTCAGGTTGAAACTATACCATACGTTTCCCTGTGTCTGAAAACCATGTAAACTGCAAATCACGGGGCTTCTCAACTTCCATAATCACATAATCCACACAATCTTATTCCTTATAATTTCTCTCTCTCTTTCTTTCTCTCTCTCTCTCTCAACCCTTAATTTTTTTTCTCTGAAGAAGCCAGACTATTACAGGGAACTAGTTAGAAAATATCCAGTGTCTGTCCAGACACTGTGGCTCATGCCTTAATCCCAACACTTTCCTAGACAAAAGCAAGAGGATCACCTGAAGCCAGGAGTGGAAGACTATCCTGAACAACAGAGTGAGTCTTTGACTCTACAAATAAAAAAAATTAAACAGTCATGGGACAGGTGCCTGTAGTCCCAACTACTTGAGAGGCTGAGTTGGGAGGATTGCTTGAGGCCAAGAAGTAAAGGCTGCAGTAATCTATGATGGCATCACTACACTACAATCTGGGCAACAGAGCAAGATAGAAAGAAAAAAGAAAAGAAAAGGAAAGAGAGAAAGAAGGGAGAGAAAGGAAGGAAGAAGGGAGGGAGGGAACGAAGGAAGGAAGGAAGGAAGGAAGGAAAGAAGGAGAGACAAAGAAAGAAAGAAAAAGAAAGAAAGAAAGGAAAGAGAGAGAAAGGAAGAAGAGAGAGAAAAGAAGGAAAGAAAGGAGAGAGAGAAAGAAAGAATGAAAAAGAAAGAGACAGAAAGAGAAAGAAAGAAAGAAAGAAAGAAAGAGAAAGAAAGAGAGAGAGAGAGAGAAGGAGGGAGGAAGGAAGGAAGGAAAAAAGAAAGAAAAAAGAAAATATTCATTATCCAAGAAATCCAAAGAAATAGCCAATAAATGGGTTCTCTTCAATTAAAAGCAGTTTAATTCTAAAGCTTGTAGCAAGAGATTAACGTGAATTTTTAATTCAAAGAATAACAGAAAATTTCTCAATTGTTCATGACTTGAAAAGACCTCTGTTTCACTGGCCAGACTTCATATACTGAAGTACTTATCTTGGAGCAGCTAATTATAGATCAAATTCCCATTAGCTCATTAATTAATCTACCCAAATCAATCTCATTAATATTTAGAAATATGTTCTCTGAACTCCATCTCTACTAGTTCAGGTATTTATCATTTGTTTCCTAGGTTACTACAAAAATTTCCCATATTTTCTTTATTCTATTTCCACCCTGTACAAATCGTCATCTACATTATCGTCAGAAAGAGAAACCAAAAATCTGAATCAAAACATTTAATTGACAAATTTAACAACTTTCAATGAGTGCTGTAAATACAAGATAAAATTCAATATCTTTTCATGGCATTCATAATCTTCTATGCTTTTTATTTTTATCTTCATTTCTAGATAATTTTACCTCATAGTTGACTCTTTAACAAGTTTTTTTAGATATTGAAAGAACAATTCTTTTCCATATTCAATGCTCTGTTACCTGTATTTAAACATATTCCTATTAATACTTAATTTAAATGTTATGTTTTCATATCTCTCACTATAGACTTTCAACTTACCTAGAAGCATAACCCATGTCTTATACACTTTTCCTCTTTTGTCCTGTACCTAAAACAATGCCTGGCATATGGTTGGTGAACAACGTTTACTAGAATAACAGACTTGTGCACCCCCAAAATGTTTTCAAATAAATGCACATATCTTAGTTGTCATGTTAGAGTTCTTCAGAGAAACAGAACAAATATGACAAATATATGCATATTATGTGTATATATATATATCTCTGTATACATCATATTTTCTTTATTAATTCATCATTAGATGGGCATTGAGTTTGATTCCATATCTTCGCTATTGTGAATAGCAGTGTAATAAACATGGGCATGCAGATGTCTCGTTTGACATACTGGTTTCATTTCCTTTGGACATATATACATATATTCAGTAACATGGTTAAATGTTATAAAAGCTTAAGTATAAAAGCTAAATGTTATATATTATCTTAAGCAAGTTAGCCTTTGTAAGATCTTTTTTTTTTTTTGCTTTATCTAGTATCTGATGATATTTAATCTTTCTCATAAATTTTTCACAAATACTAGCGCTTGGTGCTTTCTAATGACCTTAAATAAATACTACATACAACAAATGATTTACACATTTTCAAGTGCTGTACTTCTTTTTTAATGTAATTAAACAATTTATAGTTGACATGTAATAATTACATCTATTTCTGTGGGATACAATATGATGTTTCAATACATGTCTACATAGTATAATAATAAAATTTGGGTAATTAATATATCCACCACTTTAAACATTATCATTTCTTTGTGGTGACAACATCCAAAATCTTATTTTCTAGCTATCTTGAAAAGTACAGTACATTGCTATTTGCTATAGTGACTGTACTATGTAATAGAACACCAAAATTTATTCTTCCTGTCTAACTGTAATTTTACACCCATTGACCAACATCTCCACTGTAGAAAACAGTATGGAGGTTTCTCTAAAAATTTAAATGAAAATATCATATAATCCAACAATCCCATTACTGGATATGGAAAGTTACACTTATTCCTACTCAAAGTAGAAGCAAGACAACTTTTTGGAAATGTTGAGTAAACCATCATTAAATTTTGCTGAAAAGTTGACAGTATTCACTTAACACGCCACTAAATATTTAATAAACGTTTGACATACTTTGACTCGTTTTAGAGAATTTAGATATTTGTCAATTTTAGAAATGTTTTCACATCAATATCACTTGATACATCACAAATAGAAGAAGGATTTGTTATCACAAAGTATCCATAAGGACATGGCTATGTCCTTAGATAGCCATGAAGCTTTTTGTTGCCACTCCCTTTTTGCTGTTCTATAATTTTGTCACAAAACAGGAAAACTGAGGTCAAGAGGAACCTTTTGGCAGACAATGAATCTGGTGTTTCGTATAATACGGATGTCATTCCATTCTAACAAAATGGTTTAGCTGCCTGATTTCTTTTGTATATTTACTATGTGTTCAACTATATAGAAATGCCATTACAATTGCTTATCTCTATGTGCATGTTTCTCTTTATCATAAATGACCTTGCAGGAACATTTTTCTAAACAAAATGTACATGGCTGTTTCTGTATACCAAGAGTGTGGATTCCAATAGTCTTTAATGAATGCTAGCTAATAATAGGTTCTAGCTAATTATGGTTTATAGTAATAGTTACTTTTCTGCTGCAAATATTGTTTGTTGCCTCAATTCATTTCAAGGTCCTATGATTTGGGAATTTCTGCACAAACTTGTATCCTGGGAATAAAATAAAATTATAGTTTTATTTATTTATATGATGTTTTATTTTAACTGAATTTAAAATTTTTTCCAGAAATATACATTATGACATGGTCAGTCATGGTGACTCATGCCTGTAATCCCAGCAGTTTGGGATGCCAAGGCTGGAGGATCACTTGAGGTCAGTTCAAGACCAGCCTGGCCAACAAGGTGAAACCCAATCTCTACTAAAAAAATACAAAAATTACCCGGGTTTGGTGGTGGAATCCTGTAATCTCAGCCACTCTGGAGATTGAGGCAGAAGAATGGTTTGAACCCAGGAGACAGAGCTTGCAGAGAGGATGCCACTGCACTGCAGACTGGAGCAAGATGCCATATAAAATATATATATATAATATATATATATAATATATATATTATTTATATATACTGCTCTGGAATATATATATATAACATATTATATATAATATATATAACATATATATTATATATGTACACACTCGCACACACATTATGACAAAAATAAACTAAAATAAAATGTCATAGGTCAAGAAATGAAGATGAAAGTATAATAAAAATTTAAAATTAGATAAAGTCAGCAATGAAATTAGCATTCCAAATGTACTCTCTGTCATTTTTCTAGAGCTGGTGGACCATTTAGTCTTTTTCAGAAGCCTCATGTAGAAGAAGCATGTTTCACACAGTGCTTGACATCTAAGTGTAATCAACATTAAATAATTGTTTTTAATGTTTATCTATTGATTTGCATACATACTGATGCAGGTTGAGCTTTATAAAGAAGAGGAAGAACAAAGGCAAGGATAAAATTTAACTGTTTTAGAATAAATTGTCATATACAATTAGAATGACTTCTCCCAAACAGAATTATTTAGATAATGTCAATGTTCCTATTTCATAATGTACTAAAAATAATCCTTACAAAATAGTTAAAAGAGAAGTATATAAACATATAAAGATGATACAGTCCTAACCGATTCCTGATTTGTTACTAATAAAAGCAAATATATAAATCTTTCTTTTGTCAGTTTATATTTTGCATAAATCATATGTTCTTCTTAGAATCAATAAAAAAATTGAGTGGTCATTTGACCCTTAAGAACTTAAATTCATTTGTCTTTTATTCACCCCATGAGTTCCCTTTTGGAGAATAAATGATCAAAAATATCAGAGTGTGACAAGACTGACCAATACCAAATAGAATATTTTGGGATGAGTTTAAGGCATGAGGCTGGCATCGTGGCATCAGATTCACTGTGGAGACAGGATATGACTTAGGTCTCCTCCTACAGTAACTAATTGTAAAACCTCATACATATGGCAAGTTATAATGGGCATATACTACCTATAATCTTTTCCTCAATTGAAAGAAGATTCTTTTATATATATTTTTGAGTTATCTACATCTTAACAGCCTCAATTAAAATCAACAAACAAAAATATCTCTGTATATCTTTGATAACATGAATATTTTTGTGCAAAGGTAATTGTGGTTTTTCTCATTACTTTTAATGGAAAAAAACGCACTTACTTTTGCACTAGCCTAATATAGAATAATTAGATCATAACCCTGAACATTCTTAAGTCTTTCACTACATTCTGAGAAATTAACTCTGAACTGATAAGGGAGAAAACAATGCTATACACTTTAAGACTAATTAACAGTATATTTAATGGGTACATAAAATAAAACCTGCTTTCAAGTTCTCTATGAAACAATGCTCAAAGTTATTTGTGACCTTATTAAAATGTATGCATTAAAAATGAACTTATCCTTAAATATGTCAAGTAGGAAATTCACATTTGGATAAATGTGAACCGAGGCTGGATTTACTTCGCTCTATGTAAAATACACATGCCAAATTCACATTTGGATAAAGGTGAATTTATTTATTTATTATTTATTTATTCTACGTAGGGAAAAGTAAATCCAGCCTAGATTCACATTCATCCAAATGTGAATTCCCTACTAGACGTATTTAAGGATAAGTTTATTTTAAATGCATGTAATTTAAATTCATGTGAATTTGGAGAAATGTGAACGTGGGGATGTGTATTCCACATAGGGCAAAATAAATCCAGCCTAGGTTCGAGTGATCAAGCCACATGTTTTGCTCTGCCAGGAAGAAAGAATAATTTTAATGCAACAAAAATATCTTATGCACAATGATTTGTCCCACTAGATTTATAACACTCAAGGGAGGGCCCTTTGTAACTCACCACCTTAGAGGTGATATTTTTCTCTAATCTGCACAAAGACAAAAGTTAGCTTTGACCTAGGCTTAAATACAAGCAGCCTCATATGCCTAGAAAATGTGTATATTCCTCTCACACATTCTTTATGAGACTTAGTGAAACCTTCCTAGTTCTTATGAGAAAAATCTTTAAGCTCCATTATATACAAGGAGGGGATTCATCCTGTCTATATACTTTTTCCCCAAAGGATAAGAAAATGCCTTTTTAAGGGAATAAATCTCAATTTTTCTACAGTCTTGGAGAAAGACTTGGCAAACAGCCTGAGAACTGCCGTAAAACAAAACATTCCAGGGACTGACTTACTAGTCTGTAGATCACCTTAAACTGCTCTGGAACTTTCAAGATTAAAGCAGGTCCTTAGAATGTCACCTATAAAAGTTTGTAACCTTCAGGCTGAGCCTGGAAAAGACCTACTGCTAGTAAAAGTCTAGGAATAAAGGCAGGGTTACATTGGTGCACTTACCGATCTCAGATGTTTCATTCTGAATTTCAAGTCTGGTTTATCGTTTTCTATCATTTTCGTCATGAGTGAGGAATTAAGAAGAGTCAAAGACACAGGAGATTGAGACCATCCTGGCCAACACAGTGAAACCCCGTCTCCACTAAAAATTACAAAAAATTAGCGGGGCGTAGCGGCGGGTGCCTGTAGTCCCAGCTACTCGGGAGGCTGAGGCAGACGCTGAGGGGGGGAGAATGGCGGGAACCCGGGAGGCGGAGCTTGCAGTGAGCGGATATCGCGCTACTTCACTCCAGCTTCGGCTACAGAGCGAGAGACTCCATCTCAAAGACACACACACACACACACACACACACACACACACACACACACACACACACCACACACACACACACACACACACACACACACACACACACACACACACGGAATTGGCTTCAGATATACAATAGTTTTAGAATCCCATTTACCAATTTATTGAAAAATAGTATTAACAAAATCGTAGCTGTGGTTACTGATAAAAACTACTAAAAGTGGCTAAAAACAATGGATATTCCCTTTCCTTTTGTGAGTTTGGTTGGTCATTTAAATATGAGCAGATTGTGAAAAACAATGAAACACATAAATAATGTCCAGAAAACTATACAACCTCTGAATGTATACATGCATTGAAATATCACATTGTATCTATAAATATGTGCAATTATATATTAATTATAAATTTAAAAAATAAATGAAAATATATAGCCTCTGAATAAAGAAAATTATATAATTACACGGTCAGCCCTCCGTATTTGTTGATTGAGCATCCTAGGAGTCAACCAATCAGGATTGAAAATACAGTATTTAGGGAATTCATAGACCTGCAGATGTGGAGAGTGGACTTTTGGTATTCACCGGTTCTGAACTTGAGGGTTGAGTATCTGCAGATTTTGGTGGGTACACAGGGAAGTGACCTGGAACCAGTACCTCACAGATGGCAAGGGATGACTGTGTATTTATTATATAACAACATATAATGTATTATAATTGACTATCAAATATTAATAGTTAAATTTCAAACTAGATTATTACAAGCAGATATTTACTTGGGTCCTAACAAACCAATGTGAGCTCATGAAATTTGCATAAATAAAATAGCAAATACATCAGTAGAAAATGTGATTTTATTAAAAGTACAATGTACACATTTACTTTGAATTCTCTGTTATGATATCTATTGCTTAATTAAAATCAGCTCTTTATTTCATATGTTGGACATCTAATTAAATGTACAAATTACAAAAATCATGAAAGGTTTTAAAAGGTAAAATAACATTCCTTTTACTTACTTCCTAGGCAGTAACACTTTAAATTACATCGTTTTATTTCATGTAGAAGTCTCACATGCATATTGATATAAATTTAACAAAATAGGTATTTCCAAGCCCTGATATATTTTGTCATAAGTATTTAGAATAGTAAATATTTTTAAAACCAGGACATTGCTGCTAAAAGTACCGACTGTGATTTACTGAGAAGCAATTCAGAAAAATTATCTCCTAGAACAATTGCTATGAAGTAAACTTGATCAAATAAATAAATCATAAGCACATATTAATTAAAGTAGAAGAAACAAAATAGAATTTTGGACATGGAAATAAAGTATAGAAAGGAGAAAACTAAGGTTCACATTAAAAAAGATCAAGTAATAATCATCTGTTTAACAAGTAGGCTATTTTTTAGCATGATACCTATCAGCGTGTTTTTTTATGCAAAACATGGAAGTTTTCAATGACTAAATATTACTTAAGGGTGAAATCCTCAAATACTTTTAATTACCTCTTTTAAAATAATAACCTCAATTAATCTTGTCAGTATATGCGTTTCTTTCACATAGTACTTATACATCAAAATATTGTTAAAGCTTGATGTATATAATTTGCAGGGCTCTGTCAAGAATGAATCCAGCTTGATTATATATGTTATTTTATGTAAACAGAACATGAAAAATTGCTTATTTTTAACCTTGTACTTCAGATAAAGGGTTGACTAAAATTTTCCTTGCAATGGATAGAAATGCAAAGAAATGATGGAAGAGATAACAAGTTCAAGCATCTTTAATCTTTGATCACTGTCTTGCAATATCCACCCTTATCTTAAGTGTAAAAGAGCATTAGAAAGGAAAAGAAGGAGGAGGAGGAAAAAAGGGAGAAGCGATGGCAAAAAAAGAGATTAAAAAAAAAACAGAATGTAAATTCCAACCTCAGTGAGATCCCCTATATAATGTCAGCTAGATGACATGATCAGGACTATTTTTCCCTTGTCAGTAGGCTGTGGAGTCAGAGGCAGACAGACAGTTATCTTCCATCTTTTCCTCCAAAACCAAACCAACGTCTTCCCTCTTGCCATTCAATTGACGTGGAAAGGCTAGCCTAGGGAGAAACTAGCAAAATAAGACATAAGCTAGTGACTGAGAGCTTGCTCTAGCCACAGAAAAAAGCAGGCCTAGCACCAATTCCCAAATGAAAGCAGTCTCCAGACTGAACATGGCTGAAATGAAAGAGTGACCAATGAACCTTCTCAGCCAAGCTGTATGTCCCAGCATCCAAAAAGTCACGTTGCTCAGACCCAGATTCATCTATGCTGCTTGGCTGAGTCTTCAATCTCAACTGTAACAGTGTTTTGAATTTCACTAATCTGTAACAGTGTTTTGAATTTCACTAATCTAGAGCAGTATTTTGGGGGCCTTGGAGTAGAAAAATAATGTGATAGAAATATTTACCAACATCGAGATTGCTTTCCCTAGAATTCATTGCAGTAAGGGAGAATATTATCCTGACAGTTTTAGCAGTATCTCAAAAAAGGGAAATCAGAGGGAGGTTTTTATAGGATTTGGAGATTTAAGTTTAAATGGTTTAATTTGGATCTTTCAGTGTAGGGTTAGCCAGTTTTGACAGTAGTGTGGCATAGTGGATTAGAGTAGTGATGGTCTTAAAATAAATGTTGGTAAGTAAATTATTGTGTGATAAGTGAACTCCTTGTCCAGCCCAGCAGACTACTCTGCATGAGATGCCTGAAACAAAAAATAAAGTTATGTGTACGTTTATAAAGTATTATCTTTTCTGGACAAAGGGCATAGGAAATGAACTAAATCATATTGATAAAAGTGGTCTCTATTCTTAATCTTAATAAGTGTGATGTTCTGGTGTAGTTTTTCACAGTTTTCAGATGAAACTAATGTTTTGGTTTTGGATTATAAGATTGATAACGGACAATTCTCAAACCAAATGATTTTCATTGTAGAAAAAATTTTAATTAAAAATACTGAACTTGCTCCTGATAATGTTTTAAATCCTAATGTGATATCTTAAGTGTGATTTTGTGAACTGAAATTATATCACAGCAGGAAAACTGCTTAACCCACTGAAATATGATGCATAAATTGTTCTCCCTTATTATAAATTTCTTATCATTATATAATGTTTTAATAAATGTAATGCTTGTCAGAAGTATTTTAATTTGTTAGAGTATGTGTAACTTTTAAAAGTCATTTAAAAGTTAATAATTAAAATACAGTACATGTGACCATTTAAATTATGCTTAGAGATATTGTTAGCAGAGAAGGAGATTTATTGCATTCTATAAAAACTCAACAGCAGAACTGAGATAGACCACAATCTACGTAAGGAGCACATATATACAACATACATGCACAAATAGATGATAAATTGTTTTGAGCAAGTAAGTAATGTATCTTCTAGTAAAAGCTTAACAATTCTTTTCTCCCTTCAGGAACTAGAGTTCACTAGGAAGTAGATAAGACATTATAGTGTTTCTGCATATTGAATAGTTTTAATTATCCATTATTAGTAAAGCCCTTAGTTAAGTACTTCTACTTTGTTGATATAGTTTGGCTTTGTCCCCATCCAAATCTCAACTTGAATTTTATCTCCCAGAATTCCCACGTGTTATGGGAGGGACTTAGAGGGAGGTAATTGAATCATGGAGGCAAGTCTTTCCTGTGCTATTCCCATGATAGTGAATAAGTCTCATGAGATCTAATGGATTTATCAGGGGTTTCCACTTTTGCATATTCTTAATTTTCTCTTGCCACCACCATGTAAAGAAGTGCCTTTCATCTCCCGCCATGATTCTGAGGCCTCCCCAGCCATGTGGAATTGTAAGTCCAATTAAACCTCTTTTTCTTCCCAGTCTCAGGTTTGTCTTTATCAGCAGCACGAAAACTAATAGTAAATTGGAACCAGTAGAGTGGGGCACTGCTGAAAAGATATCTGAAATGTGGAAGTGACTTTGGGACTGGGTAGCAGCAGAGGTTGGAACAGTTTGGAGGGCTCAGGAGAAGACAGGAAAATGTGGGAAAGTTTGGAACTTCCTAGAGACTTGTTGAATGGCTTTGCTCATAATGCTAATAGTGATATTGACAGTAAGGTCCAGGTTGAGCTGATCTCAGATGGAGATGAGGAATTTCTTGGGAACAGGAGCAGAGGTGACTCTTGTTAGGTTTTAGCAAACAGACTGGTGGCATTTTGCCCCTGCCCTAGAGATTTTTAGAACTTTGAACTTGAGAGAGATGATTTAGGGTATCTAGTGGAAGAAATTTCTAAGCAGCAAAGCATTCAATAGGTGACTTGTGTGCTGTTAAAGGCATTCAGTTTTATAAGGGAAATAGAGCAGGAAAGTTCAGAAAATGTGCAGTCTGACAATGCAGTAGAAAAGAAAAGCCCTTTTGTTTTTTTGTTTTTGTTTTTGTTTTTGTTTTTTGAGGATAAATTCATAAATTCAAGCTGGCTGCTGAAATTTACATAAGTAACAAGGAGCCTAATGTTAATCCACAAGACCATGGGGAAATGTCTCTAGGCCATGTCAGACCTTCAGGGCAGCCCCTCCCATTACAGGCCTGGGAGCCCAGAGGAAAAAGTGGTTTTGTGGGCCGGGTCCAGGGTCCTCGTGCTCTATGCATCCTCAGGACTTGGTGCCCTGTGTCCCAGCCACTCCAGCCATGGCTGAAAGGGGCCAAGGTAGAACTCAGGCTGTGGCTTCAGAGGGTGAAATCCCCAAGCCTTGGCAGCTTCCATGTGGTATTGAGCCTGCAGGTGCACAGAAGTCAAGAATAGAGGTTTGGGGATCTCCGCTTAGATTTCAGAAGATGTATGGAAATACCTGGATGCCTTGGCAAAAGTTTGCTGGAGGGGCAGGGCCCTCATGGAGAACCTCTATTAGGGCAGTGCAGAAGGGAAATGTGGGGTCGGAGCTCCGACACAGAGTCCCTAATTGGGCACTGCCTAGTGGAGCTGTGAGAAGAAGGCCACCATTCTCCAGACCCCAGAAAGGTAGATCAACTGGCAGCTTGCATCGTGTGCCTGGAAAAGCCACAAACACTCAACACCTGCCTGTGAAAACAGTGAGGAGAGAGGCTGTTTCTTGCAAAGCCAAAGGGGCGGAGCTGCCCAAGACCATGGGAACTCACCTTTTTCATCAGCGTGACCTGCATGTGAGACCTGAAGTCAAAGAAGATCATTTTGAAGCTTTAAAATTTGACCGCCCCACTGGATTTCAGACTTGTATGGGCCCCGTACCCCCTTTGTTTTGGCCAGTTTCTCCCATTTGCAATGGCTGTTTAACCCAATTTCTGTACCCCCATTATATCTAGGAAGTAACTAACTTGCTTTTGATTTGACAGGCTCATAGACTGAAGGGACTTGCCTTGTCTCAGATAAGACTTTGGACTGTGGACTTTTGGGTTAATGCTGAAATGAGTTAAGACTTTGGGGGACTATTGGGAAGGCATGATTGGTTTTGAAATGTGAGAACATGAAATTTGGAGGGGCTGGGGCGCAATGATATGGTTTGGCTTTGTCCACACCCAAATCTCAACTTGAGTTGTATCTCCCAGAATTCCCACATGTTGTGCAAGGGCCCCAGGGGGAGGTAATTGAATCATGGGGGCCAGTCTTTCCCATGCTATTCTCATGATAATGAATAAGTCTCCCAAGATCTGATAGTTTCATCAGGGGTTTCTGCTTTTGCATCTTCCTCATTTTCTCTTGCCACTGCCATTTAAGAAGCACTCTTTGCCTCCTGTCATGATTCTGAGGCGTCCCCAGCTATGTGGAACTGTAAGTCCAGTTAAACCACATTTTATTCCCAGTCTCAGGTATGTCTTTATCAGCAGCATGAAATTGGACTAAGACATTTGTTAAGTATGAATTGAACTCATCATTGAGGAAAACTTCTTAAATCCAGTGTTTATTCAAGTGTTTATAAGAAATCTCACTTGATAAATGTATACTGAGTGCCTACTACATATGGATCAAGCAATATTCCAGGCACTATGAACAATCAAAAACAAACTAAAAAATAGAAAAATCCATTCTCATAGAGTTTATCATTAAACAAGAAGACATATAAAATAAACAAATAAATAAGTTCTGTGGAATTTCAGATGATGGTACACACAAAACAGAAAAATAGATCAGTGAAGGGGAATACTCTGAATATACGAGAAATTCTGAACAAAGCAGTATCAAACCAAAGGGCAAAAGTTGGTTCTTGGAGGCCAGAAATATTACATAGCACAATATTTTGTGGTTCTCTAAAACTCAAAAACATCTGAAAAAAAATCTTATTCTAGTATTTAATTATCTCATTCGTTTTATTTTTATCTTTCTTTAGAGGACACAATGGAAGACAAAATTGTTTAAAGACATTAAGATATACTGTTTCATATTGAGGCTACTTACTAAATTCAAACAAATATTTATGTATGGTGAGGAATCACATTTTTGGACTCTTGTAAAGCCTCTATTATGTTAAAAATTTTTCTTTTTTTTTTATGTTTTTTATTTTTTATTATTATTATTTTTTTTTTATTATACTTCAGGTTTTAGGGTACATGTGCACAATGTGCAGGTTTGTTACATATGTATCCATGTGCCATGTTGATTTCCTGCACCCATTAGCTCGTCATTTAGCATTAGGTATATCTCCTAATGCTGTCCCCGCCCCCCCCACCCCCACCCCACAACAGTACCCGGAATGTGATGTTCCCCTTCCTGTGTCCATGAGTTCTCATTGTTCAATTCCCACCTATGAGTGAGAACATGCGGTGTTTGGTTTTTTGTCCTTGCGATAGTTTACTGAGAATGATGTTTTCCAGTTTCATCCATGTCCCTACAAAGGACACGAACTCATCATTTTTTATGGCTGCATAGTATTCCATGGTGTATATGTGCCACATTTTCTTAATCCAGTCTATCGTTGTTGGACATTTGGGTTGGTTCCAAGTCTTTGCTATTGTGAATAGTGCCGCAATAAACATACGTGTGCATGTGTCTTTATAGCAGCATGATTTATACTCCTTTGGGTATATACCCAGTAATGGGATGGCTGGAAGTAGAAGATAGTAACTCATATTTTTCAGATATTTTCATGAACAAATGAGTTTTATTTGACAATTAGTACCTTACATTGTTAATCTGCTTGAAAAGGCAAATGTCTAAAATTAAAATTAAATGAAAAATGATTTTTTTATTCAGCACGCATAAATATAAGTTTAGAAAATGATTTATCATTTCATAAAGTAGAAAACTATCTAAATTGTGCTTTCCAATCATATTTTTGTCTATATCAAACTGTAACAAAGTACATATGAAAAATATTATTTTCAAAAGAATAAAATGTTAAGAAAACACCGAAAGACCTAATTTTCTGTAAGCTTCAGATTAAATTTACTTATGGATAGATATGTTCATAAACTTTTATAAATTTTATTTGGAATATGAATTTCCAGCTCCTTTGTTTGCAAGTGTGTGAACAAGTTTACCAGTACAAAAAGCAAACATAAAATGTCCTTCCTTATATATATGTGAATGTGTTTTTCTTTTCCTGATGTTAACAAACCAATTGCAGCAATTATTTAGGATGATATAAAATGAAGGTCCAGTTTCAAATATTGGATCAGTTGAAGAAACTTCATTATTCTCTTCGGTGTACCTTATAAGAAGTGATTATTCCAAAATTGTATTCAAAACATATATGCTCCAATAAAATGTGTTCCACTGTCTTTGATATTTAAGCATTTAGGTATTTAAGTAGAAACTTACTGCTTTCAAAAAGCAAACAGAACATAACCAAGCTGCAACAAAAATAATAAACTTAAATGAATAACACTATTCAAAGAATAATAACCAAACAGAAAGTAAGGAAATGACACAGCAATTAATTATTTCTTTAAGTTGAAAGAAAAATGCAAGACCTAGAGAATAAAGAATAACAAAACATTTAAAATACATGAAAATCCTTTGATTTTTTTTGAATAACATGCTTTGAAGAACACTTGTGGTTTTGTTTTCTGTTCATGTGCTTTGGTTTTCTGATTCCTAAGTTCTGCAAATGACATTTATTGTTAGTAATAACTTAATAAGAATTTATGCATATATTGTTTTATTTCTATGTTAATAAGTATGCCTTCTATTAAAGCAGTATTTTTATATTTTTGTGCATAATCTATAATTAAAATTTAGATTTAGTCAAGGACATTTTTTAAAAAAGTAAATTTTAGAAGATTATATATGAGGATGGACAACTCTCTCATAAAGGCTATTTTATATAATTTAAAAGAGTTTTAAAATAAACATATAAACAGTTTTAAAATAAACATAAATAATACAATCTTCATTTTATATTGAAATGAGTTATGGTGGTACTGGTTAATTATTTAAAGGTTTTGATGAATGTATATGTAAATGCATTATATCTAGTATTGTATACATGGCAACTATAGCCATTCCCCCTGAAAGCTAAAGTATAAAATTAACTAATTCCCTGACCTCAGTCTCTTTTACAGTGGTGATCAAGTAAGAATAGTGCACCATTACAGTGAAAGACAAACACAAAATGCATTCTCTTTCAAATTTTTTAACACTCTACAATTGCTGGAAAGTGAATTGTCCTCATGAGAAAAGGCATTTACTATCAAACCATTATGTTGAAATGAATTCTAAAATGTATTTTTTGCTTATTAATGATTACATTAGAATGGATTCACAAACTTTTGAAAACCAGAGACCTGCTGTGTTTTCAAAAAATAATATAGTTTGAAATCCACTTAACAGGTGTACCACTAGCTAATAAATCTAGGATTAAAAAAAATTTGATCATTTACTTTTACATCAAATTCTATAAACATAAATTATGCACTCCCACCTTACTGAGTATAATTGAAAAGGAGACAGAATTCAGAAAAAAAATTATTTTAGATTTGTTTTTAACTATGAATGCACTACATCACTTCAGCAGCCTGTCTTAGTTAATGTATTTGTAAAAGGACAATAAAAATTTAGATAATTAACACATTCTTACCAACAAATATTATAATCTTAATGTGGTGATTGCCTAAACAGTTTTCATGGCCTTAGAATTGACTCAGGGCTTCTTGTGAACTTGAAAATAAATCTATTCTAATTCAATCATAAAAATAAACTCTCTACATTGAAATCATATCTCAATGTTATGATATAAAGACATTCACTACATTGGCATATTTGTTTGGGGGGAATGACAAAGTAGGTACTAGGTATAATTTGAAATGGAGTAAAATGTCTTATATTATGTTGCAAGTTCCAAAGATTCATCATTAAATTCATTTTATCACTGATTCTTCATGAGAAAACAGATATTTGGCAAAGTTGATATTTTAAAAGATAAATTTACAACACGTTTTTATTTTGCTGAGGAAATGGCGGTGTTCTAGGTAATGAAAGTTTGCATAGTACACTTAGTTGCCCTGCAAATTGATATATTGGAATATTTAGCAACTTGGGAGATAACAAAGAATTACAGCATTCTTTGGGAGACAGATACAGAAGTTGAAAGTTATAGGAAAAAAGTGGGAGAAAGTAAAAATCAATGCATTCAATGTATTTTGTCAACAATCATTTATGGAGATATTTCTATTTGCTAGAATTATGGTTCTGGTAATATTACAATACATGTTAAAAATCCAGGCCAATGAGATCATAATCAATTGGCTAGTTTAAAGTTTACTAGCACAGGATAAACAAAACACAAAACAGAAATATAAAAAGTCATATTGTAAAGTGAAGATAAATAACTATGGTTATTTTTAAACAAATAATATACTCTCTGTGAATTAGATATTTTGCCCTTCTAAAGAACAGTCTATACCCATAAATAGGTTATCTAACTAAAAGCAGACATGTGCTGATACAAATTTTTCCAATCATATATCATAATATTATCAGACAGCAAAGTACTCAAAACAATTGACAACTAATTGCAATATTACATTCTGAATATAAATGTTAATATAAAATGTGACTATTTGGAATACTATTTGATGTATATTGAACATCTACAGCACAATGTTAAACAGAATATACATCGATGATGTGGCTATCTTAATTTTTCTTGAGTGAATATTCTATATGCGTTTATACAGATGCTTTGTAATTTTTTCTTCCATCTGACAACTATTTATTGGCCTAAGTGAAAACTTTGATGAGACCAGAAGTTATTTTGTAGATTGCATTAATTAAATAGGTACTATTATAAATAAAATAATTTAATTCAGTAGAAAACACTACTGTATGTAATAACAAGTAATAAGAAAGGAGTGTTTTTGGTTGATCCAAGCATTATAATTACTGTCAATAATGTAATTTATTTATCTCTCTCTGAATTTAAAGTACTTTGCTATTAGGGCCTTAGACTAAACTAAGATGTATTGTGTAAATAGAATTTCAATAAATAATATGAATAGGACGTAAATAGGAAGGACAAAAGGAAAAATAAAGAGCATAAATCAGACTATTCTTCCATTTTATATAATATTGGGGATTTTAGAGTTTAACAATTTCCAAGTTACTTCATAAGCAAAAAAAATATATATATGGTTACCAGATAATACACCATGATTCATTTCCCAAAATATACCTAACACAGGCAACTTTAATGCTATTATTAAGTAAATAACAAGTAGCCTATAATCCCAGCACTTTTGGAGGCCGAGGTGGGTGGATCACTTGAGGTCAGGAGTTCGAGACAAGTGTGGCCAGCATGGTGAAACCCCATCTCTACTAAAAATATAAAAATTAGCCAGGTATGGTGGTGAGTGCCTATAATCTCAGCTACTCAAGAGGCTAAGGCAGGAGAATCACTTGAACCTGGGAGGCAGAGGTTGCAGTGAACCCAGATCACGCCACTGCACTCCAGCCTGGGTGACAGAGTGAGATGTCTCAAAAAAAAATTAAAGGTTATCTGTAGGCAATAATTAAAGGAATTATTATCTGTAGGAGTTTATTTTCCTATTTAATATCCTCATGGCAAACACCCTCATTTGTTTCTAATAATTTTACATATTATCTGCCTTTGGGGCCTAGCTTAACTAGACTATTTACTTACATATTTTATAATTGACAAATCAAATTGTATATATTTGCCATGTAGAACTTTACTTTGAAGTTTATTTCTATTGTGGAGTGACTAAATCTAGCTAATAAACATACGTTTTCTCATATAATTATCATTTTTGTGGTGAGAATACTTTACACCCATCCTCTTATCATTTTTAAAAAATATATTTTTAACAATAGTCACCATGCTGTACAAAAGATCACTTGAACTTTTTCCTTGTATCTAACTGAAATTTTGTGTCCTTTGTTCAACATTGCCCCCAAACACTCACTCAATCACTTCAGTCCCTGGCAATCAACATTCTACTCTACTTCTCTATAGTTTTTTAGATTTCATGCATGAGTGATATCATGTGGTATTTGTCTTTCTGTGTCTGGTTTATTGCAATTTACATAATGTCTCCTAGGTTTATCTATGCTGTTGCAAATGTCAGGATTTAATTATTTTTAAAAGCTAAAGAGTATTTCAATGTGTATATGGACCACATTTTCTTTATCCATTCATTCAGTGAATGGATTGAATGTGAGGAATTGTGAATGTGAGGAACTGTGAGGAATATGAGAGTGCAAATATCTCTTTAAGCACTGACTACATTTCCTTTGGATATACACCCAGTAGTGGGATTATGGGATCATAGGCTAGTACTATTTTTAATTTTTTGAGGAAACTCCATATATTTTTTCATAATGGCTATACTAATTTACATTTCTACCAACAGTCTGCAAGGATTCCCTTTTCTGTACATCTCTGCCAATACTTGTCATTCACCTATTTGATTACAGCCATTCTAACCTGTGTGCGATGTTATATCATTGTGGCTTTAATTTACATTTCCTTGATTATTAGTGATGTTGATTAGCGCATTTTTTAATGTACCTTCTGATCATTAGTGTGCCTTACTTTGAGAATCTTTCATTCACATCATTTCTCTATTTTTAAATTGGTTTATTTGTTTCATTACAAGTGAGTTGTTTGCGTCTCTCATATATTTTGGATATTAACCTCTTATCTGATGAATAATGTGTGTATATTTTCCCCCACTATTTACCTTGTCTTTTCACTCTGTCAATTGTTTGCTATGCAGAAGCTTTTAGTATGACGTAATCCCATTTGTTTATTTTTGTTTCTGTTGCCTGTACTTTTGGGGACATATCCAATAAAACACTACCCAGATCAATGTCATGGAGATTTTTTCTTGTTTTATTTTAGTAGTTTCATAGGTACAGGGCATATACTGTTTTTCATCTTTTCGGATTTGATTTTTTTATATGGTATGAAATACATGTCTAATTTTATCCCTCTGTATGATGATATCCAGTTTTACCAATAACATTTATTGGGTGGGGTGTGGTGGTTCGTGCCTATAATCCCAGAACTTTTGGAGGCTGAGGTGGGTGGATCACCTGAGGTCAGGAGTTCGAGATGAGCTTGGCCTCATCTCTACCAAATGGTAAAACCTCGTCTCTACTAAAAAAGTACAAAAAAATTAGCCAGGCGTGGTGGCATGTGTCTGTAGTCTCAGGTACTTGGAAGGCTGAGGCAAGATAATCACTTCAACCTGAGGGGCTGAGGTTGGAGTGAGCCGAGATCACGCCACTGCACTCCAGACTGGGCAACAGAGTAAGACTCTGTCTCAAAAATAATAACAATAATAATAGCATTTGATTGTATAAGTGTAGATTCATATCTAAGTTCCTTATTCTTTTCCACAAGCCTGTGTGTCTATTTTTATGCTGGTGTCATTCTGCTTTGCTTACTATAGCCTATGACATCTTTTTAAGCCTGGTAGTGTGATACCTCTAGCTTTATTCTTTGAGACGGATTCCCCTGACCCAGGTGGATCAAGCGACTCACTGAAACCCTCCGGTTCACCCATTCTCTGCGGGACTACAGGCGCCCGCCACCACGCCTGGCTAACTTTTTTGTATTTTTAGTAGAGACGGGGTTTCACCTTGGTCTTGATCTCCTGACCTCGTGATCCGCCCACCTCGGCCTCCCAAAGTGCTGGGATTACAAGCGTGAGCCACCGCGCCCGGCACCTCTAGCTTTATTCTTTCAGCGTAAGATTGCTTTAGGTATTTGTGGTCTTATTCGGTTCATAAACATTTTAGCATTGCTTCTTATATTTCTATGAAGATTATCTTGGTATTTTGATAGAAATTGCATTGGATTTTTCATCATTTTGGGTAGTATAAACATTTTAACATTAATTCTTTCAATAAGTGAACATATAATATCTTTACATTTATTTGTGTCTCAACTTCTTTGATGAATGTTTTATTTTTCAGCACACAGATCTTTGACTTTCTTGGTTAAATTTATTCCCAAATACTTAATTTTCATTGTGATTGTAAATAGAATTGTCTTCTTAATATAACTTTCAGATAATTTGCTGTTAGTGTATAGGAACACTACTGATTGTTGTATGCTGGTTTTGTTTCCTCCAAATAAGCCTTTGGAGAATATGGCTCAGAAAATATTGAGAAAACACTACTAGGCCATAGTCCTGATTTCTACATGGCAGAAAACACTGCAAAATGATATGACGAGAAGATGACTGACTCCTCTTTAAAGAAACTGAATGATGAACTCATACATAATGCATCTAGAACATGGTATACATGGGACTCCAATTAATGAATCATATTTTAGAAAGTCTTACCTCTACAGCAAATGATTTATGAAGAAATTTAAATAAATTATGAATAGTGACCATCTTTACCAATCAATTGTTGATTAGTAATTATTTGTTATAAATATCTATTGATGGTCATAATTAATAATTTATATTAATAATACATAAATTTAAATAAAAAATTAAGTTAATCACTGAGTATTTAAATAGATTCATACTTCTATGCCAGTAAATGATTAATAATAGTGTTTTAGAACTATAACATAAAGGAAGTTTTAAATTTCAGATATGAAAGTTAGTTGTACAGGTGATTACATTAAAAATATTTATTGAGAGTCTACTGTGAGCTAGGCACTATTCTGGACACTGAGATACAGAGTAGATAGATAGATAGGTAGATAGATAGCTAGACAGACAGACAGACAGATAGATAGAAATAGATGCTAAAGATAAACAGTAAAAACTCGAATATGTAAATTATTCATTCTGTAGGTCCATTTTCACTCTGTTCTTTGCTTCCTTTGCTGTGCAGAAGCATTTTAGTTTGATTTTAAGTACTAGTTTTTTCTTGAAAACACACAGAGCCTGTATTATTTATATTTTGTTTTCACTACTAAGTCAATCATTATAAGGCTATCCAAAATGTTAAGAAGCGTGGCTGAATACTGTCTGTCAATTCTAAGACAAAGGGTCATGTCAGGATTAAGAAAATAAAAATTATATTGATATAAATTATTAATAGAAAAATAATGATGTGTCATTACTATTTTTACTCTTTTGTTTGTGAGTAGATTAATTTTAAACATAGCTCTAGGAGCTAAAATGCTAATATATTCATTACTTTCCATGTCTTCAATTAAGCATTGCATTTCTAAAGTTTTATGACTTCTGTTGTCTTAATATTGATATGTCAAATTTATCTCAAAGGCTTTTTATATTATACGTTTAAAATATTTCAGATACTTTTTATTAATATTAGATTTTATTTTTAAACTATTATTCATAAATCCAAATATAATTGATTCAAATAGTAGTAAGATCTTAGTTTTCCATTACCATACAGAGCTTGTACATAAATGAAAGCAAATTAATTTTTCTCCACGAATTTTGCTGTTAAGAACACATTTTTGTTCTTAACATAGCAAAAGATTTTAAAACAGTTTTTCTTGGAAGAAATTTAGTAAGAGGCAATGCTTCTAGCTTGTGTAAATCTCTAAACTCTATTATGTCTGTGCCCAATTTTGATATAAATTGAAAGCACTCAAATCAAATTTCTAAAATATCTAGAATTTTAAATGAAACTTTAAACAGAGAAAACATTTCAAATAAAAGGTAGATTCCGGAACAAAGTTGTAATGAGCATTTAAAATATCTTCATTTGAATACTCACCATGTTTCAAAGTTTAGGTATTTTTGCTTTGAGCTGTGGAGAAATGTTTTTTCTTTAGTAATTTAACTACATTCGAAGCCACTGTTCTCAGTGATATGAAGCAGCAAAAGACACGAATAATTATTTTGAAAGTGGATGCAAAAGCACCCCTCCCGTAACTTCTACACATAAGAATAGACATTTCTCCCTTCTCTGGAATTCTGTCTGTTGAATTTTAAACATAGACCTTCTTCTGTGGAGGTAAATGACTTTCTACAAATGGGGAACATTTAATAACCTACTCAGTTAATAACTTACTAGGTTACTCCTGCATTTATTATGAGAAAATGTTTTACTCATCTATTGCCACTTCTTTTAGTGATCGGTGTGTTTCAGAAGCCTTTGTTCTTCTCCTGAGACAAAACTCTCTCTACTTTGTTTTCTTTATGCTCATGGCCCTTAGATCGTAACACTGTCCACTCATCTCTGATTGATAGACCTCGGAGACTCTGTCAAGGCTGCTGGTCCCCAATGCCATTAAACTGTCATTCATCTTCCCAGCTTCACAACTCTAAAAAGAGTTTTCCATTACTATTAACTCACCTGGAGAGTGCGTTGTCTTTCTGTAGTGCTTGGGTCTTTTACTCTAAAGGTGGCTTTATCTTTGATATAGTCAAATGTGTTTTAACAAAAATAACTGTGAGATATATGTGTGTGTATATGTATATGTAAATTGATAAAATTGTATATGTTTGTGGTGTATGACATAATGTTTTGATAAATGTATACGTTGTGAAGTGGCTAAGTTAAGCTAATTAGTTTATTCATTATCTTACCACTTTTGAGATAAAAACACTTAAAATCTACTATCTTAGCAATATTCAGGTATATAATATACTGTTATAAACTACTGTTACTTTATGAGGTACAATAAGTCTCTTGAACTTATTCTTCATGTTTAACCAAAATTTTGTATCATTTCATCCACATCTCCCAAACCTCTAACTTTGGGTTACTGCCATTTTGTTCTCTGTTTCTATAGGTTTAATTTTAAGATCCCACTCACAAGTCAAATTTTATGATATTTACCTTTCTGAACCTGGCTTATTTTACTTAATGTCCTCCAGGTTAATCTATATTGTCAATAAAATGACAGGAATTACTTCTATATATGGCTGAATAGTATTCCCTTGTGTATATGCATATATCATATTTTCTTTATTTCTTTATCCACTTATGGACATCTAGGTTGATTCACATCTTGGCTATTGTTAATAATGCTGTAGGGAACATAAAAGTTCAGATATCTCTTTGACGTATGTGTTTCATTTCTTTAGGATATATACCCAGTAGTGGATGGTGGATCACATGATAATTCAATAAAGATTTTTGATTTAAATTTTTCTTATTGAAATTTACATGTTTTTCAAAGT
Organism: Hylobates moloch; assembly: GCF_009828535.3. Lineage (NCBI taxonomy): Eukaryota > Metazoa > Chordata > Mammalia > Primates > Hylobatidae > Hylobates > Hylobates moloch. Next base: position 144,283,616 of record NW_026652279.1, read on the forward strand.
ACATGTATAACAAATAGCAAGACTATTAGAGAAATAAGTATCATTATTTAAATAGTTGGTTTACAGTACAATTCCTTATCTTATTTTTTGACATTTTCCAGGTGTCTCAGTCCATTAGTGCTGCTCTAACAAAATACTTCAGACTGGGTCATTTACAAATAATAGAAATTTATTTCTCATAGTTTTTTAGGCTGAAAAGTCTAAGGTTCAGATGCCAGTAGATTCAGTGTCTGGCACAGCCTTGCTTTCCACTTTCAAGATGGTGCCTCTTGCTGTGTCCTCACATGCCAGTGTTTGTTTGTATCTTGATTGTCTAAATATCTGCGCATTTGTTGTGGGTAGTTCTGTTTTACACATGATACGGATTACTTCTCAGAGTACAATCTCTTATGAAAACTGTGGGTTTGTTCTTTGAACAATAATATAATAGCATCATGGACTGTTCACTTTCTCATTATTTAATTTTGCTATAATCAAACTTCTAAAATTTAAAATACTGGCTTCTAATTTTTCATGAGAATTATTCCAAAGCTTGTGAGACTGCATATCCTAAGGACTCAGTTGTCAAAATTTCAGTAAAGAAGTTTTTTAAGGAAGGAGTATCGGGGTGCTTTGAAATTGTGTGCAGACTAATATGCATACAATCTGGGAGGCCTGTTAGAAGAAAAAGCAAACAAATTTACAAATACAAATTTAAAACCATGGAAGATACTCATTCAAGTGAGAGTCCATACAGCTTAAAGTTTATTAGCTTCATGGTAAATCCAATTTTACTAAAGAATATATATCTCAAAAAACTTCCCAGGTGATTCAAAGGTATGAATTCTATAAACCACGCTTTTGAATTTTTTTCTTCTAACTTCGCATGATCACGTTCAGATAGTTGCTATAAGTTTTTACACATGTATATGTATACACATGGTTTGGACATGAAAGAAATTATTCAAAAATAGTTATTTCTGGATACAAAACTTGACTTCTCACTTTATGTTAAATACTACATCTCCAAATTTAAATAAAGAGCTCCATTAAATGTTATTTCATGGGAATGCCATATGTTTGGTAGGTAATACACATTAATCAATCTATTCATAAATATTTGAAAATATTTTTAAGTAGAACTATTCAAACCTAAGTTAATACATGAATATTAAATATATGGCTCCAGATTTGTAAGGCAGACAATTCTGATAAGAGCTTTCTGTCAACATAATTATTTTTCTAAGTTTTCTGAATTTAAATTGACAAATAAATGAAAGAAGATTTTGTAAGTATTTATTAAGTGAAAATTTTCATGTCAAAGTCCACTCTGTCTTATCATCATCAACCAAAAATTATTGAGAGCTTGAAAAATATTTTATTTTATAAGTACCAACACTATTTATTAGTCACTGTCATTAAGTTTGTATTTCACACATAAATAAATGATTGTGTATATAAATGGCTGCTTTTTTTCTCTTCCATATATCAGAATAGCATAACTCACTTTCAAGTAAGTATAATCTCACTTTCAGGAGGTACTTCAAAACCTTCATTTGTATTAAATAATTCCAAGTGTTCTTGTATACATTTGAGCTCCATTTAGCAGTGGGACTCAGCTTTCTCTGAGTTCTCAAGTAACTGCCTTACTTAAGCAAAAGTAAAATATAAAATAGTCTCAATATTAATTGAGACTATTAATGACTCTTTTTCAAAATATGACGTCTTAATAGAGTGAATATCAATATTTAAACACACAACCTCTTTACAGATAAATAATGGTTTGTCCCTTAAATTCTATCTGATACAATTATTTTTCATTCAATTAGTTAATTGTTTTTATAGATTACATAGACATACATATATACATATGTATATATATTTAGTCTTTTCATAGTAGTTTTACACTTGGCTTATATGATGTAACTTAATCACAAGATAAATTCTTAAGTTGAAAGTGATACCAATATTGTAAAACAGCTTCAAGCTCCAGAGTTGTGCATTTGAAATATCAAATGTGATTCATAATTTAGTAGACATTGAATCTTTTTACATTTTTCATAAGAAATTGAATGAGTTTTCCTAAAAGTAGTACATTGTGGTATGTTGTACAGATGGTATATTATACATTTTGGGAACATTAGTAGATTTTTGTAAAAACTAATTTTTTTCTACTTAAAGAGAAAAAAGGCAACTTGGGTAATTTCTGATTCAAACTAGGTGACATAAAACAGTTTTTTCCTGGCTTCTCCTCACTAACAACCATGATCATCCCTGAAAATGGTAGAAGAGATAATCAAAAGAGGACTCTGAAATGTGGTAAGAAAAAGGCAAGCTGATTTGAGATCTCAGGACTGGACAAAAAGCACAGAGACAGGGCATCTTAGGTCTTACTTCTCAAAGAAGGCAATTTCGATCCTACATTGCAACAAAATTTGTTTAGAAATACATGTATTTAGTCTCTACTCCCAGTACCTGACACAGAGCTTCTAAATCCCTCAGAATCTCCTGCACTTGGGATCCTTCTGGACCTTGCCCTACGTATCTCTTCATCTGGCTATTCGTTTGTATGCTTTATAATATCCTTTATAAGAAACCATTAATAGAAAGTAAGTTGTAATCCCTGAATGCTGTGAGCTATTCTAGCAAGCTGTAGAACCAAGAAGGAAGTCATGGGATCTCTCCACTTGTCAGTCTGTCAGAAATACAGGAGGTCTAGACTTGTGATCAGCATTTGAAGTGAGGGTTGTCTTGTATGACTGAGCCCTTAATCTGCAGATTCTGTGTTAACTCTTGAGTAGTTCGTGTCTCAGTTGAATTAAGCTGTAGAACATCCAGTTGATGTGTACAGAAAACTGGAGCACAGCTTGATGTGGAAAACCTACACATTTGATGTCTGAAGGGTTTTGAGTAGAGAAATGGCTTGTCTCTTAGTTGGTGTCAGAGAAGTGAGATGTGGTAACACAGCCTGTGACATAATTTGTGAAGAGAAAGAATGAAAAGGTAGAGAGCTGAGGAACTTTGATCTCTGGATAGATACTTAGTCACCTGTGGTATGAAACTGCAGCTGTGCTGTCATGAGTTACTAAAGGTAAAATTTACCACCACAAATTAGAATTGGTGGTAGACCCAATTCTCAAGAAGTCAGCTCATTAGATAACTAAGGAAATGCAAAATAATAAGAAACATGCTAAACATACAATCCCTTGGTTATTGTTTTTTGTAATGGCTAAAATGAAACAAGGTTCTGGGTCAGGCCTTGATGCTCAAGTAAGCTTAGACTTCTGTTAGTCTGAGCTTCATCCAGTAGCATTAAAGCTGCCTACAAAAGAAGCATTTATGCCATAACAACAGAAAGTACCTCTAAGGCTTCTAGTGACCAAGAAGATGATCCACATGAAGGGAGGGAAAATCTAAACTAGGAAACTACTGAAACCAGTTAAAAGAGTTGTCCCATATTGTAGGTCAGTATCATCAGCTTCCTGAAGAGCCTTTACTGAAATCGATTTTGAGAGTGACTAATTTGGAAGTAGTGTATTTGATTTCAAATGCTGCAGAGTGGAAGAGCATATTTGGGCTGACACAAGACCCGCAGTTCACTAGCATAATTACACATAGCTCTGTGTGAGCCAGACACACAGGAAGTTATTCCCAAGGGAACAACCAGCCTAGTGGACCATATAAAAGGGACTTCCCAACTTCATCTGTAAATGTCAAATGAGACACTGCAGATAAAGCAGTTAGTATACTTTCTATGCAAGCTAAGTGGGATAACGGCTGGGATGTTCACCCACTGAATATGCCTGTTCCTCACTGTCTTGCTGCATTTGGGTTGCTGTAACTGAATACCTTAGACTGGGTTGCTTACAGGCAACTAACATTTACTTCCCAGAGCCAAATGCACTGTGATTCTGAAAACTGCTAGTGAAGTTTTAATGGTGACTAAGGTTAGATTGGGAGGCTATGGTGATGCAATGATTACTGAGATTAGAGAAAAAGGTTGGATAAAAACTGTGAGTTTTTGTCACATATCCTTTGCCTGAACGTACTATTGAAATAGATATTATGTTTCACTGGGTATTTCTTTTCCTACCTAATACTATAAAATAGAAAGTGTGAAAATCCTCACTCAGACTAGTTTTAATTGAACAAGTTATCCAGGAACCAGCAGGTTCCTGCCTGAGCCCATAGAAATTGTTAATTTAAAACAACGTAGAATACCTAGATACCTTTTTAATTAATGACATGAGTGATGGTTACTTTTATGTGCAACTTGACTAGGTTGAGGCATACCTAGGCCCTGGTAAAATGTTATTTCTAGGTGCATATGTGAGTGTATTTCTGGAAGAAATTAGCTTTTCAATCAGTTACTGAATAAAGAAAATTGGCCGGGCACGGTGGCTCATGCCTGTAATCCCAGCACTTTGGGAGGCCAAAGTGGGTGGATCACGAGGTAAGGAGATCGAAACAATCCTGGCTAACACTGTGAAACCCCGTCTCCACTAAACATACAAAAATTAGCCGGGCATCGTGGCAGGCACCTGTAGTCCCAGCTACTCGGGAGGCAGAGGCAGGAGAATGGCATGAACCCGGGAGGCGGAGGTTGCAGTGAGCTGAGATCATGCCACTGCACTCCAGCCTGGGCAACAAGGCAAGACTCCGTCTAAAAAAAAAAAAAAAGAAAAAAGAAAATTCTCTCTCACCAATGTGAGCAAGCATCATTCAAATCATTCAATTCCCTGAGGGCCTGGATAAAACAAAAAGTAAGAGAGAGGGTAAATGTGCTTTCTTTATGGAATTGGGAAATTGTATTTTCTCCGGCCCTCAGATATGAGATCTTCTCTGGTTCTAAGGCCTTTCCACACAGACTGAACCACACCATCAACTTTCCTGGCTCTCTAGTTTGCAGATAGCATCCTGTGGGCCTTCTCAGGCTCCGTAACAACACAAGCGAATTCTCATAGTAAATCCACTCTTATGTATCTATGTATACATTATATATCTATACAGAGTTCTCTAGTGAACCCTGACTGATACAACATGCTACAAACCGAAATGCTGGTAACAACACATTTTCTGCAAAATAGCCCTTGTATGGCCCATAAAAAAAAATGAATGTCTCATGGAGACTAACAGGCTAGTGAGGCTTAAATTAAGTTGCATCTGACATAGCCTCATCAGTCCCAGACATGGTTTCCATAATGCAATAACTACAAAATGTTAAAAAAGACTGGTGCTTAGTGACTGATTTCACAAATGCTTTCTTCTATGTCTCAATCCTTGAAAAGTACCAACGGTAGTTTCATGTGTGACAGAGGCCAATTTACATTTACTCTACTGCCACAGGGTTTATCTAAACTCACCAGTTTACTGTCATAATTAGGTCAGAAGAGATTTGGACTTAATGCAGGTGTATCCATGGAGACCCAAACTGTTGTGCTGTTGCTTCAAACAACACAAATTTATGATTTTACCGTTCTGAAAATCTGAATTCCAAAATATGTCTTATGGGGACAAAAATCGAGTTGTTGGCAGTGCTGAATGCCTTCTGGAAACTCTAGTGCTTTTTCTAACTTCTAGGTTTCCCTCATTCATTGGCTCATGGCCCCCTTGCATCTTCAAAGCCAGCAGTCTCATGGTTCAAAACTCTGCTTCCTTCATCATAGCTCCTCTGACTCCTCTGACCCCCACTTACATCTTCTAAGGACCTTGTGATTATGGTAAATCTATCTGGATAATCCAGGAAAATCACCTTCTTTTAAGATATTTAATCATATTTGCAAAGCCTACTTTTCCAAGAAAGAATATATAGTCATGATTTAGGAGATTAACATGCAGACTTATCTGGATTCCATTATTCTGTCTACCACAGGTGACATGCAATGGTGATATAATGTATTGATATTTTTGATATGATGTGATGAGAATGGCATTTTGCCGCTATCTTCCTCCCCAAAACAAATAACAATGGCCAAATCATGAGAACGAACAAAAGATAAATCCCAAATAAGGACATTTTACAAAATATCTAAGTAGCAGTCCTCAAAAGTTTCAAGGATATCACAAATTAGGAACATCTAAGAAATGCTACAGCTAAGAGGAACCCAAGGAGGCATGATGAGTAAATGTAATCTAGTATACAGTATGCCATCCTACAATAGAGAATGGATATTAGGCAAAAACTAGGAAAATTTTAGGAAAGTGTGAAATTTAATAATGTATCAATATTGGCTTGCTAATTTTGACAAGTGTACCATAATAATGTTAATCATAGGAGAAACTGTGGCAAACCCTTTGTACTTTTTTGAGTGTATACAATTTCTTTGTAAAACTAAACTGTTCTAAATTTTAAAAGTTTATTTTAAGAAGAAAAGAACAAACAACACTATGATAAAAATTAAACAAGTGCCTGGAAATCTCTAGGCCAAGATGATTTTACTGGAGAATTCCATCAATCATTTACATAATTAACATAAACTTTACACATCTTTTTCTCCAAATAGAAGAGGATGAAACACTTTCCAATTCATTTTTTGAGTATTGTGCTGATATCAAAATGTGATGAGAATATAAAAAATAAAAACTATAGGCTAATACACTTTATAAAATTATATGCTAAAAACAAAACACTCAACAATATATTGGCAAACAGAATCAGAAAACTCATAAAGATTGGTCTTTGACAAATATGTCCACTAAATTTGATAAAAGAAGAATAAGCTTCCTAACAAATGTTTCTATAACAATTTGATATTCACATACAAAAACTTGACATCAATGAAAATTTCACACTTTACATAAAAGATAGCTAAGGATAGATTATGGACTTAAATGTAAAACATAAACTGTAATTTAAAAAAAAACATAGTACAAAATGTTCCATAGGCAAAGTGTTCCTAGACTTGGCACTAAAACACTGAATGAAAACCCTGATAATTTTAACCTTATCAAAATTAAAACAGGATAAAATTGTTTTTTGAATGCCCATGTAAAGCCATTGAAAGATCAGCTACAAACTTGAAGAAAACAGCCTCAAACCACTTATCCAAAAATGAATGGTATCTAGAATATATGAGGAATTCTTAAATTTCAAAACAACTACAATACGTTGAAAATATGTTAACAGACATTTCAGTGAATAGGACATACAGGTAAAAAAATAAGCAATGAGAAAGTAATTAACATCGACATTAGGTAAAATAAAGGAAAAGCAAAGCGAAATATCACTACCTACTTATTAAGATGAGAAAATAAAATATGATGCATATCATATTTAAGTTTTTATTTCTCAATTAAATTAATACATTTTAAAATTTAGTGACAGCAGCAAATTCAAGGCAAGAAGGGTGAAGCTGGATCTCTCATACTTTACCGGTGGAAATGTAAAATGGTACAGACACTCTGAGAAACAGTTTGGCAATTTCTTATCAGAATAAACATACAATTACCATATGACCCAGAAATTGCACCCTTGGTCATCTATCTCAGAGAAAAAACAAACACAATGTTCACGGCAGCTGTATTTATAATAGCAAAGAATTGGAATCAGTTCAGATGTCCTTCAACAGGTGACATGATTAAGTCATCTTTGTCACATATATATTATGAAATGCTAAACAATAACAAGGAGCACATGAACACATGCAGAGATCTAAATATATATTTGTATTTGTGCATTATATATGTAATTTATCTTTGCCAATAATTAAATTTATAATAAAAATAAAAATATAATAAAAATAGTTGAGAAAGAAAAGTAAGTGACATGCAATTAGTATAAAAACTTAAATGTGATCTAATGGAGAAATGGCTTCAACTAATCACAAAAGTCATTATAATAGAATTAGGTGTTGAGATAGGACTTAAAAAATGGAAACAAAAATCAGAGAACAGACATTGAGTCTTAATGAATTTGTTTTCCCAGGATCACTTTGCCCAGTAATTGAAGGCTTACAATTTTCTCCTTTTTTAATTGAAATCTGTATTAAAAATAATCTGAAAGGTCGTATTCTGAATGGTATAGAGGAAAGCAACTGTAGCTGGTGCATCCATGAAAGACTACATTACAAACCTTTACAGCCAATAGCAATGATTGTGCACCTACTCTGGATCAGACATTGGTCCTGCTTTTAGGGACAGGAAATAAGATGATATTTCCCTGCTATCATAATTTTACAGATGAGATTAAAAGATATGTACTGCAATATATAAATTGCAAGACATAGTGGCTATGACTTATGTTCCTGAACAAAGACATAAAATAATACACCACAATTAGGTTTCTAACAATTAACCCTCTGTATTGGCTGACAAAATAAATTAGAATATTGTGGATTTCTCTCTGTCTCTCTCTGAATCTCTCTCTCTGTCTCAGTGTGTATATATACACATAGATATACATATCTCTGTGTGTATAATATATGTACGTATATACACTGTATACAAACATATATATACACTGAGTATATACACAGTATATATATACACAGATACAGAGACATACAGACAGTGTATCTCTCTTAGTGTATATGTATATATGTACAATGTATGTGTGTGTATATATGTGTATGTGTATATGTATATGTGTGTATGTATATATGTATACCAGTTTTACCCCATATATATATATATATATCCATTCTTTAAAGTTTATTTTTCTATTTCATCATTATGCAAGTGTTCTCCCTCATCCAAACTAAACCCAATTCTTAACACTTCATGTGTTCCAAAGTCCTGAACTTCACTGATGTCCCTTTTTCCTGGTTTTCCAATTTCTTCTGATAAGTTTGTCCTTACCAGTGTCATTTGAACACATGATAAACATAGTAACTTTGTCTTTATCCCTTCTTACCCTGTAGTTAATTATCTTTCTTTCTACCCATTCATCACCATTCTTTGTGAACTTTTTTTTCCACTTTGGGCCCATTACAAAATTTATTGAAACATGGCTTTGACCCTTACAATTCCATTCAATCAATTCTGCTAAAATTATTAATAACTTTAAAAAATAATCAGGTTTCACCAATCAATTTTCTTGTACTCAGATGTTTTTGACATGGCTGAATCTGTATGATGCATTATTTTGCATAGGTATTTCTCCTACTTTGGGGGCCACTCATCTTCCATTTTTTGTAGCTGTGCTTTTTTTATAATACCTTAAATATTTTTTCTACCATATCTACATTTGAATAAATAGCCCCCACCACCATCCCATCAGTAGCAGAAGCCAAATTGGCTTTACTGACGAGACCAACCTAACTGGTATCTGTTTATGTGTCTATCTGTTCATCTAGCTGTCTACCCAAACACACACAAACACATATACACACATGCACATGCACACGCACACACAGAGATGGGGTGGAGAGAGAAAGAAAGACAGAGAGAGAGATCTTTTAATATATGACGATTTCAGAAAACAATATGAATCCAAAATACGTTTGTGCTGGTTAATTACCAACTATAAGAAAAATTATTCTGATTTATTGGGTTTATCTTCTTTAGGTTGTAGTTTGAGACTGCGACTGAGCCTTTGGAGCTAAAATTGGAGACATTTTTCTATGATTTCTGTAATCACCTTGGGAAAGAGAAACAAGTGGGAAGCGATATTACTTGGCTGGAAATGAAATTGAGAGAAGGAAAAACTTTGAAAGATCTGAATCTGGATACACTTGGGGATTTTGTGGTTAGAATTTTGCCTGTTGGTTAGGATCTCACCTGCTCATTTGATTCTCCTTAAGATGAAAAAGAGTGTTGCCTCCAATGCTAAGCTAGAGCAAGGGACTGACAAGCACTGAGAATGTGATGTGTCAGAGGCCATGCAAACTGCATTAGTAGACGTGCCTGAAAAAATGCTTCACGTCTTTCCACCCAGGATGGTGTTAAATTAAAAAGCCAAGTTTTCTGTACCCAAAAAAGGCACAGGGATTGGCAAACAAACAAAAAACCGTCCAACAGGTCTGAGGGATCTCATACTCATCACAGAGAAAGTGTTGTAATTCTCCAGCTTTGGGACAGAAAAACTCTAGATCTTGTGATTGTATGATATACGCAGGGCTCAGACAGAGGGGGTACTATGTCAGAGAAACCAACACATACATAAAGTCAATATGGGACCAAACATCTTCTATCATTTTTTCATTACAGAAAAGCCAACTAGGCATCTCCTGAACATAGAGACCAACCAGTAAGATGAAAGAGGAGAGAAACACACACTATTTGAACTGATTTCAAACATGACATGACTGCAAAAATACACAGCTTGACAGAATGTACTACTTGGAAGTGCATAGATGAACATTTCTGTCATCATTTTGGAGTTACTGGTATCCTTGATAAGAATATATTTAATAGGACTGCATCCAGACTGCAGTGGTCTAAAGATTGAAGAGCTCATGTAGAAAGGATCAGGTCTCAGTTAATTTCACTGAATTGTTTCTATTAAAGCCAGACACTGTCCTGGGGTAGAAGTGTTATTATTCCATTTTTAAAGGTGAAAAAATGTAATTTTACTGAATATACCTAGTCTTTAATCATGCAGCTATTAGTTGATGATGTCACAATTTGAACTTCTAGTTTCCTGAATGAACTGTATGCATACTTATTGAGTTACATATGCATTAAAATAATATTTGATTGACTAATTTACTAATACTTAGTAAATTAATTGTTCAATAATTCTCATTCATAATGTCACTGAGTTGATTTTAATTTTATTAAGATCTCAAAATATTTGGCATATTGATCTGCATCATGTAAAATACAGCTCAGGATCAAGTGGCATTATCTTTCTAGCCTGAGATCGTGTAACATGCCCAAATGCATATGCACTGCAGGAATGCTGAACTTCCGGCATAATTAGATACTTTCTAATTTCAACTGCATGATGTTTCTTTTGAATAAAACATACTTTTTGTCCCTTTGTCAACAGAGAACAGTTTATTGTCAAAAGAACCCAGGTTTGCAAATATTAATTTTTTGAAGATAATTCTAGCATTCCAAGAAGACTTGAGAAATTTCTCCTCTGATTTTTCATGTGTATACTGCCATTAGAGACTTGTCTTATTTTGTAAGCATAAAATCATTTATCTATTCCCTATGGTATATTGTTCAGAAGGGTATCTATAATCTTTGTGGCACTAGTACCTATTATAATGACACAATTGATAAATATATAATCATTTAATAGCTAGATATACAATTAAAGTAAATCTCTGAGTGTTCTAAAGAATCATTCATTGTTTTGTTAAAAAAGCATGCTCTCCTGAAAGTCAAATCCATCCTTATATAATATTATTTTCTACCCTGTTGATGCCATCTGTTACTTAAATCTACCCAATTTGTTTTGCATTCTCTTTCTATACCTTGATAATTTCCCACACCGCAAGTTCTACCTCCTCAAACAGAATCCAGAAAGCATCCATGTTCAAGATCCCTTCTAAGTAGACTACAAGCATTTAATTCAGGTTTCTCCAGTGAAATGCAACCAAGCAAGTCTTGGATATAGCAGTGATCAACATCTAACAGAAGATCAGTTTTTTTTGTCAACCACTCTGATAAGGGTGTTCTGTTTCTTGGGGGTAGCAATGGCAGAATTGCTGTTACCAATTCTTGAATGCCTTAGAAGTCAACAAATAATGGCAATCATTTCAAGTCAGAAAAATCTCTGTGATGTGTAGGGCATTGTTGCTGCCTTTGCCTGGCTCTTCGGCTTTAGCAGAGATTTTTTTAAGTTTCCAATGAAACTTAAATGAATTAACATTTCTGTTTAAGTAACTCAGAGAGGATTCTGTTTTGAGGAACCAGGAATTCTGAACAATAAAAACTGATGTTACAGTACATGCTTGTTCATAGAAAGTTATTTTGATAATGATAATATACTACAAAGCTTTACATACATCTTTTTAATTTTTAGCATATATGCTGCAATAGGAAAATTAGCAAATTGGGACAATTTCATTTCTTTTTGAGCCTACTGTATGATTCTGTTGTGAGGCATAGATTTGCTTTCCATATACAGTTTTCATTAAGCAAACTGCCAGCAGCTCAGGAAAAGAGGGTTGACTATTTCCAGTTGACTTCATCAAGCAGACAAACATATTTGTCTTAGACTTAGACTAGCCATAAAGATAGATCCCTGCAAAGAGTGTGAGTAAATAATGTTAATTGTCTGAGTCAATCTGGAAGTTCGAATAGTGTGAGTGCTCAGGTGAGGTTTGCACCTGTTTTCAGTATCTGTGACAAACGCACATGGAAAATTCCATTTCTTTCCAGCTGGAACTCCATAAGCAGCTAGAAAGTAATAAGTGCCTATGCAAATAAAGGAGAAAAATATTTATGCTTGCATAAAGCAAATACAATATTCATTGTTATTTAATAAATTAAAATTAAAATTCCATAAATATGTATTTTAAGTAACATGATTATTTGCCATAAATTTTATTTCTATATTAATAACTTTTGTAACTCTCCACAATCATAATTTTACAATCAGTTTACTTAAACAAATGTTAATTGGAGAGCTACAATATACTATAAAGTGTATGGTGAACTATATATGATATGAATGCAAAGATTTAATAAAACACAGCCTAGGCCTTGATAAAATACCACTGCAGAAACAAAATGAATAAAATGAAAGAAATGTCATTTTACTTGTACTTCATGCTGTGGAATGTGTAGGAATTTTCGCCAGTGTTTTACTTAGTGCTCATCACAGGCCTATAATTGAGATTTCAAAAACATTAAATAATCTGTTCACGTGTACATAGATAGTAGGTTTTGTTGTGGTTTAGAGAGAAGCATAGATTTGGCTCATGTTTTGCTGATTTCCAGAACTTAGTCCTTTTTTCTTCATCAGTAGTTTTTATCCTTTTGTTTGTTACAAGTATAGAACATTATGAGGTCTCAAAATTTTAAATATATTTTAACATTTATATAGTATTAAATTACATCACTGATCATAGAGAGGGCAAATATGTGGGATATTATTACAACAGTCCAGAGAGAATAAATGAGGTTATTGCTAGAAATGAGCTTGAAGCATAACACAGTGACAGGCTGTAAAGTCTAGGTTAGAAAGGTAACCAAAAATGCACAGAGACAGACAAAAACATGAGTAAATATAAAAATAATAATATTTATCATTTACTAATAATTCATATATTTTACTCCTGTTAAGAGTTCTCCATGGATTGGCTTATTTAATTATCATCCTATAACTTCATGTACAGATAAAGTCTCTTTTATTTTAGTTATTTATTTAGAAACAGGGTCACGTGTTGTTGTCCCTAGAGTGCAGTGGTACATTCTAGCTCAGTATATACTTACACTCTTGGGCTCAAGTGACCTTCCCACCTTAGTCTCCCAAGTAGCTAGAACTAGAGGTGCATTCCACCATGCCTGGCTAATTTTTATTTTTTGTAAAGACAGGGTCTCCATAAGCTGCCCAGGCTGGTCTAGAACTCCTGGCCTCAAGGGATTCCCACCATTGCCAGCCTATACATAAAGTCTGTAAGGCAAAGGAGTTCAATACTTACCCCCAAATAACTTAGCAAGTAGGGTTGGATCCAGAATTATAACCCCAGAGTCTAGCTTCAAGTTGATGTTCTTATACCCTATATTAAACAAAAACTTACCTGATGTATCTTAAATATAATGTTTGCATAAACAGTTCTCTCTGGCACTATTCACAGTAGCAAAGACATAGAATCAACTTAGATGTCCACCAACAGTAGACTGATTAAAGAAAATGTGATACATATACACTATGGAAAATTATGCAGCCATTAAAAAGAATGAAATAACACCCTTTGCAGCAAAATAGATGGAGCTGGAGGTCATTATCATAAGCAAATGATGGCAAGAACAAAAAACCAAATACTGCATGTTCTCACCTATAAGTAGAAGCTAAATATTGAGTACACATGGACATAAAGATAGAAACAATAGACACGGAGGACCACTGGAGGTGGTAGGATGCGAGCGGAGTGAGGGTTAAAAACTATCTATTTAGTACTATACTCACTCACAGGGTGACAGATTCATTTTCATGCTAAACCTAACTGACATGCAATTTACCCATGTGACAAACGCACATGTACCCCCGAAACTAAAATAAAAATTGAAAAACAAAAACAAAAACAAGAATGCACATAAGGATGACCTTGAGGGCTCATGTAAAAAGCAATAACAATAAATTCTAGGACAGATATAAGCAAAGGACACCATTTTTAATTTTAGCATAAAAGAAAGGACTCAGTAGAATTTCCATAAAACTAAATACATAAAAAGAAAGAGAAATTGAAATGAAACAAAATAAAAATCAGCGTCTTCATCTTATCCATTACAGATTTTCTTTAACAAATTAGAAATAAAGATTTGGGCATTAAAGTGACAAATTCACTTTATTTACCCTCTGAAGAAAAGGCCATGTTGGTTATATGAGGCCCACAAACATAAAATCATCTAAATTAGAAATATAAATGCATTTCCAAAGTATAATTTTAAACATCAGTTCTAACTCTATCTCTACATTCTAACCAGGTATCTTTGCCCGAGAGAGATCACCACTTTTATTTGCATTTCTTCTAGCTAGCCAGAATTAAACAGTTCCTTCTGTCCATTTATTTACAGTTTTAGAAAGTCGAAACCAATGCAAAATAATCCATTAATTACATGGCTGGTAGCAAAATTTTGGCTTTACCAGACATCCTGAGAGCTAAATTTTGCTAATAATGCTTCTGAGAGTGATTTCTGATATCCACAACAAATGCAAGATTAGCTCTTTCCATCTGCTCAGGTGTTCTCTACTATAATGCAACACAATTTTACTTTCACATCTTTTCTTCTCATCTTACACAGATGAAATTCTGACTTATTGGTGGGAGTTGAACAATGAGAACACATGGACACAAGGAGGGGAGCAACACACACTGGGGCCTGTCAGGGGAGGGCGGGGTGGGGGGTGTGAAAACATCAGGAAAAATAGCTGATGCATGCTGGGCTTAATACCTAGGTGATGGGTTGATAAGTGCAGCAAACCACCATGGCACACGTTTACTTGTGTAACAAACATTCACATCTCGCACATGTAACCTGGAACTTAAAATAATAATAATAATAAAAAGAAATCGGTTTTCTTCCTCTTTTAGTTTATTTCTGATAGTAGTTTGGGTACTTCAAGTGATAACCTTAAATATAAAGTAATGAAAATTACCAGTAGATAATAAGGATGCTAGAACCACTTTTACTGAAATGGCTTTCAGAACCTCTTCACATGTTTTACTTAAGGGAAAAATAGCCGTGAATATGATACAACCCAAAGAAAGAAATATTATGGGTATAAAAAGCAACAGCCTTATTTTAAAGCACTTTAATGTATTCCACATAAATATAAAGTTACTTGAAGTCATTATGTGTTACTTAAAAAACTTATTTATTCGACCGGGCGTGGTGGCTCATGCCTGTAATCCCAGCACTTTGGGAGGCCAAGGTGGGTGGATCACGAGGTCAGGAGATCGAGACATCCTGGCTAATAAGATGAAACCCCATCTCTACTAAACATACAGAAATTAGCCGGGCGTGGTGGCAGGCGCCTGTAGTCCCAGCTACTCGGGAGGCTGAGGCAGGAGAATGGCGTGAACCCAGGAGGTGGAGCTTGCAGTGAGTCGTGATCACACCACTGCACTCCAGTCTGGGCAACAGAGCGAGACTCTGTCTCAAAACAAAACAAAACAAAACAAAACGTATGTATTTGATATAATGTAACTATAATTCTATCTGGAATTGAAACTTGTTTAAATGTCTTACAAGTAAATTATTTCAGTTATTGAAATGAAGCAATTGTGAAAATTTTCTATGAGATGATTACTAATTTTACTTTAGTCATTGTTTTAATATATTAATTTTCATTATTTATATAAAAATAGCATCTATCCAAATTTTTGCTATCAAAACCAGAAATAATTGTATCAATAATATGTAATTTTTAAGAGCTTCATTATTAAATCAGGGAAAGTTATAACAAATAAAGAGTGCATATAGATAAAAATAATGTATTACTTCTTATGTGCATTTAAGACAAACAACCAAATAACACTTCAAATCATATAGGACTAAGACTGATTTCAATATTAAAATTGACTGATTACATTTGAATTAACTAAAAACAACAGTTACATCTTATTTTCATATCAAACATAACATTTCACTGAATATAAAGAGCTTTCTCTCTCCTTCCCTCCTCCTTTCACTCCCACTCTTTCTCTACCTCTGAATTTGACTGAAATAAACATTAAGAAGTACCAAACAAATGCTATATTAAGCTATAGTAAAAAGCAAATGATGTATTTCATAAGACGAATATAACCAGCACAAGTTGAGAATACACCCATACATGCAATTATTCTTCCATCTCTTCTTAACAGAAAGGGAAACACTATCTCAATACTCAACATGTTAGTTTAATTTTGACTTTTTAAAGATAAATATAAAAGGTGCCGAAGACTACATACTTATTTCAATATTGTGTTGGTAAAATTTTCTGCAATTGTCTTCTGTAGCTGTTGTTCATTAATTTATATGACAATTTAGTATATTTTCACTCCACTGTTAATGACAGCTTGGGCTATTTCCCATTATTGACTATTAAAAACTATTAACACTTTTATAAATATATATTGGTGCAGGTGATGTAAAAATTTGTAATACATTTTAATAAAACTATCAATATGTTTCTGTCCAAATTTTACATAATTACACATTCACGTATGAACAAGTTAAACTTACTCAACATTATTGCATAAACTTATAAATAATATTCAATTGTATTTATAACATAAAATATAATTATTAATATCATATATGTAATATGATACAATGTTAGGCAGTGCAATACAATTTAATATGGCACACCTATTCTTCTAAGTTTACAATGATTTGCATTTCCTGAGCTAATAATTTTGAATATTCTTTTGTAATGTTATTGATCATTTTCACAAGATTTTTTAACAAATAAATTGTATTGTTTTTTGCCTATATGTTTCCAAATAGTTTTCTCTCTTATTATTGATTTGCAGGGTTTTTTTTTCAAATATTGTCTTAATAAAAGCTCTTTGTTAATAATGTGTTGCAAATTTTGTATTCTGTGTCTTACATTTTAACTTTTTTTTTTTTTTGAGATGGAGTCTCACTGTATTGCCCAGGCTGGAGTGCAGTGGCACGATCTCGGCTCACTGCAAGCTCCGTCTCCTGGGTTCATGCTACTCTCCTGCCTCAGCCTCCCTAGTAGCTGGGACTATATGCGCCCGTCACCATGCCTGGCTAATTTTTTGTATTTTTAGTAGAGACGGGGTTTCACTGTGTTAGCCAGAATGGTCTTGATCTCCTGACCTCGTGATCTGCCCGCCTCGGCCTCCCAAAGTGCTGGGATTACAGACATATTTTACCTTTTTGAATGTTATTTTTGAATAAAAATAAATTTGAAATTTTGATTTAGTTAAATATAGATATATATTTCCCTTATATGTAATGCTTTCTGTGTCCCAATAAAGAAATCTATCCTCAAACCAAATTAACACATTATTTCTTCTCATACCTGTAATCCCAGCACTTTGGGAGGCGGAGGAGGACTGATCACGAAGTCAGGAGATCAAGACCATCCTGGCTAACACAGTGAAACCCCATCTCTACTAAAAATACAAAAAAAAAAAAAAAAATTAGTTGGGCGTGGTGGCACGCACCTGCAGTCCCAGCTAGTAGGGAGGCTGAGGCAGGAGGAGAATGGCTTGAACCCGGGAGGCATAGTTTGCAATGAGTCGAGATCTTGCCATTGAACTCCAGCCTGGGCGACAGACAAAGACCCTGTCTCAAAAAATAAAAAAATAAAAAAAGATATTGTATCTTAATGTCAATGAATTTCAACACTTTTCTATTACATCATGAAAAAAGAATCTAGCCTCATTTATTTCCACTTACAGTCCAATTTACTCAATAGGAATTTACTGGGTTGGGGGAAAGTAATACTGCTACAGAGCAGAAAGTTTGTAAAAAACAAAATGATCCACTGGGCGCGGTGGCTCACGCCCGTAATCCCACCAATTTGGGAGGCCTAGGCGGGTGGATCACTTGAGGTCAGGAGTTTCAGACCAGCCTACCCAACATGGCGAAACCCCATCTCTACTAAAAATGTAAAAATTAGCCCGGCGTGGTGGCGCGTGCCCTTAGTCCCAGCTACTCAGGAGGCTGAGGCAAGGAGAATGGCTTGAACCCGGGAGGCGGAGGTTGCAGTGATCTAAGATAGCGCCACCGCACTCCAGCCTGGGTGACAGAGTATCTGTCTCAAAAAAAAAAAAAAAATTATTTGTAGATCTGTTTCTGGACTCTGTTCTACTCTTTTTGCCTATTTGTTTATACTGATGGCCAAACTACACTATATTGGTTACTGTTGCTTTCCTCTAAATTTTGGTATCTGGTATAGAAAGTACACTCTTTTTGTTTTTCTCTGTGGCCATTCTTAACTCATCCCTCATCTCATAGAGAAAGCTGTATTTTTTTTTCTGTAGGTTTCACTTAGGTATACTCTACCAAATTGATGAACGGATGATATTAATTAAATATCTTTTCTAAGTCTATAAAGCTGATTATTAAATAGTATGTTTTATCTACATGTAACATAGATGATATATTTGGTTGGTGCAAAGTAATAACATTGTGTATTATATTTTGGTCACTAGGCCTAATTATGTAATTATTTTTTATTACTAAACTAATTTTGTTTTTTGTAATAAATGGAATTCATTTTGGTGTATTTTTCATATGCCTGCATTAGGTTTAATAATTTATTTTGGAATTTACATATGTAGACATAATGTTACTGGCATTTAATTTTTTCTCATAATGCTCTTACTATTAGAGTTCATACTAGTCTGACAAAATCAATTGTGAAGTGACCGTACTTCTCCTCCTTAGGAGAATTTAGGTACAATAGATATAATTTCTTTTTTAAACATTCAGTTGAATTTGCTAGAAAAGATATCTGGACCTACGGTGCTTGTTCTGGGAAAGTAATCTGCTTACTTGTTTCAAGTTTCAAATTTTATCTTTCATATTAGCTATTAAATGTGTTATTGAAGTAAAATACACATAATAGAAGCTAAACATAGATAGCATAAATGTACAGCCTATTTTATCAAAAGAATGTATTCATACAGCAAACTTCTCCATCAAGAAACAGTGTTTTCAGCACCCCTGGAGACCTTTCTGTGCTTCCTTCCAGTCACTTGACCCCTAGGAATACCTTCATCCTTCTAACAGAATAGGTTATTTTTGCCCACTTTTTAAATTTTATATAAATGAAATCATGCAGTTTGTACTTTTTGCTGCCTAGATTCTTTCAGTCAATATTATATTTGTGAGATACATTAACATTGTTATGTAGAATTGTAGATTCTTTACTTTTTCTTGCTATATAGTATTCCACTGTATAAATCATACCACCAACTATTTAGTAATTTCATTGGTGTTAGTGGGCATTTGGGAGCTGTTGCAAGTTGTGTTACTGTGTACATTACAGTACACATGTTTTCATAAAAATACGTGTTCATTTTGGAAGGTACCTATACCTAGGAGTAGAATGTGAGTTCATAGAGCATTCCCATGTCTGTTTTAGCACATATGGCCAAATATTCTACAAAAATGATTCCACCGACTGATAGCCTCAGTGCCATCAATACGAGTTATGACTGTATCACATACTCACCAGAACTTAATGTCTCCAATTTTTTAAATTCCTTATTTGGTATGTGGAATTGGAAAAGTTGGAAAACGTATGTTTTGGTTTAATTTGCATGTTGATAATGAATAATGATATTTTTCAACTTTTGAATGCTTGCTTTTTGTGTGAAGTGTTTGTTCATATTTTTAAGAGCAAATTTTTCTATTGCTTCTTTGACTTTAATTTTGGGTTTGAAAACAGGTGAGATTTATGTCTACTTGAAAAGCAGATTTGATTGTAACCAAATTGTAGATATCTATGGAAATTTGAGCAACTGAATATTGAAAATTACATTTTAAGTTTGAAGTTGTTATGAAAAACTGCTAATAAAGAGGATTTACCCATTCTTCAATGGGATTAGAATTTAAAGGATGAGAACTGAAAATAAACATATAAAAATGTCCTAAATCGTACCAAGCTTTTTTTGGCTGCCTGAAATGAAATAGGTTCTGATGATTATTTACACAATACTCCACCATTATTGATAACAAAATAAATCTTGGTTGATTTTTTTAATACAATTCATATTAAAACACACTGTTACTTGAAACATTTATCTTGAATTTCAATAAAACATGGCAAATTTGTGTTGGACTTAAATCAAACAAGATTTAATCGTAATATTAAGCTTTTAAACTAAGGTATTAGAATTCCATTTAGAATACTTAAAAATAATCTTTAGTAAACTGATCTATCTGTAGCTGAAATATAACACATCTATTTAATCAAAAGCATTTTTGTGTGTGTTATACACAAAAATGTTATATGGATGTGTTACAGTGTAAAAAGTTATATTTGATACTACTTTTTAAAATTACCCTGAATAAGAAAAAAAATCTCTGAAAGTCTTTTGCCTTTGGAATATTGATAACCATAGTATAGTTGAGATGAAAATATTCTCTAATAGTATAATTTAAAAACATAATATATGATTGATAAAGAAATCTGAACACTTAATTTTGTAAAATGTTAACTTAGAAACATTTATATTTCTTTGTGTGTATGTGTTTATATTAGAATTATTAGTGGAATATCATCTAATCAGTTAAAAAGAATATATGGATACACATATATTTATACACATTTATATATGCACACATGATATATATTTAATACACCTATATACATATAAATACACTCCACATGAACACATACAAATGCACACAAACACTTTAACAATATAGTCAACTTTTCAAATATTGACATTTTTCAAGGCCATTGCAACATTTATCTTAAACTAAAAAAAGATTTGCTTAATTCTTGTTTGCTTATAAAAACATTAAAATTAAACATGCAAGTGAAAGAACTTTCTTATTTTCTCATATTTGTGCCTGTTAAAATTGACATTAAAAGAATATCATAGCTTAGAAGTATTCATATAAGTTTAATGAATCAAAAAGTATAATCCTAACTCAACTCTGCAAATATATTAGGGTATCACATATCTACATAAGAAGATATTTAAATCTTACCCTCTGTATTTGAATAAAATATTTTTTGTTTAATAAATTGTGGATCACTTTTTGCATTTTAGTTTCCTTTGTAATTTGTGTTTCATGAAGTCAATATTTCTACAGATTTAAATAAGAACATGTATACATAAACATATAAGTAATACAAAAAGCAATTTCCTTCTTGTTTAGTTGAGGTTGGAATAGAAACTCTATTTGTAAGTGACTAAACTTAGCAATACAAAAAATATAAGACATTAGTTTATTGTGGTGAAAACAAAGACACATATTGGCTCCAGAGACCATAAATACACTATCGGGGACACAATGAATTAGAAAATAAATAGAACGTTTATGTCAATCAACTTTTATAACGGAAGGGATAGCTGTTTTTAAAACAATTTTAACAATCATGCTTTTCAGTTTTCCATACATACTTTTAAGCCCTAAGAATATAATTTTATTTATCATTAAACTTGATAAATAGTGTGATGCAATAGAGTTGCAAAACTTATTTTCCACTATAATGCTGATGTGCCTAGAAAGCATAATTTTTAAATTACTCTATAATTAACCTTACATAACAAAAGGGTCTATGTAAGGATGAGAAAGAAAAATAAACTCTGTTCTAATTAGTCAAAAATTACATGACTCATGATTTTTATTTTTAAAATTTTTATAGATACGTAACAGTTGTACGTATTTATGGGGTACACGTGACATTTTGAGATAAACATACAATATATATTGATCAAATCAAGGTAAGTGGAATATCCATCACCTCAAGCATTGATTATTTCTTTGTGTTAGGAGCATTCCAGTTCCATTCTTCTAGTTCTTTTGAAATACTCAATAAATTATTGTTAAACATAGTCGCTGAATTGTGCTACCCAAAACTGAATCACATTCCTTGTAGCTAACTACATTTTTGTACCCATCAACCATTCCCTTTTTATCTCCTGCCACTACCCTTCTGAGCCTCTGTTAACCATGATTGATTCTTACTATCTCCAAAAGACGTTTTATGCTTTTTTAATCTCCATGCAAAGTTTATTTTTCTGTGCCTGCCTTATTTCATTTACCATAATGTCTTCCGGTTCATTTTATGTTATGGTTGCAAATAACAGGATATCATTCTTTTTATGTCTGAATAAAATTCCACTGTGTGTATGTACCACATTTTCTTTATCCATTTATATCTTGATGGGCACTGACTTAGGTTGATTCAAAATCTTGGCTATTGTGAATAATGCTGCAATAGACATGGGAGTGCAGTTCTTTTTGATTTGCTGAGTTTCTTCCTTTGTATATAAATCCAGCAGTCATATTCCTGGATCCAGTCATTTTTTACAAACACAATAAGAACATAAATTGAAGAAAGGACAGATTATTTAATAATGGTGCTGGGGAAACTGGATACCCTTGTGCAGAAGAAAGAAACTAGACCCTGTCTCTTACCATATGCAAAACCCAAATAAGAATGGATTAAATACTTAAATATAAAACCTGAAATATGAAGCTACAAGAAGATAATTTTGCAGAAACACCCAGGACATGGGTCTAGACATAGATTTGTTGAGGAAGACCTCAAACGCACAGGCAACCTAAGCAAAAAAGAACAAATGAACCCATATCAAGTTAAAAAGCCTTTGCACAGTAAAGAAAAAAAAGAAACAGAATAAAGAGACAAACTACAGAATGGGAGAAAATATTTGCAAACTACGTATCTGATGAAGAATTAATAACCAGACTACATAAGGAGCTCAAATGACAGCAAAAATCAAATAACCCAATTCAATAATGGCCAAAGATCTGAACAGACATTTCTCAAAAGAAGATATACAAATGGCCAACAGGAATATGAAAAATATTCAGCATCAGTAATCATCAGAGAAATATACATAAAAACTACAATGAGATGTCATCTTATCCCAGTTGAAATGGTTTTTATCAAAAAGACAGATAATAACGAATGCTGGCAAGAATTTGAAGGGCAAATCCTCAATCACTGTTGGTGGAAAAGTATGTTACAGCAGCCACTATGGAGAACGATATGGAGGTTCCTCAGAAAACTAAAACTAGAGTTACCATATCGTACAATGTTTTTGATAGTCCCTTTTTTAAATAGTGTAAATAACTTCTTGATAAAATTGTATCATCACTCAGTATCCTTTTTCTCTTTTTCTATACCTTCAATGGCAAATTTCTTGGAGAATGTCAACTATCTATGTTGGTCATCTGACTTACTGTCCAATCTGGAATACTTGGACAATGAAAAGAATTGCTGTACTCTTTCAAGAGTTACTTCCAAATTTTATAATTAAAAAAATTATTTTAGTTGACAAAATAATTATGCATCTTTATGGTGTGCAGTGTAATATTTCAATACTGTATATAATATGTAATAATCAAATTAGAATAATTAGCATACCATCCCTCAGACATTTATAATTTCTTTATGATGAGAACGTTCAAAATCCTCTCTTCTATATAATTTAAAATATATTATTGTTAACAATAATCACCATAATGTGCAATGGAACACTGGAATGTATTCTTCTAACTGGAACTTTGTACCCAGTGACCATCCTCTCCTCATCCAACCCCCACCCTCCCCAGCCTTTGGTACTCACTTTTCTACTCTCTACTTTCATGAGATCAACTTTTTTTCGGTTCCACGTATGGGTAAGATCATGTGGTATTTGTCTTTCTGTGCTTGGTTTATTTCACTTAATAAAATGTCTTCTGGGTTCATCCACTTGTTCAGTGTTTTGTTGGTTTTTAATTATAGCTCTGTCAATGTCGGTCATAGTGCTGGTTCACTGGTTCTTAATTCTAAATCCAAGGGTTCTGGGAGGCTTATGGTTCCTTCTTCCTAAATACATGGAGTTCACAGTGTTCTATGGTGATATCTATGCACCAATATTATTTTAGTTAGTTTAGTTTAGTCTTCATTTTGAGTTCCAGGAACACGTGCAGGATACGCAGGTTTGTTACACAGGTAAACGTATGCCATGGTGGTATGCTGCACCTATCAAGCCATCACCTAGGTATTAAGCCCAGCATGCATTAACTACAAGCCTTCTGGGTAGCCACTCCCTGATTTTCACATGGAAGAAAAGGTCAGCACCTCCTATTTCTGCCCTCCTAGTGCCTTCCCTGTTGTAACCCAAATTTCCCTATTTGAGTCTAAGGCCATGTAGAGGGAAAATAGAACTCACATTCAAATCTCATATTCATTCCCTCTCTCTTTCTCTCTCTTTTTCTTCTCATCCACCTAATCCCACCAGACCAGAAAATAATGCTTCTTTTCTACCAAAAATTAACATAGTAAAAACGTGTAGATGATGCCTACCCTGCATCTCATGGAGAATATTGTTATCTGTTTCCTGCCAATTTATTATTGATGTACTAACACGAAAGGTTGCAGAAAATCCGAAAATCCTCTCATTATAAGAAACTGACTGAGGACATTATACTCTCTAAAATATAATTTTTCATATTGGAACATGAATATAATTTCCCTATCGTATGTCCACCCCTCTATGACGCATCTTAATCACCACATTCCTTTTATAATTTATGTTTACCTCTTCTCATGAGGTGAAAATTTTAGGTACATCAAGGCAAAAGAGAAAAGCAAATAAATAATAAAAAATCTTGTATCTATAGGAATACATAACTCTTGAAGTTTTGCATGGAGTAAACAAAATAATTAATGTAATTTAGAGAGCAAATTCTGTTTAGTATATGTTTAAAGAAAGAACTATCATTTCTACATCTTTCTTTAGTAATTCTAGATGTTCAAAATACTTTCATAAAATTATTGCTATAATTGAGTATTATTTCCTAACATGCATAATGAATATAATTTTCTAAAACACAAAATATTTTCTACCATATTTTTCTATATAATAAGTAGTCTCTGTAATTTTACAAATTATTTTTCCTTATTGTATTATTTTAAGAAGAAATTCACATTCCAAATGAATCTATTTAAAAAAATAGTGAATGCAATACTAGCAACTCTAGTTTTTAATCTTGCCAATAAACTCTGTCATTGGTAACAAGAGAAAACTTAAATGATAGTGAAGAAATGTTTAAATCTATTGCTTTTTAAATTAGTATATTTGAAAGATGTTCTAGTGGACATATTTTCCACAGAAACAAATAAACATTCAATATTAGCAGCAGTAGCAATTATAACAGAAGATCAAGATATTTTTGTACCTTCAAATATAATGCCTTAAAAGGAGATAAAGTAGAAATTTTCAGATTAAAGTTTCTATCATTAAGCATACAATTAATATTAACACTGATAATGCTGAACATTTCAAGTAGGAAAATTATGCTTCATATGAAGATAGTACAAAAGTGATTAGATATTAAGAACAAAATAATTTTTGCTGTTAAAATAACCAAGTTACAAATAACATTTTGGACTTTTTTTGCTGAAGGGGACATTTAATATTCAGAGTCAGCCTTGTAAGGGAATAATTTATGTGTTTATTTTGCAATATGCACAGTTCAAATTGTCTTTGTCACTTCCGTGATGTATATCCTGCCATATAATTAATTGAAAAAATATCATATAACCCAGTGTTAGAGAAATGTTAATGCTGTTAAACTTCTAATATATGTCTTGGATGCTCCAACTGCTTCACGAATGAAATTCTTGCATGTCATTCATTGTATTTTTGCCTCAAAAACAGTTGTTTCCCATCCTGCCCTATCACTTCTTTACTTTTTCGATGGTCAGCAAGGAACATTAATGGTAACTGAAAAAAATCATTGGCTTCACAGAAGATCTCTACTTCATTCTTCATCTTAGAAAATGTTTTGTGTGCACTTTAACAGCAAACTTCCAGTTTCAAATCCTGACTCTATCTCATTTTTAGGCCCTGAGCATGTTTAATATCTCTGAGCCTCAGTTTCTTCTTGTAAAAAGGCCAAATATTATCCATGTTATATTGTTATGCAATGTTAAAAGTTAACATAAGTAAAGTACTTATAACCTCAGATACAACATAAACAAATGTTGTTTATGTAGCTTATTGGTCAATAATTTCCACATTTATCTTAATATGTGCCTTAGTGACCAGGTTTTATAACAATAATTTTGTTTTCATATTCAAAAATTTAGATTTATATGTGTGTCTAAGGGATTAAGCTTTTATTTTCCTAGATATTATATGCAATTCTATACTGTATTTCCAAAAAGGCAACCAATATTTGAAGACCACCAATTCAATAATAATTAGCCTTAGGGGAAGAATATTGTGTCCTTAGACGCATTTTAATGTGTTTGATTAATTACAATTGATTTTGCCTAAGAATTATTACAATTACAGTAATAAAATTGTTAGAAAATCATCTAAATATATAGTATGCAAGTTTGCTTGTGAAAATAAAATATGCAAGTGTGATTATTCTACAATGGAAAACCGTTAGGCAGTCTTGAAGGAAACTGAGGTATTATGTATTTACTAGAACCTAGTAAATACAAAACACTAAATGTGTTTACTATTTAAATTGGAACTATGTTAATATTTAGGAATGTAGTATGATTATAAACACACACACACACACACACACACACATGTCCGCACACACATAGTCACAGTGCTCATCAATGCTCGTCATGGTTGCACATTTCCACAAAGAGGTCTTCGGAACATTCGGAAACCCATTTTTACTGAGGATGCACCAGGGCGAGCATTTCTGAGAGGTGATTACGTGGATCCAGAGCCTGCTGGGCATCCAGGGGAAGGAATTTGAGAAGTTTAAATTCGCATTTGTAATGATTGGCCAACACCAGTATAAATGAAGACGAGTATGAAGTAAATTTGAAAGACTTTGAGCCACACCCTGATAGCATGTCTCATCCTCGGCCTTGGATAGGGCTCAACCACTTCAACACAGCCCCAAGGAGGAGTAGCTACACTTACTTTCAGCAGGCTATTAAAATCCATGACTGACTTCCAAGCCAATGTATTCAAGGCAAGGATGGTGTCTGCATGTGCCCCTTAACAGTCAGGGACTTTGGCGCCCATGCCCTCTAGCCAGAGTCTTCAGCAAGAGGATTTGTTGCTGATGTGAACTTTATTTTATTCAGTCTGTTCAGTCTGGCGTCTCCTTAGCTATTGACTGCCTTTTTGAGCAAAATGAAGGTGTTTCTATAAAATACACACACACACACACACACACACACACAGCTTTTGCGACTCCTTTTCTTTTAAATTGGTTGAATAAAAAAACTTATTAAGAAAACATTGCATACTTTTAAAATTGACAGATATTACTAGAAATGTGAAAAATGTGATTATTCAGTAACCATAGTCATTATATAACATATTCACAGTTTTAACTGGTTAATAAAATGACCATCTCTTCCTTTGTGTTTAATAATTGCTTCTCACTCCAATATAACTAAAGGGACAACATTTTTGTGCCATTGACTACCAGTAATTTTTGGACTTTTGTCTTTTTAACCACTAAAAAAGGCTATATTTCTCAGTAATGGTCAAAAAATAGTCACATTCAAAAATGAAAAATGAAATTACTTGTTTACACTTTTCTATTAATATAATGCAGACATTATCTTTCATTTTGCCTTTTTTTCTTTAAGGCAATCTTCAGAGTGATTATTAATCTTGTAACTATCTAAATACTATACTGTGGAACAATTAATTCTAAATTTCATTTTGTTTAATAAATATCTTGTAAAAAATTATATTGGTGCTATGACAGTCTGCACTTAGTATAATTCAGTCATCACTTGTGATCAGTGACAAGGGCTAATATATATGCCACATTCATTTCAGTCATGTCATCAAATTAAAGACAATGTAACATTTTGTGGCTGAATTCATATAGAAGTGTAATTTCTCTTGATAGGTGGTGGCTGCACATATATTACAATTACCTGGAATACAAATTACCCACATTTGAAAGCTCTGAATATAATGTTATTAAGAAGAAAAAATAAACTGTTTCCAAGTGCAATTTTATAATATTCTATCAAACCACATAAATCCCACACCTTGAGATGGTCTTATTGCAATATTTAAAAATTAAGCCTTATAGGTTTTCAAGTAAGGAAATATTTCCATATTTCTGATAAATAAGCTCCCTCACTTGAAAATTGAACAGTGGCTGGGCATGGTGGCTCCTGCCTGTAATCCCAGCACTTTGGGAGGCCGAGGCGGATGGATCACAAGGTCTGGAGTTCAAGACCAGCCTGGCCAAGATGGTGAAACCTCATCTCTACTAAGAATACAAAAATTAGCCAAGTGTGGTGGTGGGGCACCTGTAATCTCAGCTATTTGAGAGGCTGAGGCAGGAGAATCGCTTGAACCCAGGAGGCGGAGGTTGCAATGAGCCAAGATTGCGCCACTGCACTCCAGGCTGGGTGACAGAGCGAGACTCCGTCTCAACAACAAAAAAAAAGATAAAGAAGATCTAATGGTAACTTGTTTCCAATATCCTATTTTGAAATCACAGAGTAGTACATAAGAAAGATGAGAATAGATATTTTTGTGAGTTTGCAAATATAATTTTTTTTCAATAGTTAAATTTTGGTAAAATACACAATATAAATTTACCACCTTAACTATTTTAATTGTACAATTCAGTATTATTAAATATATTCATAAGGTGCAGTGATCACACCATTCCTTCTTATAACTGTTTTCATTTTGTAAAATTGAAACTCTGTACTCATTAAACTATAACTCTCTATTTCCCCCTCCCACCAGCTGGCGACCACATTCTACTTTCTGTCTTTATTATTTTGATTGCACTAAGTATCTCATGTAACTGGAAACATACATTATATGTCTTTTTGTGACTGGCTTATTTCACTTAGCATAATGTCCTCAAGGTTCATCCACGTTGTAGTTGTAGCATATGTTAGAATTTTCTTCTTTTAAAGGCTGAATAATTTTTCATTGTGTATATTTCACATTTTGCTTATTCATTCATTCATTGATGGACACTTGGGTTGTTTTCACTATTGTGAAAACACTATTTTCCATGTTTTCACTATTGTGAATAATGCTACTATGGACATGGATGTACAAATATCTCTTTGAGGCCCTGCTTTCAATTCTTTTGATTATATGCCCAGAATTGGAACTGTAGGATCATATGGTAATTCTAGTTTTAAGTTTTTGAGGAACTGCCATACTGTTCCCTATAGTGGCTATGCCATTTTGCATTCTCACTAACAAGGGTTCCATTTTCTCCATATCCTTATCACTATCTGTTAATTTCTGATTTTTTCTATAGTAACCATCCTACTGGATGTAGAATAGTATGTCATTGTAGTTTTCATTTGCATTGGATTTTCTTAATGATTAGTGAAGTCAAACATCATTTTGTGTGCTTATTGGACATTTCATATCTCCTTTGGGGAAGGTCTATATCTGATAAAGCGTTGTTATCTAGACTATATAGAGAACTCCTATATATAAAATTCAGCAATAACAACAACAACAAAACAAATAACCTAGTGCCAACAGAAATTTTTAAATGCTGTATCAACATATTGGTTACATTCAAATATTTGTGAAATTTTTCTAGAAAGAGAAGGTTGAGTCTGCTTATTCACATACAGTGTAAAAGGAGGGATGAGGATTAGCAGGTAGAGATAAAAGGAAAAACATTTGCCTTGCGAGTGACGAAGAATCTCCAATAACTAGAATTAAGCAGGGACCTTACATCCATTATTGATGAGAGTATAATTGTCTCTGTCTTCTGTCAGAGTTTCTACCAAAGAGCTTTGAAAAATTTTCCTGTTCATATGATTCTGTTAATAGCATCAGAGCACTAAGGTTAAGGATGTCTGTAGGGGTGAGAGAAGGGTTTACTACAAATAGAGAACTCTATGTCTGTCATTTCTTGTGAACAATATGTAGCTTTATTCTAACACTCTAATGTTATTCCTTCAGAAAACTGACTTTGAAAGCAGCAATAAGTTTATAAAATGTAACATTCAAGTTGTACAGACATGTTTCCTCTTATTTGTTTTAGAGGCCTAGTGAATAGATCTGTAATTATGCTAACAAAGAAAAGTATAAAATGATGCTTTGAGAACAAAAATACTAATTGAGAATACTAATTGAGGCATTTATTATATTTGGCTTAAAATATGTTTCCTCTTTGGCACCTGATTGCACAAGGAAGAGTAAGATGAAAGGGAAGCAATAATATGTTTTCTAAATGGAGGGTCTCTGATAATACTTTTTCAAATTTAACTTGAGGAATATTCTAGAAGTCACAGACTATTCTCTAAGGTCAGATATGTTACTTTTGCTGGGAGATTCTAACTGAGGAAACACATTTTCTTCTGGCTGAGGTGATCATGTCAAATTAAATACTTCATTTTATGAGAGAAGCAAATGGAGTAGAGACTGTAGAAGTGGCACATCAGTGAAGAAGCCACATCAGTGAAGCAGTATAATAGATGACAGGGCCAACTTGTCCTCAGATCACATGTGTCAAGGGGTATTTTCATAATGTTCACTGTTAGGCTCACCAATACCTCCTAATTAAATCAAATCCTCTCACTCTCTCATAGTATTCATTTTGAACCAATAGAAGAATTGGCAGAGATAACAGGGATAGATTCCACAGGGTCCCATTACAGAAGTTTCATTAAAAGAAAATAATTAAATACTTTCAGTACCATGCTATTTACTCTCTCACTTGACTGTTTGATGATGTATTAAGAACTGAGTGTTAGGGTAATTGTGATCATATTTCAAATAAAATGGTTTATTTGAAACCATGAACTAATTCAATTAAAAAGTTTATTTCAAATATATGTTTTGTTTGCATGGGGCCCATTTGTCATCTTGCACTGTGATTTTGAAAAGAAGAGGTAATAAATATCTTGTGCCTCAAGGATTCTTATGCTTGATTTCTTTCTAAAGGTCTAAAGTGTGTATCTTAAAGTCTGTGTTGTAAAAATGCAAATATAATTAAAATTATATACAATACCAATACTCAAAAGAAATCAGTGTCTTATAAACTATTATTGCAAGTAGAAAAATAAATGAAAGGCAATTATGAGGAAATAAGTGATTATGTGAATAAATATTCATATATAAATACTACATATGTATATTTTTTATTCGGGCATAGTACTTTACTTTTTTAATGGAAACTTGCTCAAATTTAAGTGTTCCATAAATGATGCTATTGATGTCAATGATCATTATCATTAATGTAACCTCATTGTGATTTTCTATAGAAGATGGCGTATAATACTTGTTTAGTGAATAAGCAGGTGAGAAAAATTGAAAAGGAAGATTTAATTAGGCCTATTAAGAAAAAACAGTGAATTAATCATGACACAAAGCAGAGTCTAACTCTGTCACCCAGGCTGGGGTGCGGTAGCACAATTATGGCTCAGCGCAGCCTTGAAGTGGGCTCAAGAGATCCTTCCACCCTAGCCTGCTGTATAGCTAGGATAAAGGGCCTGTGCCACCATGCAGGCTTTTTTTTTTTTTTTTTAATTTATAGAGATGGGGCAGGGGCGGGGTCTCCTTATGTTGCCCAGGCTTGTCTCTAACTCGTGGCCTCTAACGGCACTCCCACTTAGGCCTCCCAAAGTGTTAGTATTACATGTGTGAGCCACCAGGCCCTTCCTTGTTTATTCTTACAATGTTTTACCACGTCAATTTAGAGAACATTTTATACATTAATTATGAATTGCCTTACTAAACTTCATAGGTTCCCTCTAGTTGTATTTAACGTATTATGCAACCTTGATATTCCCCCAAGCATTGAACGAAAGGATCAG
This sequence comes from Hylobates moloch, assembly GCF_009828535.3. Lineage (NCBI taxonomy): Eukaryota > Metazoa > Chordata > Mammalia > Primates > Hylobatidae > Hylobates > Hylobates moloch. The sequence continues at coordinate 144,315,627 of NW_026652279.1, forward strand.
ATATGAGTATGTGCCAGTTTCGTATCCATGCAGACAATGCTATTTGTATCCATACAGACAATGCTGTGTGTTCTCTGTTCATGTTTTCTTTCTTTACAGAGAGAACACTGATATTATTCAGTGTGTTAGCATTCAGATCAACTTAAATAATAAGTTCCAACGATTCCCATGCAGGTAAAAATGATGTGCACGATCAATGCACTTCTGTCCAGTTGAGGTATTGAATGAGGATTATTGAAAAAATATGTAAATACCCAGGCTCAGCTGGCATGCGCCTTTTGTCTTTTATTTGTATCTCCTCCCTACTTCTTCCTGCTTGAAACAAATGAATTCCCGGAAAGGAGCAGACATCTGGCTACCATGAGCATAAAAGACACTCATCAGAATGATATAAAATGCGGCCAAAAGTGCTTAGTGCTTGGAAAATTTCTCTGAATGTGTGCCATGGCTGTAGACTGCCTCCATCTGGACACCTTGTGATCTGAGAAAAATAAGACCCCAAATTGATTTGGTCAAAGGCAATTATGAATGATGCAACACGGCAGCCTTGGGAGAAATAATAAACTTAGAGGACTATATATACACCTAATAATTAACTTAAATAGGAACATTCCCCAATAAAAATCAAGTGTTGTATTTTAAAACATACCAGTGTAGCTAAGCCAAGAATGGTGGTAGCTTATAACTTATCACTAAAATGATCTCTGTGGAAAATTAGTTTTTGTTATTTCACCATAGATGATGATTAGTGGAATAAAAATGAATTTTTTTCTTTGATGTTGTTCTTCTCTTCAGAAGCATGAGAGTCCCTTAATGTCAAGTAGTATTATGGGATCTTGCTGTCTATCCCACTTTCTCCTTCAAAATGAAAAGAATCTTATTTTTATTGGAAAGAATTTTATTCCATAAAATGAATAAAATTTTTATTAAAATAGATATATCCAATTTGTTAGTCTTGAATGTATGTGCGTTTTTGTTTTATAATTTTTTATAATTGAAACTGTAGTAGATAATTACTATAAAGGTTAAAAAGGCAATTAATAAAAGTAAATAATAAAATCATTTTAATCCCACCTTTTAAAGATAAACCTTAATAGTATATTTAATAGCTTTATAAATTTGTTTTGTGTTTATGTCCATGTTTGATAAATTGGTTTATATATGCTTAAATATATTAAAATGTCTTTGTATTAATGATTCCAACAAATATATATGAAACATATGTATTATTTCTCAAGTATGGTGCTAATTAATAGTCCTTTGATTTTTTTACTGCAAATGACAAAAGATAAAATAATACACTTATAAAAAGTTTTCCTTAATACATTTTCATCCATATTCACATAATTTTTTAGTTCTTTAAAGGATGCTAAATTTGTTTCAGGATTTTTCTTATCATTAAGATAATTTTTGAAGTAATCTCTTCCTTCTGTACTTTTGAAAGACTGACATTTATCTCTGGGCCTCTTTTTTCCCTTCTCTCTTTTATTTATGCCTTTGTGGGGATGAGAGTGTAACATCAGAAAGAGAAGACCATGGAGGCGAAGGAGGAAGAAGAGGAGGAGATGGGAAAGTAAGAGAGCAATACCGTCTCATTCTCCAGCTGGACATCTAATTAGGCATTGGCTTTAGGAGTATAAACAACTACCACCACTCCCATCACCACCATCACCTATAATCATAGAAGGAGGGAGGACACATATAAAACTGTGATGGGAATATTAGACTGGATTGATTGCAAGACCAGAGATCCCACTATACTTGTATATGTTCCCTGGAGGACACAAAAGACCATTGTTTTATCAAGTAGATGAGAATTGTTCTGGTGAAGGTTACATTCACTTCCCTGAACAGTTGAAGGTTGCTGTCCTCGGTAGACAATGACGTACTCCAGGAGCTGCGGTCATGGAACTGTTTTCCCTGGTACAAGGAAGTATAACGAGATTCTAGAATGGCAGATATTAGATGGTGGCTCTCAAACACAGATGAATGGTCAAAATTACTACAACAGAAAATAAGGCCAGAGTGGAAATGAAGGTACCTTAACCTTCTAGAATCTGTGAAAATTACTAATGGATCGCCATGTTTCCAGGGAAAGAAGAACAGAAGAACAGAGTAGTAGAGTATTACTGATAGAATTGTGTGATAACGCCAACAAAAAGTAAACCAAGGTTTGGTGAGCTGAAGGCTGACAAGAGACACTCTTATGCAAAAAATTGTTAGCTTAAGATTCTTTACAACTCTCAATGCCTACCAAATTCAGTAGAGGATGGGATTCCTTGAGGAAAGACTAAGCAATGACCTTGCAAGTGTGTGTGTCTGAGTGTGTGCATGAGAGTGTGTGTGTGTGTGTATCTATGTATGTATATATATTCTCCGTTACTTCCCATCTGGAGCCTACAGTTATTTACCATCTTAATTATTTGTTGGGGAAAAGAAATATCCAAATTTCAAGAGCTTTTCTTTTGGTTGTTGTTTTACAATTCTAGCTGATACTGATCTCAAGAGATCTCGGAAGTTAAGCAAAAAAAAAAATGATGACAAATAGGATATCAAGAACACTGAAAGTATCTGTGATGCTAAATAATTGAATTGGGAGCACTAAAGGGAGTGAAAAGCTGAAAAGATAGGACATGGTAATCAGAAAGCTTGTTCCAATAAATTGAGTTTATTCAAGTATTGCTGTTATTGACAATATCAACTCTAATCTATCTAGGCTATAATGTCTTTGAATTGAAAGGATCTGTAGAACAATAATGAGGCAGAAAATAAAATTATTGAGAAATGAGAGGAAATATCTCTGGAGTAAAGTACTTAACAACGTAAGGGAAGTTAGCTTATATGTTGATGACATGAGATTCAAAGTTGGTTAACATTGGGAATAAGGGGGAAAAAAAAACATTGGGAATAAGGGAAAAAACATTGGGAATATGGCCAAAAAAAAAAGGAAGAGATTAATACCACTTCCAGGACCAGTATGAGAGTTCTGGAAGAAAATACTAATCTAAATGTTTAGATATTTAGTATTTTAGTAGAGCATGTAGGAAAATCAGTATTCTCCAGAGACAGTCTGGATACCATTATGTTATGAAAAAAGAAAAATCTAGGGTTACAGGGGATTTCGTTAAATATGAACCATAAGTTTCAGAAATGTAGATAAAAAGCGGAGGTAGGTGAATGAAACAGAATAGAAAATACATGTGAAGATTAGACTGCAAGACAACAGGTGGCACCTGGAAAAAACCGTGAGAGAGCATAACTTTATTAATTGTGATTTTGAGGCATTCAGTAGTGTGAAACTGGTAATGTTCTGTACGTAGCAACAGATGGAAGCTGGAGTTACCTCTTGACTGTTGACAACAGAGGTGAAAATATCTTGTAAACAATGGTCTTAGTTCCAATGTGGGAAACCTCCGTTGAACCCAGAACAATTCCAATCTAAAGGGTTATTGTTTTTCTATCACTGTAACACTGCACTCATGAAGTCAGTTGGTGGTTTCTAGACCCCAAACACGAATAGATTGCAGGAAATAACTACAGATAAAGTGAAAACTAAAAGAATCATTAGAACATTTTTTGCTCAAATCAATATTTGTTAACTGGATTAAACAGCTTTCCTAACAGGAAGATCTGATTTACCGACTGCAGAAGCAATAAAATATCTAATACAGCAACTTTACAAAATACATACAGTTATATGAAAGCACATTTTTTGCCCCTTAAAATGCAACATGCATAGATATATTTACAAGAAAAATTATTCTAAGTCTTTATAGATTAGATGATTCCAAGAGTAATATTTTTAGACCAGAAAGAAATAAGGAAATTATCTGAGTTATTTTTATGAGAAGAATATAATGTTGACAATAAATCTAGATATTATTCACTTGATAACATGCAAAAATTTTAAGAAACAAAGCCGTGCAACATTTTTAATAGATAATCACTCAGTAACAAGTAAACATTATCCTGGCAATGTGAACATGGTTATATTAGAGGCATTTAATTAAATTCAACAAATATTAGATGAAAGGAGAAAAAAATATATAATCCTCAGTGAAGATACCAAACATACATTTAATACATAACACATTCTTTTTTGTTTGTTTGTTTGTATTTTAGACAGAGTTTTGCTCTTGTTGCCCAGGCTGGAGTACGATGGTGTGATCTCGGTTCACTGCAACCTCGGCCTCCCAGGTTCAAGTGACTCTCCTGCCTCAGCCTCCTGAGTAGCTGGGATTACAGGCACCTGCCACCTTGCCCGGCAAATTTTATTGTATTTTTAGTAGAGACGGGGTTTCACCATGTTGTCCAGGCTGGTCTCAAACTTCTGACCTCAGGTGATCCAGCTGCCTCAGCCTCGCAAAATGCTGGGATTACAGGCGTGAGCCACCACGCCGGCCAACACATCATTTCTTAATCAAAAAAAAAAAAAAAATTCTCAGCTGGGCTTGGTGGCATGGGCTTGTAGTCCCAGCTACTCTAGTGGAGTGGCTGAGGCAGGAAGATCTAAGTTTAGTAGTTTGAAGCTGCAGTGAGCTAATATCGCACCACAGCACTCCAGCCTGTGTGACAGAGTAAGACCTTGTCTGTAAAATAAATAAACAAATAACTAAACAAACTCTTATTAAAAGAATAGATAATACCAGCTATTAAAATATAAAATGTGACTATTTCCACCCAAAAGCTATCATCATGTTTGATAGAGACCCAAATTGAAACAGCCTCAGAAATTTTAGAGAGGAAGGCAGTTTTTCCTCTCTCTACCATTAGTTAATATTACAGAATTTTTAATAAAGGAAATATAGATACACAAGTTAAAATGAACAAACAATAATTCTCATCTACATATGGTATTTCTGTAAAATAAAATACATGGATACTGCTTCACACAACAGGAGGTTCAGTAATTAGTGAGATTCAATGAAACATCTGGCATTTAATGCAATTCATAGACACAAAAACACCAAGTTATCACAATAACAACAACAATAATAAAGGAAACATCCCCAAAATACTTGATAAATGTGTAAATAAATATAAAGATAACCTTAAAACTTTTCTGAAGAAGAAAAAAACATGTAAAAATTAGCTGAATGTTTTAATATTTGTATAAAAAATTTACCAAACAATATAGCCAGTAATACATTTTAAAAAGAAATAAAAATAGGCTTACCCTACCACATATTAAATTATATCATAGTAATACCACAAAGTCTTAAATATAACAGTGTGGTGAGAGGGAAAGTATTAAGAGATTTACTGGCAAAAATGTATAACTCAGAAATAGACTTACATACATGAGAACTTCTTGTACTTGATGTGCTGGTGACTCTTATCTCATGGGTGAAGAAACAGATTAATCAATAAATGGCAGTGGGATCAGAAGTTAAGCTCCTGGAAATTAAAATTTAAAAGTAGTATTTATTCATTTCTACATAATCTATTAGGATATACTTCAAATGAATTCCATATTTAAATCTAAATAATAAAAGCAAAAGTTGAAAACATGAAATAATTATCTTATATCACAGACATATTAAATCATCACATTTTACACTTTAAAGTTATACAATTTTATTTGTCAATTATACCTCAGTATAGACAGGGGAAAATAAAATCTGATGGGATTCTTAAAAGAATGCCAATGAAAGAGTGGGTCTCTTATCAGAAGCCACCCCCAGGAGTGCCTCACTCTCACAATAGCCCACACCTAGTCTCCTGAATTGTATCATTTTTTTCAATATATTATCAAGATTACCAGTTCAGTGTTTATACCACTTTATAGCTCCAGTGGCCTATGTTTCTGATAAGCAGTTACTGCCTGATGTAACTCTCTGGGTATGACTTTCTCCCAGATTTAAGGGTAGCAATAGGTCTCATGACTTCAATTCTCTAATGGATCGAAGAGAAGAAAAACAGTGAATTTTAATTTGTCCTGCCTTTGCTTTTTGTGAAATGAGAACAACAACTTACAAGCCCTTCAGATATTAGAGCTAAAACTAGAAATCCTCTGGTGAGGTTTTTATTACTTATGTTACATTTTACAATCACAAATTCTCTATTTGCCTCTTTTAAAAAATATTTTCTAGGTGGGAGTGGTGGCTCAGGTAAGCAGATACTGCCTGATGTAATTCTCTGGGTATGACTTTCTCCCGGATTTAAGGGTACCAATAGGTCTCATGACTTCGCTTCTCTAATGGGTTGAAGAAAAACCAGTGAATTTTAAATTGTCCTGCCTTTACTTTTTGTGAAATGAGAACAACAACTTACAAGCCCTTCAGATGTTGGAGCTAAAACTAGAAATCCTCTGGTGAGGTTTTTATTACTTATGTTATGTTTTACAATCACAAATTATCTATTTGCCTCTTTTAAAAAATATTTTCTAGGTGGGAGTGGTGGCTCATGCCTGTAATCCCAGCACTTTGGGAGGCCAAGGCATGCGGATCACCTGAGGTCTGGAGTTTGAAACCAGCCTGGCCAAAATGATAAAACCCTGTCTCTACTAAAAATACAAAAATTATCCAGGCATGGTGGTGGGCACCTGTAATCCCAGCTACTCAGGAGAGTGAGGCAGGAGAATCACTTGAACCCGAGAGGCAGAGGTTGTAGTAAGCCAAGATTGCACCATTGTACTCCAGCATGGGTAACAGAGCAAGACTCTGTCTCGAAAAAAAATTTTTTTTTCTATTTTCCTACTGATATGGTTAGGCTTTGTATCCCCACCCAAGTCCAATCTTGAATTGTAATCCCCAGGTGTTGAGGGAGAGACCTGGTGGGAGGTTAATGGATCATGGAGGCAGTTTCTTCCATGCTGTTCTTGTGATAGTGAGCAAGTTCTGATGAGCTCTGGTGGTTTTATAAGACAGTATTCCCTGCTCTCTCTTGTATTTGCTCTCTCTTGCCTGCCACCATGTAAGACATGCCTGCTTCCCCTTTCCACCATGATTGTAAGTACCCTGAGGCCTCCCAATCATGTGGAACTGTGAATCAATTAAACCTCTTTTCTTTATAAATTACCCAGTCTCAGGTATGTATTTGGAGGAGTATGAAAATGCACAAATACATCTATTACATTTCTTATAATTTCATTTATTCCAATATGTTTTTTATATCATTGTACATAGATATAATAGCTGCTTTCAAGTCCTTGCCTAAAACTCCCAGCATCTGGATAATGATCTATGCTAACTTTTTCCAGGATCTGCATGTGTCATTTTATTTATTTATTTATTTTGGTTTGTGTCCTGAACATTGTGATGTTAACTTTTATAGCCTCTCAGTTTTGTAAAGTTCTCCTAGATAGCAGTAATGTTTTTGTTAAGTAAAAAATTAAATTGATAAATTATGAATTAGAATCAAACTTAGGGTAGATGACAATTCAAGCCTCAGTTTAATTATTTGAGCCTTAGCTTGGTGGCAACCTATGAATATGACGTTTAGCTAGTGACTTGGCAAAGCTTAAACAGGAACACCAGGGTTCCCTGTTTCTGGATTGTCATATTAGATTTCTGCTGCAGTGGGCAGACCTTGCTCTGTCATTTGAGCCAGAATAATGGTGAGTTATTGATTGGAGCTTCTGCCACCAAACATCATGCTGCCTAGCACCACCTCCTTGATCCAAAGCCTCCTAATTTAGTAATTTCTCCTCTGATTTCTTGAAAGTTTCAACTCCTTTTTTAAGATTGTGTGCCTTTGTTCACTCTATGTAGGCTTCAGGCAGTTTTTCTTAATTTTTATTTTGTGTTATGTATTTTGTCCAGAGTTTATCATTGTTCTTCTAAGGGTTTGTCCCTTAGAAATTTACTCTCATATTAAATGTAGTGCTTTCCAAAAATACAATATTTCTTAATTTTCTCGATGAGTTGTGATTGTTTCTTTTTCCCTGAATTACCTGACGGGTATTTTTCTTAGCACCTCCCCTGAAAGAAAAAAAGTGAAACCCCGATGTAGAAAAACTCGTGACGACAACAATAAAAATTTCCATAAAAGCTTGTTACTGGTTTTTGAAATTAAAGCATTATCTGTACATTTATTACTGTGTCAGTTACATTTGTATATTGTTATCATAATGCTATTTTATGCTGTCCTTTTCACTGGTATCAAATAATATATGATTACAAAAAATTGATATGTTTCTTTCTGCACTGTTGTGTGACAAACAATTGCAAAGAAGCCAGTGAAGTGAACATAATACAAAAAACATTAATTAGCCTGATATTACCCAATCAGGAGGAAGGAGAAGTAGGTCTGCAACTAAGAAGTGACCCAAAGTACTTTTATGTAAGCTACAGGGAACCTACATTTACAGAAATTATGTATTTATAGATTGGGGAATTATACTTGAAGAACATATATAATATGTTCCTAGGTACTGGAAAATAAACAAAAACATATTATGGCTCTTTTGGAAAAAAGGTTATTACCAATTTTCAAGTTCTTATAAAATATATCTGTCTCTAAAATATAAAAAGAATTGAAGATATTAAAAACTAAATGTGTTTCGAATTTTATATTATGATCAACCCTTGAACTCTTTTAGTGTCTATACATTACTAATTTTAATATGATTTAATGCTTAAATCTAAAAGTTCAAGGGTATCAACACTACTTTGCACCAAAATATTAGAAATATGTAAACTCAAAGTGTTCAAATTTTGACTATAAACAACATAAGCTAGTTAAGGTAAAAATTATTGAACACGGCCAGGAGCGGTGGCTCATGCCTGTAATCCCAACACTTTGGGGGGCCGAGGCGGACGGATCACCTAAGATCGGGAGATTGAGACCAGCCTGACCAACTTGGAGAAACCCCATCTCTACTAAAAATACAAAATTAGCCAGTCATGGTGGTGAGTGCCTGTAATCCCAGCTACTCAGAAGGCTGAGGCAGAAGAATCCTTGAGCCCAGGAGGCAGAGGTTGCAGTGAGCCCGAGATCCCCCCCTTTCCCCCCCGCCCGGGCAAAAAAAAAAAAAACTTGTTTGAAAAAAAAAAAAAAAAAAAACATTTTCTAAATGCTTGTCTGCAGTTACCTCAATGAATCAATGTCATTTCTATCAGGAAATAATGTTTATTGAAACTCCATTTCTACATGATTGGTGGCTATATTGATACACCATTTAATAAAATTAGAATTTGTTAACATAAATATTACATGTATGCATGATCAATATTTATTTTCCATAATTGTTGGTTAAGATCCATTTTTATAATGCAAAGATTCACATATAATATGTATATTTTTATTAATGTTTCCTGATTTTTAGGTGATAATTATTGTCCTCATGGGTAGAAGAAGCAGCTGAAGGATATTCTCATTAGTTGTGTATTCACATGCACCACACAACTTTAATTCCTATTTCAAAGCTATACAAATAGCAAAAGCTGCTCAAGAACATACCAACAAATCCTTAAATCGGGTAATGCACCAAAAAAAGACATATTAGTCATGGTTGACAGGTTTAAAAAGAAAAAAGAACATAAACTGATTATTTATGCAGGCAGTGCTGCTCTTTCTACTGTAACTGACTACTTTGCAACTCACAATTTGATTATGCATCCATCGGTATGTTATACAACTTTTTAGGTTGATATTTGGAAACACTTGTTAACTCTACACAAAAGCAAAATTAACAACTTCTCTTTTTCTTTTATTGTGATAAAACCATATAAGATCTACCCTCTTAACAAATTTTAAGTGTACAGTAAAATATTATGAACTAAAACCACAATGTTATACAGCAGTTCTCTATAACGTTTTCATCTTACATAACTGAAATTTTATACTCAAAGAACATTAAGTCCTCATTGCTCTGGCAACACTGCCCCTGTAGCCATCATTTTACTTGCTACTTCAATGAGTTTGACTACTCTAAATACCTTGTATCAGCGGAATGATGGTATATTGTGGTTTTTGACTGATTTATTTCACTTAACATAATGTCCTCAAGGTTTATTTATATTGTAACACAGGGGTCTCCAATATCCGGGCCATGGACCAGTACCGGTCTGAGGCTTATTAGGAACCAGGCAGCACAGCAGGAGGTGAGCAGTGGGCAGGCAAGCATTACTGCCTGAGGTCCACCTCCTGCCAGATCAAGGGCAGTGTGAGATTCTTAACAGGAGCAGGAACCCTATTGTGAACTGCGCACGCAAGGAATCTAGGTTGCATGCTCCTTATGAGAATCTGATGTCTGATAATCTGAGTTGGAACAGTTTCATCCCCAAACCATCCCCGCCAAGCCCCTCCCATGGAAAAATTGTCTTCCACAAAACCGGTCCCTGGTGCCAAAAAGATTGGGGATCACTATTCTAGCATATAACAGGGTTTCCTTTTTGTGGCTGAATAATATTCCACTATATCTACATTTTGATGTAAAAATTTGGTTAATGGAGATTAAAGTTAATAGTTATACTACCTAAATTAAGTTAGTTAATAGATATACTTACTAATATTAACTACATTTTTATGCACTGCATAACAACATTTTGCTTAATAACAGACTGCATATATGATGCTGATCCCATTAGATTATAATATTATAGTTTTTCTATTTATTTTCTATCTTTAGATACACAAATACCATTGTGTTATAACTGCCTACAGTTTTCAAGACAGTGGCATACTGTACAGGTTTGTAGCCTATGAGCAATAGGTTATGCCATATATCATAAGTATATGGTAGGCTTTATCTACCAGGTTTTTGTAAGTACACACTATGATATTTACACAATGACAAAATTGTCTAACAACACATTTCTCAGAATGTAACCTGTTGTTACGCAATGTACACTGTACTGTAGGAAAAGGTTTTCATTCTAAAAACGTTATTTTTAAAAGTCCACAGCATTTTAAATTGATGATAGAATTAGTTCTACATGGCTGGTAATAAAATATAACCACACTGATCTTCACACTTTAGCTTACATATTTTTATTTTGAGATAGTTATAGGATAGTTTTAAAAAATCTATTTGTAGATGTTTATACAAATGAATATTATTTTGTAACCTCCTACAATGTGGTTAACTCAAATGTCTTCCAACTTTTGATTGCAGATAAAATTAGTATTCAGCCAAAATATGACTGAATATTTTCTTTTTACTTACTTTTTATTCCTTTTTAAATCAGTAATACACAAAATATAATTAATATCATTTTGTTGATTAAACATTTATCAATATTATTTGATTCAAGTACAGGTAGTCTTTTCTTTGGTCAAGACAAATATTTCAAAGTTTAATGAACATTAAATATATTCAAATGTATTGAATTCCTTTTAGTATTTCAGCCAAAAACGTCATGATAACGTTTTCACTTATCGTATATAATTTCTTCTCTAAAATCTTTTAATATTGTGTCAATAAATTTCTTCGGAATACCTACACTTCTAACAGTTTCTGGTAAAGACCATTTTCATCAAGTAAAGGACATCAGATTGTTTCTGTTGCCATCTATGGCAAGCAGTGGGCTGAATCTGATAAAAGTTAGTAGTCCTATTTCTGTGAGCTCCTTGCAGCTTGTTCTCAGTATCAGATACTTATAGTGCTGACATTTCAAAAGCACAGATGGTGCAGAGGAAGTCCTAAGACGTCACCAGAGGGCGGTTTTCAAATCTTTGTCACAGGTTTAGAGAGATACAACTTGAAAGACCAAAACTTTTTCACTAAGCTCTCTATTTGCAACTGAAAGTTAGTTATCTTCCAAAACGCTGAAATTACAAAGATCTTACCTGAATTTGTATAATAGTTACATCATATGTTTTCTATGAATTAGAGGCAATGTTGGCTCTTTCAACCTTTGCATAAACATTGTAAGTAATTTCTATAGGAGTATTTATATTTCCTTCCATATACTGATATTGTTGTAACTCTCCATCATGAGCTTTGTAAAATATAACAATAACAAGTGTATAGTGTGGTATTAAAATATCTATTATATTTTATTATAATTATTGGACTATAGGTTGTCTCAGAGTTGGGAATTTTCAGTCCTCCTTTTCTCTTGCAGACCATTGTGCCTAGTTTAGTATTTGGTGTGCTGATGGTGCAACTAAATGTTCACTGAATGTTTAAATGAATGAATATTTTTTCAATTATGAGACTAAAATTATTTTATGTGAAGGAGAAGGGACAAAGTATTTTTATAAGGCAGAGGTTAAGTTAAAATTACAGAACGCAGAATAATAATTGAAATATTCTGTTTATTTTATGATGTGAGTAGTCCTTGATTTAAAAAAAACTACAAATTTAGTTTATAATTAGAGGATAAAACATGAGCAGAAATAATAGGAAATATTATATTATCTTACTCCATAGTTTCATAAACAGGTATTTATATTTTTAAAAAGTTATGCATACTTTAATATTATAAATGCTCATTTTTAAATCAAGACTTTTGGCAAAGTTTTAAAAACTACAGTTAACATCTGGCCTTTTCAGGCCAGTGATCAAAAATATCTGTGGCGTTTTCACAATAGGTTTTATTTTTTTCTATACATTTGGAAATGATTTCCCAACATTAATATAATTTGTGTGTATCTTTTAAAGAAGTATGCATTGCACAACACGTTAGTAACTCAGTAAATAGCTTCAAATGTAAATATAATATCTGACAAATACTCTTAAATTCCTAGTAATAACTTTAAAAGTAATGCATCATCTATTATACACACTAATGTTAAAACCATATTGTATTATATTGTTCTGATCTGATCATTATTTCTGAACTGATATATAATAATCATATAAACAAACATATATTCTTAGCTCTATTTTATTTTTTACCTTTTAACTAATAAACAGATTTTTTAAAAATGATACATTTATCAGCATCTGCAATTTAAATCACACAGTAAAAGATATGGAGGAATGTATTCATTATGTGAAATTCAACTTTCAAAGATAATAATGTGTGACTTTTTTTAGCTTTACTCCAGATCTTACTAAATGCATATATGTCATAGCACAATTTTTCATATAGTTTTTCATAATGGAGATAGTATTAGATGTGAATTTTTCTACATATAGCATTTGTATATGCATAAATAATTATTTTTAAATAATCTCATACTATAGTGTTTAATAGCTGAGGGAATGCTTTGTATATATTGTAATTTACATATTGTGTTCTCTTACTAGATATTCAAAATGTCTTCAAAATTTTACAATAAAATCAAAGATTTTTGACATACTTTATGAATTAATTTTTTTTCATCTTTGTAACCATATTTGTAAGGCAAATCCATAGAAGTAGAATTGCCGGATCAAAAGAAACAAATACTTTATAATAGTCAAAATGAACACCCCAAAAGAATGCATGAAACAATGCATTAACAACAGTAATGATATTCTGATGAATATGGATTTTCTTTCCAAAAGTAAAATATCATAAAAGTTTCTTTTGTCCTCTAGTAAAACAGTTTTTATCATAGTCTTTTGTCTCTCATTTTATTTATTTTAACATACTGAGTGTTTTTGTTTTCTGTTTTCTAGTCTATTTTCTACTAGTTTAATTTTTGGCATAGAAAGCTCTTCTTGTGTGTATTATGTCATTAGCCAATTGATAGCAATTTCTAATATTTCAAAAATATTTTACTGTTTTATGATGGGCTTGCACATATAACATCTTACTTGCATACAATCACAATTTTGTCTTTGTTTTTCTGTTTCAATATGTATACTTCTTATTTGATTTGCTGTTTATGTGCACTGACTAGCTCTTTAAGAATAATATGAAAGTACCAAACATTTATTCATTATTTCCATGGTCCTTCTTGTAAAAGAACTCTAATATTTTGATTACTATTATAAGAAAATGCTCACATTTTGCATTTGATTGTCTTTTAAAATATTTAGGGGATACTATATTAACTTATTTGTGATAATCTTTTCCCCAAAATAATCAAATGTTCATCTAAGTTTCAGAATTCATATGTCAGAAATTATTAAAGGAAAACTGGATACTAGCATGTAGTATGGTCAACAGGCTAGTACTTTAAGATAACACAAGATTGGTGTAAACAGAAATCTTGCAAATGAAGAAGAAATAAAAGATCCTTACCATTAGAAAGACGTCTTATCATATTTGCTATTATTAGAGCATAGTGGACTAATTTTTGTCTTGTTTCCAGACTATTCTTATAAAAGCTATTCCACCTCTCTTTAACAACATTTTCATGCTTCTAAGTTAGGCATGTTGAAATGTATTTAATTGGCTATGTTTCAGATAAAATAGTGATGCAAGCTCAAAAGATACTTATCATATATTAAAAGGAGATAATGTATAATTATGAAAGGCTTATGGATGAAATATAGTCTGTGACGGGAGTTGACAATATTGACAAGAGTTGTCAATAAATCTCTAGAAACTATTTTCTTGGCTTAAAGAAGGTTAATAAACTGAGATCTAAAAGTACTGGAGAGGACAACCTAAGTAATTATCTTGTTAGATTTATTTTAATTTCAGGTAATGGACTAGGAAATATAATAAAGTAATTGATCTTTTAGAAGAAGGGCTTGATGAGTTGAATAAAAAGTTGTCTGCACAAGTTTCAGCGGCACAGTTGCAAACTAATGTGATAAATCCATTTTGACAGAGTAATTGATAAAGTTGACAGGACAATGTGCCATGTGTAATGTAACCAGGTTAAAGTCAAACTAAAAATGCTGTTCTGTTACTGGCTTCTTTTAACAAACAATGCATCCTGAGTAAGTACCACTCAAAATGGTGTACTATGAATGAAATTATATGAAAATTACTCTAATTATTAGAAATATATTCTTTCAATCATGTTTGCTTGAATTGTTTCATTGTTTGGATAGTTCTATTTTCCTTAATTACCTTTCTGGAAGCCTTATGTATGTGTGTCAAAATAACCTTCCTAAAATTTTCTTTTACCATATGATATAATAGCAAAAGCCACAATTACTTTTGCACTAAAAATATAATTTTATAAAACACAGTTATTGAACATCTCATTAACTCATTAAAGAGCAAATAGTTCTGTATTTTTTTCTTTTTATTCATATAAAAGGTCTTAATCAGAACTTCTGCTACCCAATATATAGTTTTGATTAATTGAAGAGATGGGTTGGCTTTGGTTTCCCTCCACCCTTTCAGATTACATTAAAACAGCTCTTTGTAAAACAAATAAAATACCGAAATGTGAATATTAAGCAGTATCATTTTCTCAAAAATATGCACTTAAAATATGGAGATAATAAAACTGGATTACAAGTACATTTTTTTTTTTTTTTTTTTTTGGAGACGGAGTCTTGCTCTGTCACCCAGGCTGGAGTGCAGTGGCGCGATCTCGGCTCACTGCAAGCTCTGCCTCCCGGGTTCACGCCATTCTCCTGCCTCAGCCTCTCCGAGTAGCTGGGACTACAGGCACCCACCACCACGCCCAGCTAATTTTTTTGTATTTTTAGTAGAGACGGGGTTTCACCATGGTCTCCATCTCCTGACCTCCTGATCCGCCCTCCTCGGCCTCCCAAAGCGCTGGGATTACAAGCGTATGAGCCACTGCGCCCAGCTACAAGTACATTTTTATCTTCCCAAATTTAATTGTTTCAACTATTTGTTTCTACCAATTTTCTTTCCAAGCCAACTATTTATGAGTCATTATCTTATAGATTGTCCAAATAGGTAGCTGTAACCTTTCGGGTAATATTAGTCTTAAATACTTAGAGGAGAATTCCCTTTGCTCTGCATTCATACATTCACTGACTTCCAACATTTTAAAAAAATACCTTCTATGTGCCAATAAAAAGCTGATAAAATCCTTGCTCTTGGGGAGCTTATATTCTAGCAGGGGGTGTCGTTAATAAGTAAACAAACCAACATAATATAATTTCAGAAGTAATATGACAGGATAAGAAGATGAAGAGTGGTAAGTGAGGAGACTCTTTTTATAAGGTCAGTCCAGGAAGGCAGTGACATTTGAGCAGGCACTGAATGAAGTGAGAAGCAAGAGGAAATTGTTGACCTTTTTTTCTTTCCAATTTAGTCTTGAGGTCTCCCTCCAAGGAGTGGCTATAAACTCTAGCCCTACCCTAATGAGACTCCAGGAATTTGGTCCTAGATGTTTACAGTTTGCCTTTCACAAGATGCTTCTTGAACCTTGTGGACAGCCTAATGCCACCATGTCAGACCTGTGATCAAGTGTCCCTCACACAGGATAATTGTTTACACCAGCAGATGTCCTTGTGGCTTTTGTTTGACCTGTGTCCAGTTTATTCCTGCCAAGACAGTCATTCTCTAGGAGAACACTGAACAGGAAAGAAGTTAGATTCTAGTCTGTTAGGTGAGACACAGCGGAGGCAACTTAAGATACATGAAATAGCAAAAGCAATGTATTACTTATAAATCCCAGAAAGAAGAGAACAGCACATCTTGCAGGGCCAATGGGAAATGGGGAGTTGTCTGGGACTTGTGCCCAACCAGCAGGTGGAGAGCAAGAAAGAGAGTGAGGGACTTGTAGGTCAAAGCCTTTATTGGAGTCCATGGTGTTACCTAGGCAGGTTTCCCATGGGGAGTTATAATTGGCAGGTTTAGAGCAAGCAGGTATGTGTTCCATGGGATCACGTGACTGAGAAGTAGTCATGGTGGCGTAACTGTGCAGTCCATGGGGCATGCGGGCTCAGCAGGAGAAGTCAAACAGGCTGTATTTAGCTGTCTCATAGGAAAATGGTCACCAGGAGATGGTTGTATAAGGTAGATATCTGGATTAAACAAATTGAAGAAATGAGAGAAGAGAAAAAACTGGAACTGTATCAAGGATAATAAAGCCCAGCTTCTGGTATGAGCAAGTTTAACTTATAATCAAAGTGAATGCCAAGGCACCATAAAATTATAAGAAATCACTACAGAGGGCTGGGTGTGGTGGCTTATGCCTGTAATCCCAACACTTTGGGAGGCCGAGGTGGGTGGATCACCTGAAGTCAGGAGTTCAAGACCAGCCTGACCAACATGGTGAAACCCCGTCTCTACTAAAAATACAAAAATTAGCCGGGCGTGGTGGCAGGCGC
The DNA here is from genome assembly GCF_009828535.3 of Hylobates moloch. Lineage (NCBI taxonomy): Eukaryota > Metazoa > Chordata > Mammalia > Primates > Hylobatidae > Hylobates > Hylobates moloch. The sequence goes on from NW_026652279.1 coordinate 144,332,659, forward strand.
CTGTAGTCCCAGCTACTCCAGAGGCTGAGGCAGGAGAATCGCTAGAACCCAGGAGGCGGAGGTTGCAGTGAGCTGAGATGTGCCATTGCACTTCAGCCTGGGGGACAGAGCGAGACTCCGTCTCAAAAAAGACAAAAAAAATAAAGAAGAAATCACTACAGAGAGATCATTCTTGGCATAGAGAAAAGGAAAAAAAGTTTATTGATATGAAAATTAAATTGTAATTATGAAGAAGAGCAAAGACACACATTTTCCTAAAGTAGAGTGAGCTAGGGGTAATATGGCAGGAATTGACTTAGAGCAAAAGCTGTGGGGTAGTTAATGTAGGTTTTTGTTTTGTATTATTATATGTATTTTTAGATGAGAGCAAGAATTTGAAGTTATTCTGATGTGATCAAGAGGTTGGGTTTTTTTTTTAGCATACAATTAATCATGTTTTGAAGCTTTTTAAAATTACTATTTAGAGTAGCCCCCCAAAATATTTTAAATTCAATAAACTTACTATATTTTGTGAAAACAAAGAACAGACAATATAAATAATTTTCTAGCATTTTATCTATGTATGATATAATTGATTTAGATATTATTATATAGGTAAAAATGTATCATAAACACATTGAATCAAACACATGTATCATTTATAGGCTATTTACTTTTTGCATTTATTTTGTAATATAGGTTAATAAGCCAACCTTCATTTCATACCTAGAGATGGATTAGGCAATTTAAATTTTAGTGGTGACTTGCTGCCTTGCTTTATGTCCTGCTCATATGGTTTTATAAACCTAAGAAGGACTTTTACAAAAATGGTTTCTAGGATATACTATTTCTATATTCCATAGTTCTAACCATGTGGATTTATCATGGCAAATTCTTTTAACATTTCCTAACAATATCTTAAGTAGTGGAGCATAACAAAAATGTGCTGCTAGGGAAATGCTAACTTACTGGCATGTGCTATAGGAGATTTTCTTTTTGTTACTTCTTCCAAGATTTATAAGTGTGGTTATGATGGTTTGATTCATTTGAATGATGACAGGCTAAAAGTCCAATACAGTCTTTTCTTCTGTATAAAACCAAGTAAGTTTTCCTCCTTTCAAACCCTTTTGTCTATGGAATGCTTACCTTTTAGAATTATTTTCACAAAAAGCAATTCCTCATGTGATGCTAAAAATAACATTATTCAGTTCATGTTGATGGTGGATTAAACTCTGAAAACTATTATAAGGATTTGGCTAACATAAGAATTAGAGAAGTAAAAGAAGAAATACCTGAGACTCAAAATAAATATTTCTTGTAGGACTATTTTCTAATGGAGTATGGATTGTATGATTATCATATAATATTATTTATATCCTCTAGAGTGAAAAATCTGTGCTGGAAAAGCAGCACTTTGCTACATGTTTATATATATATATATATATATATGCAATTACATATAACAAATAACAAAATAAGATGATATGATAAATATTTAATGATACATGATATATTACATATATCATATTATATATATTATATATAAGCCATTACATATATATTCTGCTTATATATAAGCAATTATATATGTATAATTGTATACTTATATGTATGTGTATATATGTATTATATACTTACACATATGTATATATATGCTTATATATAAGCAATTAAGATGTATCATACATAAACAATAGCCTACGTAATTTTACATTATTACATGATTTTGGCGATAAAAAATAAAATATATTAGAAACCATAAAAGGTACCATAGCAAATTTTCAAAACAACCATACAGGCTGGTACAAACTCATACTTCCAAGCATGTTGGAGTAACTGATAGCAGACATTCCATCTCCTTTTTAAATAAAAAGGAAACTGAAAACATATTTTTAAAAAGTGTTTTAGATATTGGTAAGCAGGCAGCCCAGGACTGTGATTCATGAGTGAAAGGAACCAAACAAGGAAAGTCCTAGTACTGCTTCAAGTATATCCCTGCAAAACCCTTTCAGATATAGTATAAAGATCAACTTTTTAAGGGAAAACATAATTATGATTAGGGAAATAAAAGCTAAACAATAACCTGTAATCCCAGCACTTTGGGAAGCCAAGGCAAGTGGATAACCAGAGGTCAGGAGTTTGAGACCAGCCTGGCCAACGTGTTGAAACCCTGTTTCTACTAAAAATACAAAAATTAGCTGAGTGTGGTGGCATGCACCTGTAAACCCAACTACTCTAGAGGCCTAGGCAGGAGAATCGCTTGAACTCAGGAGATGGAGGTTGCAGTGAGCCGAGATCGTGCCACTGCACTCCATCCTGGGTGACAGAATGAGACTCCATCTCAAAACAAAAACAAAAACAAAAAAACTAAATGATAAAATCTCTGTAGTAAAAAATGTACTGGATAGATGGACGGATATCTGAGAAATATAAATAATGTTAAAGGAAATATCAGTGACTAACTCAAGGCATACTAAAAGACAATTTTATCTGGCAAGATTTTTTAGACATGGAGAAGACACATATAACAAACATGATGGATAAAAAATGGGCATCACTACAGATGTTGAAGATAACAAAAATAAGATGATATGATAAATATATAATGATATATTTAATAAATTTGGAACCTTATGCAACAAAGAAAATAAATCTAGAAAAATGAAATGAACCAGAATTGCCTAAAGAAGAAATAACAGAACTTAAAAAGTACTTATCAATAATAAATTGACTATGTAATAATTTTGAAATACCTCTCCCACTGTCACTCTTATGCAAATTCTAGGTCCAAGTGATTTCACTAGTTAGATATGACAAAAGTGAATAAAAAATAATTTCAAAATTACAAAATCTATTTTTGACAATAGAAGAACATTTGTAATTTAGAAATTATTTTGTTACTAAATAGAATAGAGAATATAAAAGTCATGGACTTTTCCCAACTCTTGTTATATAATCTTGAATCAAAATATGGAAGAGACAGGAAAACAGGGTCGTTATAGGTCAATCTCACTATATGTCAAACAGAATACAAAAAACTAAAATTGTAGTGTATACAAAACAGCCATGTTTTTTAGGAATGCATTTTAATCTGGACATAAAGATATATTTAGAAAATTTTTAAAGTCATATTTTCTGGAGAAAAATAAGTACTTCGAAAATACTAAATTCACATCATAATTTTAAATATTTTAGTCAGGTGTAGACACTTACTTAACTTAGTATAGTTTATCTACAAAGCCTAAAGCAGACATGTCTAAATGGTAGAATTTTCTTTGAAATAGAAAATAAAGACACTCAATAGAAGGTTCCAAGATGGCTGAATAGGAACAGCTCCAGTCTATAGCTCCCAGCATGAGTGACACAGAAGACTGGTGATTTCTGCACTTCCAACTGAGGTACCAGGTTCATCTCATTGGGGCTTGTCGGACAGTGGGTGCAGCCCACGGAGCATGAGCCAAAGCAGGGCAGGGCATCGCCTCACCTGGGAAGTGCAAGGGGTTGGGGAATTCCCTTTCCTAGCCGAGGGCAGCAATAACAGACTGTACCTGGAAAATTGGGACACTCCCACCCTAATACTGCACTTTTACAATGGTCTTAGCAAATAGCACACCAGGAGATTATATCCTGCACCTGGTTCAGAGGGTCCCACGCCCACGGAGCCTCACTCACTGCTAGCACAGCAGTCTGAGATCAAACTGCAAGGCAACAGCAAGGCTAGGGGAGGGGTGTCTGCCATTGCTGAGGCTTGAGTAGGTAAACAAAGCAGCTGAGAAGCTCAAACTGGGTGGAACCCATCACAGCTCAAGGAGGCTTGCCTGCCTCTGTAGACTCCACCTCTGGGGGCAAGGCATAGCTGAATAAAAGGCAGCAGAAACTTCTGCAGACTTAAACGTCCCTGTCTGACAGCTTTGAAGAGAGTAGTGGTTCTCCCAGCATGGAGTTTGAGATCTGAGAATGGACAGACTGCCTCCTCAAGTGGGTCCCTGACCCCCGAGTAGCCTAACTGGGAGGCACCTCCCAGTAGGGGCTGACTGACACCTCATACAGCCGGATGCCTCTCTGAGATGAAGCTTCCAGAGGAAGGATCAGACAGAAACATTTGCTGTTCTGCAATATTTGCTGTTCTGCAGCCTCTGCTGGTGATACCCAGGCAAACAGGGTCTGGAGTGGACCTCCAGCAAACTCCAACAGACATGCAGCTGAGGGTCCTGACTGTTAGAAGGAAAACCAACAAACGAAAAGGACATCCACACCAAAACCCCATCTGTACGTCACCATCATTAAAGACCAAAGATAGATAAAACCACAAAGATGGGGAGAAACCAGAGCAGAAAAGCTGAAAATTCTAAAAATCAGAGCACCTCTTCTCCTCCAAAGGGATGCAGCTCCTCACCAGCAACGGAACAAAGCTGGATGGAGAATGACTTATCGAGTTGAGAGAAGAAGGCTTCAGACGATCAGTAATAACAAACTTCTCTGAGCTAAAGGAGGATGTTCGAACTCATAGCAAAGAAGCTAAAAACCTTGAAAAAAGATTAGACGAATGGTTAACTAAAATAAACAGCATAGAGAAGACCTTAAAAGACCTGATGGAGCTGAAAACCATGTCATGAGAACTAGGTGATGCATACACAAGCTTCAGTAGCCAATTTGATCAAGTGTAAGAAAGGGTATCAGTGATTGAAGATCAAATGAATGAAATGAAGTGAGAAGAGAAGTTTAGAGAATAAAGAGTAAAAAGAAATGAACAAAGCCTCCAAGAAATATGGGACTATGTGAAAAGACCAAATCTACATCTGATTGGTGTACCTGAAAGTGACGGGGAGAATGGAACCAAGTTGGAAAACACTCTGCAGCATATTATCCAGGAGAACTTCCCCAACCTAGCAAGAGAGGCCAACATTCAAATTCAGGAAATACAGAGAAAGCCACAAAGATACTCCTTGAGAAGAGCAACTCCAAGACACGTAATTGTCAGATTCACCAAATTTGAAATGAAGGAAAAAATGTTAAGGGCAGCCAGAGAGAAAGGTTGGGTTACCCGTAAAAGGAAGCCCATCAGACTAACAGCGGATCTCTCGGCAGAAACTCTACAAGCCAGAAGAGAGTGGGGGCCAATATTCAACATTCTTAAAGAAAAGAATTTTCAACCCAGATTTCATATCCAGCCAAACTAAGCTTCATAAGTGAAGGAGAAATCAAATACAGACAAGCAAATGCTGAGAGATTTTGTCACCACCAGGCCTGCCCTAAAAGAGCTCCTAAAGGAAGCACTAAACATGGAAAGGAACAACCGGTACCAGCCACTGCAAAAACATGCCAAATTGTAAAGACCATTGATGCTAGGAAGAAACTGCATCAACTAATGGCAAAATAACCAGCTAATATCATAATGACAGGATCAAATTCAAACATAACAATATTAACCTTAAATGTAAATGGGCTAAATGCTCCAATTAAAAGACACAGACTGGCAAATTGGATAAAGAGTCAAGACCCATCAGTGTGCTGTATTCAGGAGACCCATCTCACCTGCAGAGACACACATAAGCTCAAAATAAAGGGATGGAGGAAGATCTACCAAGCAAATGGAAAACAAAAAAAGGAGGGGTTGCAATCCTAGTCTCTGATAAAACAGACTTCAGACCAACAAAGATCAAAAGAGACAAAGAAGGCCATTACATAATGGCAAAGGGATCAATTCAACAAGAAGAGCTAACTATCCTAAATATATATGCACCCAATACAGTAACTTTTGAAAAATACATATTTTAATCATACTGCAAAGTTTCAATATTTTATTTCTGATTAGTGGTTCTTGTGTCTTGCTTAAGAAATCATTGATAAGTTATCAAATATGTTCCCTTACATTTTCCTTTAAAATCTTCGATTTAGCTTTCACATCGATATCCAAAATCCATCAAGAATTTAGTACATTAAGGTGTGAGACAGGAATCATTTTTATATGGATATCTAATTCACAACTATGTATTAAAAAATACATCTTCCCTCCACACAATTCCATTGGTGCCTTTGTCATAATTCCAGTGATTGTGTAGGTATGGGCCTGCTTTTGGATTCTTGTGTTTCCTTGATCCTCATAACAAAACCACAATGTCTTAATTAATATAGTATTAAAATTGTTTCTGATATTTAGTACCCTACAGCTTAATCTTCTCTATTAAAATTGCCTTAACAAATGCTGGCTCTTTCTTTGTCCATATAAATTTTGGAATCATTTTATCAATTTCCATAAATTTTGATTTAAATTGTTTGGAATGTATAGATTAATTTAGGGAGAAATAACAACTCAACTGCATCCAAAGTTTTACTCTATTCACATGGTATAATTCTTCATTTACTTAATTTAATGCATTCTTTTCAAATTTTTTAAGTTTTCTCTCATCTCATTTGTGAAAAATGTTGTTTGTTAGTCCTTCTAAAGCATTATGCTTATTATTTTCTTCTGTCTTGCTCCTCTTTACAAGACTTATAGTAATGTGCTCAAAGAGTTCTTAAGGCAAACAACCCTGTCTTATTTACAATAAGAGGGAAAGTTTTGATGATTCCTTTGTAGGATGTTTGCTAAAATTACAAGTTTGTATTGAGTTCGCTAAGAAATGTTATGATTTTTATGTATCTATTGAGACGATGATATGACTTTTTTACCTTAATTTATTTTGAAATTTTAATCTGATTTTAGAAACTAACATAAACCTCACTTCACGTTATATTGATACTTCATCTTCTCTTCTATATCACCGGATATATTTTACTAAAATTCTGCTTATTCTTTTTGCATGTATTTAAATAACTGATTGTCCTACACTTTTCTTTTTAAAATTGAGGGAACACCACCACCATGTTATTTATAAAATAAATTGCTCCTTTGAAAATACCTTTTTATACTAGAAAGAACAATTATATAAAGGCCATTTTTTTCCTTTAGACTTATAGTGCAATTTATAACATAAACCATACATACACACATTTTTATATCTATTTATATCTATTTCTGTATCAGTCAAGTAGGACTAGCCTTATTGTGCACTAGCAAACAACATCTGAATATTAATGGTTTAAACAATAAAAATTCACTTCTTGCTCATGCTATAGTACCACTGAATGTTTTCTTGTAGACTCTGCTCTACCATCTATACTGAGAAAGGGGCTTTCAATGTAGCGCTGCAGGCCACTGGTTCTAAAGTAAAGCAAATATAGCATATCATGCACTGGCCAAAAAATTTCACGTGATCACACCTATTTTGACACAGCAGGGGACTTCAACTCCGTTATGTATTGCAAAGAAGGAGAAACAAAACAGTCACACACACACACATAGACACACACACACACACACACACACACACACACACCCCATTATCATCACCTCCTTCCTTGATTTTCTAAACATACATTTGAAAAAGTAATTGGATTTTTCTTTGCTATGTAATTCCAATTGTTCTCTCACCTCACTACATATATTCTGCTTCAGTTATTCTATTTAAACTGTTGTGAGACCACTATTGATTTAACTGTTAAGCTGACTTCATGCTTTTCAGTATAATCTTATTTAATCACTTTTCAATACCAGCTAATATTGACTATCCTTCCTTTTTGGAAAAAAAAAACATTATTTTGTTCTTATTCTCCTCTTTTTACACCAATTTTAGCTTCTCTTCATAGTTCTTAAATAGTTCATAGTTCTTAAATAGTTTCCCAGCTTCTCCCTCTCTGGCTTATTTTTCTTCTCACTCTATATATGATCAAATTGATATAGACCCAATAATAATATATATGTGAAGGCATAACTACATATATATACATATATATGTGTGTGTGTGTGTGTGTGTGTGTGTGTGTATATATACACACATACATATAGCCTAGACCACTCTTTAAAAATCCATGGTTTACATCCAAATGTCTCCTGAATCATTCAACTTATGTGAAATTATCAGACTTAAAATAAATCACATCTCACTAGATGTGAGCTTGTTTTCCTTATAATATTTTTTGGCTAATCTAAAAATCCAGCTTTATTATCTTACATCTTTACATACAAGTAGGAAAGTCCTTTTCTTTTTCCATCTAATTATCTAGAACTTAGCTTTCCTGCCAACATCACTGTCTTTGCCATTATTCAAGGTTTACTAACTCTCATCTCATTTCTCACTCTGAATGCCTCTTTTTTCCTCGTTTGAATTTAGGACAGTTACTCTCTAACTGCCAACTTGTCTTCTGGACTTCACTTTTAAAATGTAGCTTGTTCATTACACTCAAGCTCATTCCTCACCCTAGCAAGAAAGGGATTTGCGCTTAGGCCTCAAATTTGCCTGCCTATCTCTTTGCAGAAGGCAGTGAGTTGTAGAAAGGAGAGTTTTTTTCCAGACGTACCAATAATTAAAATTTATCATGAGAAAATGACAACTCTCCGGTCACCCAATATCTCGGACTTTTTTCTTTTGCTTTTTGAAAGATTTTCATATCTATCACCAAATAAAGTTTTATGAGTATTAAATTAAGTTATTCACGTGAAAGACTAAATAGTCTAAGTCATAATGGGCTCTTAATAAATGCAATTACCTGCTGACACTTCCTCAAGAATGTTCTTATTCCTTATCATATCAGGATACTTTCAGATCACTCAGTAGATAATCCTTTTAATTTATCTGTGTCTTTGCTAATGTTGTCTCTTATTCCTGGTATGTACTTCTTAACTTTAAGGGGCAGGGGTGTGACAAATTTGTATTCTTTGAACAAATAATGTTTCATTTTTTTTTCTTTTGTGGTGATTATTTTCTTCATACACAGTCTTTGTTAAAAATTTTTCTCATATTGTATGTTGAGTGTAACTAGCAGGTTCTACTTTACAACTATTTCCAAATTAAAACAAAAATAACAAATCATATTGGTCTATCAGTTTATCAAATACAGGAATTTTATTTTACTTAACTGTGTTTCAAAAGTGATTACATATATATTTATATATATATGTGTATGCGTGTATGTTTGTATTCAATGTATGCTTATCTAATGATTGACAACATTTCACTGATTGAATGACCTACTTAATATATGAATGAAAGTGTCACAAGAGTCTTAGGGTGTCTTTTCTCCAGCTGGAAACCTCTGTGGTCAGTAGCGCCTTTTCCCGAGTTTTGCTTGGACCTCCTGGGTTCGTTCTGCCCACTCTGCCTGGCAGGCTGCACTCGGCTCATGCAACTGGCATGGATCCCAAGCCTGCCAAGGGTGAGCAACGTGTGGAGCAGTGAGGGCTGTATGTGCAAGTGAGCATGGAGTCTGGCCACTGTGTAATAGCCAGGCACACCAGCTGCTGCTGTGGGGCAGGCAGCTCTAGGTGCCAGCACAGGTGCCTGCACCATACAAGGCTGTGGCTGGATCAGATATACTGCAAGTGGCTTCTGCTGTGGGCACCTGCATCTGGATAAGGGAATGCAGTAGTGCTTGGAAGTATGGGGGCACCAGGAACCTCAGAGCCCAAAAGAGGGTGTCACAGCCCTGGCTCAGGAGGGTCCTAGGTCTGGGCTGCCAAAAGGCCACAGCTCTTCTCTCCTTTTCATCACCCGTAACATGGATTGCAGGAATAGAGGGAGTGGGTTTCAGTCCTATTTTTGTTACAGCTCTTTTAGTCCTGCCATTGGGTGGGTCTCAATTTTTTGTCCCACATATAGGAAGAATGAGGTAGGCAGACAACTGGAGGATGAACAAGGCAGAGAAGAGCTTTATTGAGTAAAAGGACAACTCAGCGGAGACCCGCAATGAATAGCTCCTTTCAGCAGGCGGCTCATCCCAACCAGTGAGTGAGTCTGGCTCCGTCTAGGGATTTTATGTGCTCTCAATGGAGTAAGTGCATGCTGATTGGTCCATGGGTGGCCACAGGCATGCCTGGAAAAAGCACCATTCAATAGGCCGAACAGTCATCAATCAAGTTCTCACTCTAAACTGTGAACTTTGCAGGCAACTGGCAGATGACCCCCAGGCCTCAGGCCTTCACTGGCCTGAAAGTGAGGTTTCACTGTGGACCTGTGCCTTCCCACCTAAGAACCTGTCTGCCTTTAACGTGCCATCCACAGCACCCAAGCTGGACATGCTGAGAGTTGCTTGCAGGCCTGGGCCGAGCCTCCCTCAGCACCCCTGGTCCCCTCCCATGCTCGTTGGCACCTAAAGTCCATAGAGGGCTAAGATGGCAGGGGCTGGCATGTCAGAGCCACCTGAAGTGCATGTAAACCCAGCCGGGTTGCAACAGTGCCCTGGCTCTGCCACAATTTTGCTCCGTCCTGGAGCAGGTGGTGGGAGCAGGCAGGGGCCAGGGCGTGGGAGCAGACACTTTCAAGCCTGTGGGGCCAGGGGCTTCCTGGGCCCCAGAGAACACAGGGATGCTGCAGTCTGGGCAGCAGTAGCTGTGCCCAGGAACATGGGCTCCTGCCCTGCTAACTTGGCAGGGGGCAGGGCTCTCTCCCAATCCTGGCTCCCGCCCAATCTTGGCTCCCGCTGGCTCTGCAAAGCCTGCAGCCCTGGCGGCGCCTTACCTGCTGCAGCCAGCATCCTCACAGTGGCTACTCCAGACCGGCTGCCGCTGCCATCAAAAGTATATATTAACTTAGTGGTTAAAAATAAAGGATTTGAAAAATATGTTTCATCATCGCATTTCATGTTAAAATGTTATTATTTACCTGTAGATCCTAACACTTCTTCCTAATCTCACAATAATTTTTTCACTGGTTAAATGTAGTTACAAAACAATTCCATTCTTAAATGTTTGAATTGTGATTGATAGTTTATTGAATTTGATAAATTGATCCATGGGGCAGAATTTTATCAAGCACTTATATACCCAGTATAATTTCAAGTAATTAGGGGCATATTCTTTAGTTTTGCTAACAATATCCCATCTACCTTTCTTGTTATTATAATAAATTTGGTTTGTAAATTCTTAAATTATGTGGAATTATGTTTACAGGACTATATTTCTGATTTAATGTTGAAAGAGATATGAAAGTCATATATATGGTATTAAACTTTGTAATAGCAAAATTTTTCACAAGTATGGGATATTCACATTTAAAACTGTTTTAAGACCATCTACTTAATTATTTTTTATATGTACTTAGAACCTAACTAAAACCAGGTTTAATTACATTCAAACATCCCCAGATTTTCGTTTTGGAAGTTAAACTTCCCATATCTCCAAATAAACAGATAGTTAAGCAAAGGATATTATCTATTTCAAAAATATTCATGAGGCAATAGGACGTTTCTTGTGAAATAAGGATATAAGAGTTTTTGAAGAGAATATCTCCAGGCAGAATTTTAATGTATTTTTCAAACATCAGTTTCACATGACAGCCACTACCTTTAGATGCAGCCAAAGGGATTTTGAAATGAGAGATCTGAGTCTGGCACTTAAGTTAATCCTGCTATTTAGAATGCAGTTTTAGATCACATTTGGCGTTTGATAATCCTCAGAAACAACAGGTGCCCATGTGCTTTGTGTTCATCTGATATCAATTGTAAGAAAATAAAACCGTTTAGTTGAAAAAAACCGAATAGAAAAAAAGATAGCAATTCATCTTCATCCTTTTGGAGAATATAAGTATTTATTTTATTCTGGTTAGGTTTCAGCAAGCATAAGTTTGGGCATGAAAAATTTTGCTACCATTGTGTACAATTAAAAGGATAATTTTGTATCATTCTCCTATGTATAGTTTTCTTCCTTAATAACACATATGCAATATAAAGTTAACAATTTTTCTGTAAATTATAAATTAACTTCTGTTCTTTTGAATTGTCTTCAGCATCACCAATAAAAGCTGCCTTGTTGCTATAATCATTGTTCATGTTTAGCCATTACATTTATTGTCCAGTTGGTGTGTATATTAATAAAAACATTCTTAAAGTCTTTGGTTTATGTAATAAAACATTTCTAAAATAGTAGATCTAAAATATTTTGAGCAATGCTGTTATCATGGCAAGGAATATGCACTGTCTTCAAACTGATTAACGGATATTTAAAGGGTTTTCTTAAAATAAAGTTAGTTATTTGTATTATATACTTTGTACATTTGGCAATGGTAACAGCTTCCAAAGCAAAAATCATCTTATTTATATCAGGAAAGCCAAATGAGTAACCAAATTACAAATTGTGGACAAATTAACATTAGGGTTCACTAGACACATAACATGGATTAAGGGCAAGGGATACCCTAGAGCATTAATAGAAATATCTGTATTCATTGAATCTAGTGTTGAGATGTGACATCCAATGATAACACATGGAAATATGTGAACTTTAGTGTAAATAAAATCATAGAAGAATAAAAGTATTTTGGCAGTATGAAGTTGCTAGAAAGCCATGTTTGAGAAAAATGGAAGAATCTAGGTATCACTCTTTCAGAGCCAGAGAAAAATCATCACTAAAGACAGTGGTGTCAAAGAAAATGTATGTTCTCTTCTCAACAAGGATAAAGAAGGTGGTTTCTAATAATACCTGTTATTATTCTCAAAATTAAAGTTCAATGTATCTAACTAATAGCTGACTTCATGCTTTTCTCCCATTGAAGTAGTAAATTGCTTTTTGATGATTAAAAAAAAATTTGTTTCTAAAGAGTTTTACTATAGGAAATATGGAAATTTGTTGAAATTAACCTATTATATTCTCCCAAAGATAATGTTTATTATTCTGCCATCCTATAAAAATTTATCTTAGCAATGCAAATAGTTCAGAGTGTTATTGTATTTATATTTTATTTAACTTTCACAGAATTTGTAGGAATAAGGTCAATTTTTATATTCTTTTCTTAAATTCTTGGCTTAAAATATTCTAAATTTTTTATAATTGATATTTAAAAAGTTATATAATACAGATTGATATGGTTTGGCTGTAACTGCCGCAATTCCCACGTGTCATGGAAGGTGACTGAATTGTGGGGGTGGGTCTTTCCTGTGCTGTTCTCATGATAGTGAATGAGTCTCATAAGATCTCATGGTTTTAAAAAGGGGAGTTTACCTTCACAAGCTCTCTTCTGTTGTCTGCCACCATGTGAGATCAGCCTTTCACCTTCCACCATGATTGTGAGGCTTCCCCAGTCACGTGGAACTGTGAGTCCATTATAAAAGTCTTTGTAAATTGCCCAGTCTCAGTTATGTCTTTATCAGTGGTGTGAAAACGGACTAATACAGTAAATTAGTACCAGAAGTGGGGCGAGCTGGAAAGATACCCAAAACTGTGGAAGTGACTTTGGAACTGGGTTACAGGTAGAGGTTTGAACAATTTGGAGGGCTCAGAAGAAGACAGGAAAACGTGGGAAAGTTTGGAACTTCCTAGAGACTTCCTGAATTGCTTTGACCAAAAGCCTGATAGTGATATGGACAGTAAGGTCCAGGCTGAGGTGGTCTCAGATGGAGATGAGAAAGTTGTTAGGAACTGGAGCAAATATGACTCTTGTTATGTTTTAGCAAAGAGACTGGTGGCATTTTGCCCCAACCCTAGAGATTTATGGAACTTTGAACTTGGGAGAGATGAATTAGGGTATCTGGCAGAAGAAATTTCTAACCATCAAAGCATTCAGGTTGTGACTTGGGTGCTGTTAAAGGCATTCTGCTTTATAAGGAAAGCAGAGCATAAATATTTGGAAAATTTGTAGGCTGACAATGTGATAGAAAAGAAAAATCCCATTTTCTGAGGTGAAATTCAAGCCGGCTACAGAAATTTGCATAAATAACAAGGATCCAAATGTAAATCCTCAAGATAATGGGGAAAATGTCTCCAGGGTATGTCACAGGTCTTCATGGAAGCCCCTCCCATCACAGGTCTGGAGGCCTAGGAGGAAAAAGTTGTTTTGTGGGCCAGGCACAAGTTCCCCATGCTGTGTGCAGACTAGGGACTTGGTGCCCTGCATCCCAGCCACTCCAGCCATGGCTGAAAGGGGCCAACATAAAGTTCAGGCTGTGGCTTCAGAGGGTGCAAGCCCCAAGCCTTGGTAGCTTCTATGTGGTGTTGAGCCTGTGAGTGCACAGAATAATTGGAGTTTGGGAACTTCCAGCTAGTTTTCAGAAGATGTATGGAAATGCCTGGATGCCAAGGGAGAAGTTTGCCGCAGGGGCAGGGCATTCATGGAGAACCTCTTCTAGGGCAGTGCATAAGGAAAATGTGGGGTCTTGTGGGGTCAGAGCCCTCACACAGAGTCCCTACTGGGGCACTGCCTAGTGGAGCTGTGAGAAGAGGGCCACTGTCCTCCAGACCCCAGAATGTTAGATCCAACAACAGCTTGTACTTTGTGCCTGGGAAAGCCACAGACACTCAATACCAGCCTATGTAAGCAGCCAGCAGGGAAGCTGTACCCTGCAGAGCCACAGGGGTGGAGCTGCCCAAGACCATGAGAACGTACTTCTTGCCTTAGTGTGACCAAGATGCAAGACATGGAGTCAAAGGTGATAATTTTGAAGCTTTAAGATTTGACTGCCTTGCTGGATTTCGGACTTGCATGGGGCCTGTAGCCCCTTGGTTTTGCCCCATTTCTTCCATTTGGAACAGCTGTATTTACCCAATGCCTATATCCCCATTGTATCTAGGAAGTAACTAACTTGCTCTTTATTTTACAGGCTCATAGGTGGAAGGAACTTGGCTTGTGTCCGATGACACATTGGACTGTGGACTTTTGAGTTAATGCTCAAATAAATTAATTCTTTGGGGGACTGTTGGGAAGACATGATTGGTTTTGAAATGTGAGGACATGGGATTTGGGAGGGGCAGGGGTGGGATATGGTTTTGGCTATGTCCCCACCCAAATCTTGTATTGTAACTCCCACAATTCCCACATGTCATGGGATGTGATTGAATTATAGAGTAGGTCTTTCTCGTACTGTTCTCATGATAGTGAATGAGTATCATAAGATCTGTTGGTTTTAAAAAGGGAAGTTTCCCTGCACAATATCTCTTCTCTTGTCTGCTGCCATGTGAGATGTGCCTTTCATTTTCCACCATGATTGTGAGGCTTCCCCAGCCACATGGAACTATAAGTCCATTATAAACCTCTTTTGTAAATTGCCCAGTCTCAGCTATGTCTTTATCAGCATTGTGAAAACAGACTAATACACATATTTATAATTATTATTGATTGTTTCTCAATTAATAATAAATATCGCCAATGCTTTATACAATATACTATAAAATATTTGCACATATTTTTGAGAGTAGTAAATTTTCCTTCTGCCAGAATTGATAGTATACACTGATTTTTTCCACATTAATAGTCCCATTCTTTGCAAATGACTATCCTCCACTTTAATTAGAAAATTCTGTACAATTGATTGTTTTGGTTACTTATTGCTGTGTTAAAAATTATGCCAAGACTTAGTGGCTTAAAGCAGTGATTATATGGGTCAGAAATTTAACAACGTTTTCATGAGGCTTCTTTTCTTTTCTTTTTGTGACATCAGGTGAGAAGGCTGACTGAAGCTAGAGGGTAGACTTTGAAGGTGGTTCACCAACCACTCACATGGCTGGGAAGTTTACATTGGCTACCAGCTCAGACATCAGCTGATAAACTCAAAAGTGTCTTCACTGGTATATATGGACTTCTCAGAGCAGGGAGCCTGAGTTTCAACATATAGGAAAGTGTACATTGCCATTCTCTTAAGTCCTGGGCCATGAAACTGACAAGATTATAACTTCTATTGGTCAAAGCCACCAAAAGAACCCACTCAGATTCAGAAGGAGGAAGCACAGACCCTACATCTAATGCAAGAATGTCAGTAATCTCCCCTGAGTCATACTGATAATACACTGATAAGAATAAAATTAATTTTCAATCAGCCTGACTTCAAATAAAACAGTTGTGTTGCCAGACAGAAGAAGGTTTGGCTGAACAGAAATAGTATTCAGCACATCTACTTTGCTCAGTCTGCTCTCTAAATTAGATCACTGCCACCAATCCATGGCAGTGCCCTTGAGAAAACTTTGCTACTCTGCCCCTTTGGTGAACCTTAGAATACTTCTAAGACACATAAAAGCAGGAATTTTGAGGTATAAGATACAAAAGAATCAGTGACTGTGAATAAAACTGGTGAATATTAGGAAAGCAATACCTTTGTTTCAAAACACTTAGTGTCAACAACTAGATTCTGAGACCAAATAAGTCACACTTCTGACTTCTTACAGAAATTTCAGTTGTGTCACTTAGTCATTTTGAAGCTATTTTCTACTTTTTTTTCTCTGCTTATAGGACAAAACACAATATATAAATTTTATTATTTCTTATTCTACACAATTTATTCTTTCCATGTATTTTTTGTGTTTTGTGGTTGTTATTGTTGTTTGAGGTTTCTGTTTATCAGAAAACCTTCGGTTAGGACAATGACTAACTTTTTGTCTATGACTAAGAGCAAACTGCTGTGTGTTATCAAAAGTGAACATGCATTGCCCATTGCTATGGATGTGTTTTGTTGTTGTTATTGTTGTTTGAGGTTTTTGTTTTATCAGAAAACTTTCAGTTAGGACAATGACTAAGTTTGTGTCTATTACTAAGAGCAAACTGCTATGTGTTATCAAAAGCGAACATGCATTGCCCATCTATGGATGCATAACATATTGGAAATAACTGTAAATGTGTCATGTATAAATGTACATATTGTGTGTATATGATTATGAAAGTTCACAAGATGGATCTTGTGATTTATATGGAAATGAAAGTTAGGGAAATAGCCAAAATAAGTATAAAGAAGAAAGTCCACTATATATTAATTTATAATTAATACACAGGTACTGAATTAACCAGAGTGCTATAGGTCCAAGAATAGGCAAATTAATCAATAAAATAAATTCAAGATTCGAAAAGGAGGCCTATATAAAATGGATCTTCACGCACTGAAAAGGTAGCCGTTTACAGTGGTGTAAAATAAACAGTCTTTTAAAATAATGTTGTTGAATCAAATCAATTGCTATATAAAAAACCAATAAAGTATGAATGCTGCCAACAATCATACACCAAACCTATTCTGAGTAGATTGTAGATTTTAAAATAGAAGACAAAAGAATACAGCTTCTAAAAATAGCATAAGAAAAAGTATCTAGTAACTTGAAATAGCCAATAATGTCTTAAATAGGACACAGAACAGAACATGAAAAATAATGGAAGCACTATAGATTGACCTGAATTAAAAATAAGAGCTACTAGTATTTAAAAAACATAATTGTATTAGTTTTCTATCATTATGTGATAAATTACCAAAAATCTTATGACTTAACAAAATGCATATTTATAATCTCTGTGGATCAGAAGTTCAGGCATAGTTTAGCTAACTGCTGTACTCAGGGGCTTACAAGTCTACAATCAATATATTAGCTGGGCTGCTGTCATATGTAGAAGTTTGGAGAATCCTCTTACAAGCTCATTCAGACTGTTGTCAAAATTAATTCTTTCTAGCTGCATGACTGAGGGTTCTGGCTTTTTTCTGGATAACTCATAGAAACTTCTCTCAAGACACAAAAGCCACATACTGTTCCTCGCACTGTGGGCTTCTTTAACGTGGCTGCTCACTTCATCAAGCTAATAAGAATTTTTAATTCCACTTTAATCAAAATGTCTTACAAAACAACATAATCATAGGAGACAGATCTCAATTCTTTGCCATGTAATATAACCTAATCAAACAAGTAACATTTCTTCTGCTTTATTATTTTCTATCTGTAAAAAATAAGTTTAGGGAAGGGTAACCCAAAGGCATGGACACCTGTAAGGTGAAAAATCACTGGAAGTGACCTCAGCATCTGTCCACTGAAACCATCAAGGAAGTAAAAATGCAAACCCTGGAGTGTAAGAAGATATTTACAATTGTTATAATTTACAATGAGTTTATTCTCAGATATGAAAAACCCCTATAAATGCATAATAAAAAGAGAAGTCCTAAGAGTATAATGGGCAAGAGACAACACAAATAATACAATTAATATTCATTAATATTTATTAATATTATTTGTATATTAATATACAAATAATACATCACAAATAATACAATTAAATATAATATTTTAAAAGCTCTAAATATTACTTATTAAGGAAATTAAATTAATATCTCACTGAAAATACACTCCAATGGCTTAAAAAATGGTTGCATGGACATGAAATAATGTTAATATTCTAACTCTCCTGTTGAGAGTAAATTACCCACATAAGTGATCATAAATGCCTCCATTCATAGGTATATACCCAACAGTAATGCAGTAATCAATGCATTAAAAGTAATGTGTAGATATGTTTAATCATACTATGACTGGAAACTAGACAAATAGTCAATAGGAAATTGAAAAAAATGCACAGCCTTATTACTTAAATAATTTTATATAACATTGAAAATAGATGGAATATTGCTACATGAAACAACATAATATTAATTGAAACATATCAGAAGCAAAAAGTAGATACAAGATTATTCCAGTCACATAAAGTTCAAAAGAATGAAAATGAATCCATAAAAGTGTACTTAAATATTATAGTTATTTTTGGAAAATGTGATTAAATATTTATAGTCTCACTATTGTTATTTTTCTAAATTTATGTGGTGGTTGCATAGTTATATTAAGTTTTTGATAATTCATTGAGCTTCTCACATAAGATTTGTGCCCTTTTTTATGTTTGCTATACCTCAATTTAAAAAATTGATAAAGTAACTGTACACACATTTATGCTCTCTGTTATTAAATTTTATTTATAGTTACATGTCTAAAGTGCGTATTTTTAAAACTTCCATGAACTTAATTATTTGTTGGTGAAATTTTAAAATGAAGACAGCATCTGTCTGATTTATAGAAATAACATTTTTATTATTTTGGGTAAATTGGTTTAGCAGCTAATTTGCAAAAATATCTTGGTGCCTTTTTCAAAGCACTATAAAATATTTCATTATGTAAAAGCTAGCCATATTAAATTTTTCCAGAAAACCAATGCTATTACCTTAAATATGCCTTTTTAGGTAAATAACGTTCTTGAAAACGAAAGTACAATTAAAGTAATTTTTGTAGCAAACAGTATTAAAAAGAAGTGAACATTTCTGGAAACGATGCAAAATGAATAAATACATACATTTTATTTTGCTCCAGAATTTAAACTTCAGTAGTTGTAATTTTAAAATTAATTTCTATAATGTTGATAATTGAAATATTTTAAAAGTGTTTGCCCATGGACTTTTAATAGAAAAATTTCCATAGAAATATGAAACTATCTTTTTATAACTCAGTTTCAAGTTAACATGTTTATATGGTTTAAGAAAAAATATTTATTTGTTCAGAAATTTTAGTTAAGACAAATGGATAAACTTAATGTGCACTGCAACTCAGTTTCAATGCTAACATGTATTAAATTCTTATTTACCTGAATTTTATATATATTGACTGAATTATTCTTCCCGGAAACCCTATGAATTAGAATTAGAAGCTTTTGTCTTCATTACACATAGAAACTGAGACTTAGATAAATTAAATAACTTGCCTCAAGTTACCCAACTTGGAAAGAGAACTACTTTTTGAACCCGAACTGGTTGACTATGACATTAAACTGGTTGACTGGCTGACATTAAACAAAACTCTAACAGCACATTAAAAGGATAATATACCACGGTCAACTGGATTTTATTTCAAAGGAACAAGGATGGTTCAACATATACACAAATTAATAAATGTGATGCACTACATAAACAGAATTAAAACCAGAATCCAGATGATCACCTCAATAGATGCAGAAACAGCATCTGATAAAATACAGAATTCCTTCATGATAAAAACCCTCAACAAACTAGGCATAGAAGAAACATATCTCAAAACAATGAAAGCCATATAAAACAAACCCACAGCCAACAGCCTCCTGAATGGGGAAAAATTAAAAGCATTCTCCCTAAGAACTGAAACAAAAATTCCACTTTCACCACTGCCACTTTTACCACTTTCAGCACTCCTAGTCAAAACAGTACTGGCAGTCCTAAACACAGCAATCAGGCAAGAGAAAGAAATACAAGGCATCCAAATTGGAAAAGAGGAAATCAAATTATGCCTGGAGAAAGGACTCCATATTCCCAAAATGTGGCTGAGAAAATTGGATAGCCATATGCAGAAGAATTAAAATAGTCCCGTACATCTCACCATCTATAAAAATTAACTCAAGATGGCTTAAAAATTAAATATAATACCTGGAATTATAAAAATGCTGTAAAAAATTTAAGATAGACTCCTGGATATTGGCCTAAGCAAAGAGTTCATAACTAAGATCTCAAGAGCAAATACAACAAAAACAAAAATGGATAAATGAGACTTAACTAAACTAAAATGCTTCTGCACAGCAAAATAAATGATCAGCAGGGAAAACAGATAACCTACAGAATGGAAGAAAATACTAGTGAACTATGCATCCAACAAAGTACTAGAATCCAGGATCTACAGGAAACTCAAACAATTCAACAGGAATAAAAATCATCATTAAAAATGCACAAAAAAACACAAATAGACATTTTTCAAAAGAAGGCATAAATGGCCAAAATGCATATGAAAAAATGTTCAATATCAATAATCATCAGATAAAAGCAACGAAAACCACATTGTGATACCATCATACTCCAGTCAGAATGGCTACTATTAACAAGTCAAAAAATAACAGACATTGGTGAGGATGTGGACTAAAGAGACATTTCTCAAAAGAAGACATGGAAATTGCCAACAGGTTAAGAAAAAAGGTTAAACATCACTTATGATCAGGGAAATGCAAATTAAAATCACAATGAGATATCACTTCACTCCAGTTAGAATGGCTATTTATCAAAAGACAAAAGAAAGAATTATTGGTGAGGATATGGAGAAACAATAACACACACTGTTGGTGGGACTGTTAATTAGCACAGCACTATGGAAAACAGTATAGAGATTCTTAAAAAATTACAGAGAGAACTATTACATGATCCAGCAATCCCACTACTGGATATATAACCAAAAAGAAAAAGAAAATCAGCATGTCAAAGAGACCAACTAGTGTCCAACAATTATAAAAGTACAAAGAAAATGTAATACAGTTAACACAATGGAATATTATTCAGTCATGAAAAATAAAAAAATCTGGAATTTGCAACAACACAGTTGGACCTGTAGGACATCATGTTAAGTGAAATAAGCCAGACACAGAAAGACAAATACCATATGATTTTACTCATGTGGAATTATAAAAAAAAAAAGGGTTGATATCACAGAAGCAGATATTAATACAATGGCCACTGGAGTCTGGGGTGGGGAAGGGGAAGGGAAGGGATGGTGGGAAGAGGTTGGTCAATTGGTACCATGTTATTTCAAAACAATTAGATGGAATGAGTAAAATCTGGTGTTTTTTCCACAGCAGGGTGATGATGGTTAACAATAAGCATTGTATATTACAAAACAGCTAGAAGAGAGAATTTTGAATGTTTTTACCACAAAAAAGGAAACATGTATGAGGTGATGTATATGTTTAATACCCTGATTTGATCATTATACAACTTATATATCAAAGCATAAAACTGTACCACAGAGACATACCAATTTTTAAAAATAAAATGTTGCAAAGTCATAGTATTTTATATGGACAATGGTGGAATATTAATGGTCCTCTTATGTTCGTTAAAACACATTCGAATATCAGACAATACTTTTCATGCCCTGCTTTCACCTTATAATAAAAACTTTTCCTCATCTATATATTGTCCTGCTCAGTTATTTTTGGTTTTGTCCATTTCATCTTACTATTACTTTATCCAAGCAATAACCTAATTTTGCTCAAGTGCTTTAATTGGTATAATACTAAAATATAAGTCTCATTCCAATTCCCACATCACTACACAAAACAAAAAAGCCATAATATTTAGAAACACTAACAAAATCAAATGAAATCATTAGAGTTACTTGTTAACAGAGAAAATAATTATACTCAATAAAGTATATAATGTTTTTGGAACCAGTTAAGGTATTCACCATTGAAAAGAAACAATTTGTTTGTCTCTAAGTCATGGAAAATACTAAGTAAATTGATGTAGGCTAGAAAAAAAATCACATAATTTGACAGCTACCTTTGTTTGGACACTAAAGATAACATAAAACTCACTACTTCATTGAAAGTGATTGTGCATTTATAATTGAGAGAAAGTTTTATTTCCTTATAAGGTTTGCCACCTTGTTACTCTAACTTGATTGATTGGTTGATTAATCTTTTTTGAATGCTTCTATTTTGCCAAGCTATAGTACTGAGCCCTTGTTTTGTGTCATGGTGTATTATGTCTGAAATATAATAGTGATCATGACACAAATTTTGCATTATAGGAAATAAAGAAATATATATGTCAATAATGAGGTAAAGGCGATAAGAGAAATATATAATGGCATAGGAACACTTAGTTGCAAAAACACGCCAAGAAAACTAAAATATTCCAGCGGAAAGCAGACTTCAAATGAAGACTATGGCTTATCCAGGTGAAGATAAATGTAAAGAGAGCAAGATCCACATAGGGCCAAAATCAAACAACTCATACATTTAAGTGAGATGTAAAAGATTCAGGATGGCCAGAGTGTTTATCATTCATAAGAATATGAGGATGCTTGTTGGTCACATAAATGTCTTCTTTTGAGAAGTGTCTGTTCATATCCTTCACCTCCTTATTGATGGGGTTGTTTTTCTCTTGTAAATTTGCTGAAGTTCCTTATAGATTCTGGATTTTAGACTTTTGCCTGATGGGTAGATTGCGAAAATGTTCTCGCATTCTCTAGGTTGCCTGTTCACTCTGATGATAGTTTTTTTGGCTGTGCAGAACTTGTTAGTTTGATTAGATCCCATTTGTCTATTTTGGCCTTTGTTGCAATTGCTTTTGGTGTTTCGGTCATGAGGACTTTGCCTATTCCTATGCAGCCATAAAAAAGAATGAGTCCATGTCCTTTGCAGGGACATGGATGAAGCTGGAAGCCATCATTCTCAGCAAACTAACACAGGAACAGAAAACCAAACACTGCATGTTCTTACTCATAAGTGGGAGTTGAACAATGAGAATACATGGACATAGGGAGGGGAACATCACACACCAGTGCCTGTCGGGGGTGGGGAGCAAGGGGAGGGCAAGCATTAGAAAAAATACCTAATGTATGCAGGGCTTAAAACTCTGATGACAGGTTGATAGGTGCAGCAAACCACTGTGGCATATGTATACCTATGTAACAAACCTGCACGTTCTGCACATGTATCCCAGAACTTACAGTAAAATTAAAAAAAAAATAAAAATAAAATAAAATTAAAATTAAAATTAAAAAAGATATGAGGATGCATCATTCAGCAGCATTTGTGTTTGAAATGCTCTTGTAGGCAATGTTAGACAATTTGGACTTTATTTTAAGGAAACTATCAGGACTTTAAAAGACACTGAGCAACACAATGACATAATGAAAATGACTGTTTGGAACATCACTTTAGCTGCAGTGTGGAAAACCGGCAGGAGAGAAACAGGATAGGACTTGTGTAAAATTTATAAATAGGATGACGGTGGTAGCTGAAATGAGTGTATTTGAAGAAAGGATAAATAGACATCCAGATTTTTGAGAAATATTTAGGAGAATGACAAAAAGCTTGATTAATTGGATGTGAGGGGGAATCATAGAAAATACCCAGCTTTTTTCCTGAACAACTTCAACTTGGACTTATGTATAGTTTTGTAAATATGCTGACTACATCTTATTTCTCTTCCACATTTCTCTCTTCAACTAAATGTATGGACACACTTGTATATATATCTGATCTAATCAGGCTTAATTGTCAACACAGATGTTCTTCAGCTTTATTATTTTATAATGTGGTTTCAAGACCATTGATGTCTAGATACAGATTAGTGTGTTAATGACCTTTAAAAACTGCAATAACTTAAATTTAAAATATTACTGTAATGTAAAATCACTGACACAAAACGTAGTGGAAATATTACTTTTAGTATTTAGAAAAAATTGGAACTGTATGGTAGCCTAAATATTTTTAAGAGGCCAGGCATGGTGGCTCATGCCTGTAATCCCAGCACTTGTGAGGAGGCCAAGGCAGGCAGATCACTTGAGGTCAGGAGTTCAAGACCAGCCTGGCCAACATGGTGAAACTCCGTCACTACTAAGAAAACAAACATTATCCGGGCGTGGTGGCATGGGCCTGTAATCTACCTACCATATCGGCTGAGGCACCAAAATTGCTTGAACCTGGGATGTGAAGGTTACGGTGAACAGAGCTTTTGCCGCGGCACTCCAGCCTGGGTTACAGAGCAAGACCTTGTCTCAAAAAAAAAAAGCTTTTTTTTTCTTTTCTTTCTTTCTTTTTTTTTTTTAAAGAGGTGTATATAAAATAGAAGATAAATATTTTTAAAGACTATATTATAATCTTTCCTCAAATACTCCTACTAATGATTTGGTACCAATCCTGTATTAATAAATCCTCAATCAATTATTTTTTCTATATGTAATTTTAGTTAATAATTTGTTTAATTGTTACATTCACACACTAATAATTAACAAATACACTTCACCTTTTAGAATAACAAAACATTACAGTTAAGAATAAAATCTGCTTTTAACTACCAACCTTTATCTTTTTTTAATGTATAAACTCCAAGGATGTGTGTGTGTGTGTGTGTGTTTGTGCGTTTCTATAAACACACACATACAGTATATGTAATATGACATATTTAATGTTATATATACTCATAAATATTTATGTATGGATTTGCATATGTCTATATATGTGTATATTTGTATATAATCTTCCAAAAAGAAGATAAAACATTTGTGCACAATGACTTGAAAGTAGTTTGAAAATTGCTTTATATTCATGAATATGCTTAATAATCTACATATGAGTACACATAATTCTCAGTCATTTCAAATCATTAATAATATTTTATGTCATAAATATATTACCATATTGTACCTTCTACTGATTTATATTGAGGTTTACAACTAATTTTCAATAAAATATAGATTTTGTTTAAGGTTATTGATCAAGTTAATGATAAAAATGAATGGAAATGAGCTCAAATATAAGAAAAAACGGTTTTTAATATTGCTAGCCTCTATCATTTTATTAGCACAATTGAAGAATATTCTTTTCCCAAATCACCTTTGAATTGTTTTGCCATTCACCCTTGTGCTAAACATTAACAACAGATATCCAACAGGAGTGATGGAGGTTGCAAAAATTATATAGTTTGCGTGTACATATGAAAAGAAGGTATGAGAGAAAGCCTTCTTATAATTTATGTAATTAGATTCTGTTCTTCACTAATTACTCCTTCTCAGTGCTATAAGATAAGCTATGAATACGAAAGTGGATATCACTAAGACATTTCCCTCCTCTTCAACCTTCTCCTCACCTTAACTCCAAAGTTTCAGAGTCCAAATCCTTCAGGAATTCATTTTTTCCATCCACTCATTAAATCTGGATTAATAAAGTAATTCCTCAGAGTAAAAGACATATTATACAAATTCCAGCAGCAACTGATTTTGGTATTCACCTATTTGGAATTTGACCTGAAATAACTGGTCAAATGGAAGTAGTTATGATGGATTCAGTGAACTACATTGTTGTAATTGATTTGTTAATGCAATAACTGTTCCTCTGTAATTGCTATTAATATCATTCATTACTATTAATTGGAAGTTATTATTAGGGTCATATAAATTATTGAAAAGAGACATTTGTGGTATAGAGTGGAGAACTCATGGAGGACTGTAAACATAGATCTTATTGTTAATGTAATGCATGAAAAGTAACTGTGAACTTAGTGCATGATGTAGAAACTCAAATAATAAGTAATCTAAAGATAATTTAAAATACCCCAGCAGACATTTTTTATTAAAAATAAGGTGTTTGGATTATCAAATTGATATGGACAGGAGACAGGAACACTTGATAGAAGAGGGCAGTTCCCTGGGAAAGGCCCCACCCTCAAGCCTGGATAGCTGCGGTCCTAAAGGAGAACAAGCATTCCTTTTTCAGGCCCAAAAAGTTTCCTTTTGGCCCACACACCCCCTAAGCTTTACCCATATAAACCTCTAACTCCAGGCTCCAGAGCAGACCAGCAGACAAAGAGATGAGACAAGCAGTCGAATGGCAGAATGACATGGTAGAGAAAGAGAAAGGAGGAATGTCTGAACAATGAGAAGAGTTCGGCTGGGGATAGTCTGAGAGCAGTTTGGCAGCTAGACAGCCCAACTCCAGGGGAAGATCATCTTCCCACTCCATCCCCCTTCCAGCTCCCCGTCCATCCCACTGAGAGCCACCTTCACCATGCAACAAAACCACACATTCATCCTTCAAGCCCCTGTGTGACCTGATTCTTCCGGGATGCTGGGCAAGAGCTCAGCATACAGAAAGCTGTCACACTGGCCCTCTGCCCTTGCAAAAAGGCAGAGAGTCCATCGAGTTAACACTTAAAGCCATCTACAGACGACAAGGCTAAGAGAGCATTGTAACACTGGGTTTGCAGGCACCCATGGCTAGACACTACCATCGAGCTGGAGCCCAAAGCATTGTCCCAGCCTCTGCACCTGCCTGTTTACCTGCTCCCACTCCTGCAAGGGATTTGAGCAGTGGCAGTGACTGAACAAGCGAACTACACCCCTGTCTCATGTCCTCCAAGAAGGATAAGGCAACTCTCCTGTTTCAAAATCAGAATAAGCCAACCAATACATTTCTCTCTCCACAAAATTCATATCATGGAATAGTGGGGAGTGTTATTTTAGAAATATATTCAATGATTGTGACTTTGGGCAATGAAATTAATAGACACTGAAGATAATTTTGTGCATTCACAGTATGTTAAATGGCTTGTAGAGGAAGATTTTTGCAGAAAATTATTTTAATAATACAAATACAAGTACAAGGACTTATATGTGTAAACTGGTGGAGAGATAAGAGTTCAAAGTTTTAATCAATCAATTTGAATACATAAAATAAGGAAAATTATTGAGTCAAAAAATATTTCAAATTTCTTTTGTTGGAAGAAACATGAGAGAAAGTGTGTTATTGCCTACCAAGTTAAAAAAGTTGCATACCCAAATAAAATACCAAAGGCATTAAGATATTTATATCAAGAGCTAATTCAATAAAATTTAATTCAGACTGAAATATAGTTTGTGAGGAAAAAAAATCCAATAGATAAGCAGACTATATTATATTAAGACTATTTATCACATTTGTTCCACTTTGTCTTATTTGATTAAAAATAACTTTGTATTAGGGATTATAATTGACCCTAATAATCCAGAACTCTTTGGTCTTCATTAAAACTGTCCTCTTATACAATTATTTTATATCGAATTGTGGCTATTGTTTTGGAAATTAAGGAAAAACAATTAATTCTTTTTTTCTTCAAATTCCCTTAGTGAGTAAACTAGATACCACACTTATGTTTCCAATTTATTGTAAAGTTAGTGTGTCAGTTTTGAATGCTCTTATTTGGATAAAATTCATTTGGTTAAAGAGATAAACTTCCTTATTATGATAAAAGCATGCCATTAATTTATAAACCTTATTTTTAATCTATTTTGCTGAGGACTGGACAGAGAATTGAATAAAATGTACCTTCAAAATAAATAGTTCCCTCAGCTATATGAATGTGCCAAGATACCATGGTGATTTTTACAACACAATTGTTGCTAAGAGTGTTGAGATTATTCTCCCACCTTCCTTTCATCCTACTCAGAGAGTTCTGTTCAATTTATTCTTTCAGCAAGTTAACAAAAATCAAATGGACAAGAACCTGATGTTCTGAAGAAAGCATTTAGAGAGCAGCTAGAGGTTTTGCTGCCTCAGCTAGGAGATGCGGCATTTACCCTTTCCCAGTGGTCTCTGACTGCGTTTGGACTGTCAAGATAGTGGGTAGAAGCCAGGAACATCTTTACCATCTGTGGTTGGCATCATTTTATATAGTGCCCGCCAAAGGAGAAACAGCTTCTTTCAGTACACACCTCAGTGCCGTTTTTCCTACCTTTTAACTCTCCGTGAAGTTACATTACAGATGACTTGGCAGCAGAGTCATAGACCAGCTAAAAATACGAGGAATGCACAAAATTGAGTAAATTATCATTTTAGAAGTATTTGTTATCTCAATACTTCTAGGCATAATCCATTTTGCTAAACATTATGCATTTACCTAATTCCTATGCTGTAATTTGATAAAAAATCTCTTCTGAAATGCCGTGAATAAAATTTATGAATGAGAAGGAATAGGTGTAAAGCCTAACTCAGACAAGAAAATCCACAAATATTTTGAACTTAGCAATGTTCTTAAATATAGGTGCTAAATGTGAGGGGTTAATTAATTTTGTTATATGACTTTGTTCTACTGGATAATTTTCTTGAATTTACAATATAAATATTTTACATGGAAATAAGATTTTTTAAAAGCTAAGTACACACTGAAGTAAGGCAGAAAATAAAATAATGGAAATGGAAATGTCCACAATCGAAATTATTTTTCAATTACAACGTATAAGTTAAAACAAAAAAATATAAAAATAATGCATGCATTAATGCTCACTGTGCCCATGACATTGTATCTTATGTTACAATGGATTCATATATTCATGATAAGCTCCAAAAATGGTTGGTAAACTATGTGATGAGAGGGGCCTTTTGTATGAAATTATTACTGAAATATGTTTTATAGTTTTCTGCTCCCATTGAGCTATGGATAAATATTTTGAATAAATGCAAATTAGTTAATAACTTTTCCCAAGTAGCTTACAACCGATTAAAGAAAATACATATCTAAATAAACTTACATCAGGAAACTTTCGATAGTTCTTATAAAAATTACAAAATCTTTGTTATGTTTTCAAAATGTACAGAATTCATATGTACTTGAGTTAACAAGGAAATGGTATTTTAGATGTAACTGAAGACTTTATAGAAAAAAAACAGGAAATACTAGAGAGTATCATATGTGCTGAAAGAATTAGCAACCTATGTAATAGTAACTAGTTTGCTTTGATGTGTTACAGACAGAGGAATAGCAGGAAACAATACTGGGATGTTAATGTATTATATATCATCCTGAGTATTTGGCTTTAAAGTGACATAATTAGGTAAGAAAATAAAGGAAGTAATGAATCAATAGCTTAGGCAGGAGAATAAAATATTTTAACACTTAAAGAAAATTAAGCTAAATAGATATTCATATATAAATGTATGTATACACATATGTATATGTTTGTTTGTTTGTTTATTTATTTATTTATGGTGAGTTGAAGAAAAGATACTTGGTGCCAGGAAACTGGAATTGCAGCAGATGAGGGAGGTAGTGGTAAACGTTGGCTTGCATGAAGCAGTGGCTCTGGAAATAAGAGTAATTCAAAAGTAACCAGAATAATGCTGGGCCATTTTGAGGTCTGTGCTTGCCTAACAAAGTCTGTAAACACTCATATAATACCAAAAACCTTGAATATTTTTTGAGTTAACAAAAGAGAAGTAATCACTCTGTGGAAATAAACTACTTTTAAAGGTTCATTAAGCATTGTATCTATTTTTCCTGTGTCTCTCTGCACAGGTTACTCTCCTGATCCATTTTTCATCTTTCTTCACTGCTGTTAGATCACCTTTAAAAGAAAATCTTGTTATGAAACATAAATCAGACTATTTTAAAGATATATAACTTTTAGAAAATATAGAGTTTTTATAATTCTTTGATATCTAGTGAATGAGCTAACACGGTTTATTAATTGTTATGCCAGGGTATCTAATGAGTTGAATCCCGTGATTGATATAAAGTTATTCACAGAGTTCAGGGCATATACTACATAGCTAATCATCATTGGCAGTTATACCCATTTAAATTCCATTTCTTTTTGTTAAATTGTTTTGACTAGGTTTTCCAAATACAAAAGTAGTTAAGTCTATGCTCTGCCATCTTCAATTTATTTGTTCTAATAATCCTGGAGCTAGTTTACTAAGATTTTGGACAATGCTAGCAAGACATTTAAGTTGGAATTCCTAAATATCAATTACATAAGAAAACTTAAAATAATTTCATGAGGAAAACTCAAAAGATATATTGACTGTTAAATCATTTTTTAAAGTGACAGTGGCCAGTGGTAGAAGTGGACAAGATTGCCACAAGAAGTACAGCTATTTGTAAAACAACAAAAAAATGAGAAGTGGAGAGAGGAGAGTATCTTTAAAAACACCTAGATTTGAACAAAAAGACCTAATCAAATGAAAAGTAGTGCTATGCTCAAAGGAAAATGAGCAAAGCACAATGATTGAAGCACCTGGGGTAAAAAGGCTTTATTATCATGACTTGTGCTGCAAGAGTGATGGGAAACATGAATATATTTTTTCTTTTTCTAGTATTTGGGGGAGGTCAGAAATCAGATCTCTAGGAGTAGATTGCCACTATTCTTTAAAGATATTTGTGAATAGTGACAAAACGAACACTTTGATAAGGTTGTGAGTTTCTAGTCACATGATTTAATCATGTAGAACCTGAATGACCACTAATGAATTAGTAATAGAGAGGATGGATCCAAGCATATTTGGACTTTTCAACACATGATCTTAAAAACATTTTCTTACCTTACTACTATATGATTCCTATGCATTAAACAGATAAGGTAAAATGTGAATATGTAGCAAGATTGGTGATGTCTTCCTGAGGTGTATTCATTCCAGAAATATTTACTCTAGAACTTTTAGTCAGATTCTATTCAAGAAATCGTGGATTCAGTGGCAAACAATGTGAAAAACACATGTAGTTTAATGGAATTTACATGAAAGTTAAGAGCTATCTGAAAATAGTCAAATCACAAATTAACAGCATATTTTGGATATTAATAGATAATAAAAAGCACATGAAAAGAACAAGGTGTGAAACTTCGAGAAATGAAAGTCTACTTTTCTATGGATGGTTAACATATATCTGGAACATTGTCTTCATTCGATTTATGCTGCCATAACAGAATACAAGAGACACGGTAATGCATATGTGAATGAAATTTATTCATCACAGTTCTAAAGTCTCAGAAGCCCAAGACTGAGCGGCCAGCATTTTGTAAGGGTCATTTTGCTGTGGCATTCCATGGTAGAAAGTGAAAGGGCAAGATAGGGAAAGAGACAAAAGGGAACCAAACTCACTGTTTTATAAGGAATCCTCTCTGAAGATAATGGCATTATTTCATTCACAGTAGAGCCCTTATGCCTCCAACACATGCTTTTGAAACGACACACTCAAACCACAGAAAACAACGACACAGCTGGAAATTTTAAAGATAGAACAGAAGGCAACCGTGGAATGAGCTGTAGGGAGAAAGTTTCCAGCTGTGGAATCTGTACATGCAATGATCCTGAGCTCGGTGTTTTAAGAAATGGAATAGGCTAGGCCTGGTGTCTCATGCCTGTAATCCCACCACTTTGGGAGGCCGAGGTGGGCGGATCACCTGAAGCCAGGAGTTCGAGACTAGCCTGGCCAACATGGTGAGACCCTGTGTCTACTGAACATACAAAAATTAGCCAGGCATGGTGGCAGACGCCTGTAACCCAACTACTCAGGAAGCTGAGGAAGGAGAATCGCTTGAATCTGGGAGGTGGAGGAGGTGGGGGTTGCAGTGAGCTGAGAAAGCGCCACTGCACTCCAGCCTGGATGACAAGAGCAAAACTCCAACTCAAAAAAAAAAAAGAAAAAGAAAAAGAGAAAGAAAGAAAGAAAGAAAGAAAGAAAGAAAGAAAGAAAGAAAGAAAGAAAGAAAGGAAGGAAGAAAGAAAGGGAAGGAAGGAAAGAAAGAAAGAAAGAAAGAAAGAAAGAAAGAAAGAAAGAAAGAAAGAAAGAAAGAAAGAAAGAAAGAAAGAAATGGAATGAAGACCAGTGTACTAAGCAGTCATAAATAAATGAGGGCATTGTAGAAGTTTGGTGCAGCACTGATAGAACTATTAAAGAGTAGAGATAGGAGATGTCTGCAAGGGTGAAAAATACTGGAGAAGTGGAGATCGGAGCAGGCTAACCTTTTATTTTTAAAGATATGAGAGACACTTAATTGATGCAGGAGTATTGTTGAGGTACAAATTAGGGATTCAGATCAGTGTTTATGTCATAGCCCTTCTTCCAGTCGTTTATAAAGCAAACATCTGAGATAGAAGGAAATAAAGATTATTTAGGCA
The DNA here is from genome assembly GCF_009828535.3 of Hylobates moloch. NCBI lineage: Eukaryota > Metazoa > Chordata > Mammalia > Primates > Hylobatidae > Hylobates > Hylobates moloch. The sequence continues at coordinate 144,364,839 of NW_026652279.1, forward strand.
GAAAGGGAGACTAATGGAAATTTGTATCATTTTCTCAGGAAGTGCCAAAGGATTTTAAAAATTACATATTTCCAATGGCCAATTAGAATAAATGCATACATTAAACAAACATTTATTAAGCACTTACTATTTCTGAAATTAAGGACTAGGCACTGGGAACATAAAGTATGTGATCCATGTTAGTTATTACTTGCATAAGAGATAGCACCACTAAAACTCCCATGAGTTTGTAGTAGTTCCCATCAACATAAACTTAAAAATATATGCAATGAGTCCTAATCATATAAATTACAATAAATGTCTTTATTTTATTCTCTTCCATTAATAACAAAATCTGTAGTATGTGCACTGTGGAATTCTGCATTAAAAATACTGTGGAAAGTAATGCATAACCATGAATTGGCCTCAGGCCTATAATTTGCTCTGTTGACAAGCATAGAAACTGATAATGCAGTGTGAATCACAGACATTATCTTGAATTAATGCAGCTGCTTGCTGTTATATGCAATTATTTGGATTCAGTTCCTTCACTCAGATCCATTAAAATATGTAAAAACACATGGAGTTTTCTTTAATCTTCAAGGTCAATATGTGCAATGCCAATAAACACTAAAATAATGTATAGATAAATATATATGACTAATTTTGAACTCTGATGCCTTGCAAATTAAGCATACTCTTTGTCAGCTAAAGTGATAATAAATTTATAGAATGCTTTGTGTGAATATATATCTCCATTTGCCTTTTCCTGGGTCAATAATAAATGGTTAGCCAAAACATTCCGAGGTCTCCTATATTGTTGAATTCATTAGTGTGCAATAAAGATATTTATATTTCCATATAATCCATTGTTATATTTTGACTTGCACGGTGCATATTATTTAAATATTTTTCCATCTTAGAAATAAGGCTACATATTTTTGCCTACTAATTATACCCTAAATAATCATTTCCCCACATCTTACTTTGTATTGCCAGAGTCCTCCTCACCATTAGTTTATCTAAAACTGTAAAGGTATAAGAGATAAAATAATATTTTTAACTCACTAAAGGGCAATCAATATTTTGCCAAACAAACTCTTAAATGTTTAACTCCAGAACTCTCTTCTGTGGTTCACCGATTTTAAAATGAACACTAAGATTTTTATAACATTAGGCAATTCAAATTTTTCATGCACACTGTCTAATTAAATTATATATTTACCTAATGGAACACAAAAAATAAAAATGAAAAGCCTCAGTTGTCTTCCACATATACTTTCTCTGTGAAAACCTTCACTAGCTATACAACAATTGCAACCACAAATCTAAAAGTCATTTCTGTTTCTCTTCATGACATTTTATTCAACCAATTAATTGACCCAGAGCTGAATAAAAATTTAAAATGTTTAATCAAATGCATTTTATCTACGTTATACTTGTCACTAATGCAAGCCTCAGGCCTTCTTGAACTCTGGTAATAGTGCCTTACCTTCTACCTTTTTCAGCTTTTAATCCATACCTAGCTTTGATTGCTAGCTTGATATTACTCAAACAAGAACTAATTTTTGACTTAATAATCAATATTTGCATTCAAATATTCAAGATTCAATAATTCTCTAAACTATTCACATTTGTCTACAGGACTTTGTTGCTGCATTGGAAACCCGGGATTTAGCATGCTTACTATTGTTTTTAATGGGACCAGTCTCTGAGAATTGATTTTCTGACCTATGAGAATGTTTTATTCTTTTCTAGTGATTCTTAGAATGGTCTTTAGACCACATATGTCAGGATTATATAAGGTGGGACTTATTAAAATTAACAATAATATTAGTTTCTAATAGTTGCTGAAATAAAATATAACAAGCTCAGTGGCTTAAAATAACACAAATGTATAATTTTATTATTATGAAGGTCATATTTCTAAAATCAAAGTATTGGTGGGGTTATGTATTCTTTTAATGGAGGCTTTAGAGGAGAATCTTGGTTTTTCCAGCTCTAAAGACCACCTATTTTCCTTGTTACATGTTCTTTCATCTTCAAAGCCAGCAGTATAGCATTTCCAAATTTATCCCACTTTCATAATTAAATTATTTTTTTCTAACTCTGCCCATCCTGCTTACCTTTTATAATGACCTTTTTAATTACACTGAGTCCTTCCAGATATCCCAGGACAACGTTCTTATCTAAATGTACTAAACCATGTATGCAAAGTCATTCGGTTATGTAAGGCAACACAAACACAGGTGGCAGAGTATAGGACATGATAATCATTGGTGGGACATTATTTTGTCTACCAAAATGATCCTGATAACTTCACTTCACACTATAGAATCAGACTTTCTGTAGTTTCGATTTTAAATATTCATATTTGAAGACAATGATGAAAACTTGGAACAAACAGAAAGAAGAGGAGAGAAAGGAAATCCTGGTGACATTGTAAGACAAAATTTCAACTTATTGTAAAAAGTTTCTAGAATTTGGATCCTTCTTCAAGCTGAGTTTTACAAACAAAATACTCAAAACTAATGAAAGATGCTATAAAGTTTCTCTTAAAACAAAATTTTCTAAATAAATTACTATTTCTTCTCATTCAATCTATATTTAATTTATTGTGTTATCTTACCATACTCCAAAAATGCTGTTCACTTTAATACATTAATTCCTTTGCTCTTGATAGAATGTTATTCTTTCAACCTGAAAGTTTGTTAAAATATGTCAATGCAATTTTCAATGTTACTTTGTTTCTGAATTTTTTCCCAAATGTTTTGGAAAGAATTAATCAGACACTCTTGCATACCCTCATATTTAGCAATTGCCTTTAATACGCTGACAATGTTCATTGTGTAACTTTCTCATAGTTACTTTAACTTGGAGAACTCTTAAATATCTAGAATTTTTTTCTAGCATCCCTGGTGCCACACAAGACACATTACAAGCATCCGAAGTCATTATACACACCTGCAAATAGCTTGAAAACCATTCATCTTTAAAAATGAGAAAGAGGTCAACAAGATGACAGATAAGGATAAGCCAGTTTATTACCCACCTATGGAAACAACAATTTGGCAACTATCCACAGGCAAAAGTAGAAACCTTTTGGAAGTTTTTTGACCTAAGTAAGAGGTAGTCAAAACCCAGTGAGTTTCAAGACCAAGGAAAGTTTCTTGAGAAGGCAAGTTCATGCCCCAGTAGCAGGTCTACCACCAGAGACTTGGCTCCAAACCTGCAAGCATCCCCATTTTGCTTGTGGATTTGCTTCCAGTTCCAAATGTCCATGGTCCCAGAGGAAGTACTGTGCATCCTGGGACATGGCAGAAGCCTCATCTATTTATAGATGAGGCTTTTTAACAGGCTCACCAACTGCAAACCTGCTAGAGCTCCACAACCAGGTCCAGCCCTGCTTCACTGCAGAAGATCCTTTCCTGCCAAAACCAGTCTGTAAGAACCCAAAGAGAAGTTTTCTCCTTTAAATTTACAGAAACAATGCAAGAATCGTTAAGAGTCAGTAAAACACAACATCCAAATTGAAACTAACAAAGCTTCAATAACTGATCCTTAAAGAAATGGATACCCATGAAGTGATTGACAAATAATGTGAAATAATCATCTTAAAGAAGTTTAATGAGCTGCAAGAGATCACAGACAACTGAAAAATTATAAAAATATATGAACAAAATGAAACATTCAGGAAGAAATAGAAATCAGGAAAAATAAACAAACAGAAATCCTGGAATGAAAGAATACAATGACTAAACCAGAAAATTCAAAAGAGAGGTTCAATGGTTGACCTTATTAAGCAGAAGAAAAAAGTAACGAAATCAAACAGGTCTTTTCAAATTACTCAATTAGAAAAATAGAGACAAAGGAACTTAAAAAAGTGAAGAATGCTACAGAAGTGATGGGACTCCGTAAAGCAGACAAATAATATATTACAGAAGTCTCAAAAGTAAAGCAGAGAAGGGGGGAAAGGGTATGTAGAGAAATAATGACTGAAAATGTCCCAAATCAAAGCAAATGAATGGATATCAAAATCTTAGGAAGCCCAAATATCTACAAATAGTTCAACTCAAAAAAAAGCCTACACTGAAACATGTTATTAAATTTGTAAAATCAAAGACAGAGGATTTCAAAAGCAGTGAGAGAAAAATGACTTGCCACATAGAAAGTAATGTCTATTAGACTCTCAGTAATTTATCAGCAGAGATCTTGCAGGCCAGAAGAGAGTGGGATAATGTATTCAAAGCACTAAAATTAAAAAGAAAAAAGCCCTGCCAACTAAGACAACTTTGCCCAGCAAAATTGTCCTTTAAGAACATAGAAGTAGATTGTACCAGGCGTTATGGCTCATACCTGTAATCCCTGCACTTTAGGAGGCCAAGATTGGTGGATCAGGTGAGGTCAGGAGTTCAAGACCAGCCTGGGAAACACAGTGAAACCCAATCTCTACGGCAAATAATAAAAATTAGCTGGGTATGATTGTGCATGCCTGTAATTCCAGCTACTCAGGAAGCTGAGGCATAAGAATCACTTGAACCCAGGAGGCAGAGATTGCAGTGAGCCGAGATCTCACCACTGCACTCTAGCCTGGGTGACAGAGTGAGACTCGGTCTCAAAAAAAAAAAACAACAAAAAAAAACTATATATAAACATATATATGTGTGTGTATGTGTGTGTATGTATGTATATATAAATATATATATATATATATTAGATTGAACCAGGAAAAAATTGAAACCCTGAACAGATCAATAATGAATTCCAAAATTGAATCAGTAATAAAAAAAAATACCAACCAGAAAAAGCTCTGGACCACAGGAATTCTCAGCTGAATTCAATCAGATGTATACAGAAAAACTGATACCTATCCTACTGAAACTATTCCAAAAAATTGAGGAGTGGGTATTCCTAATCATCCTGAGGCCAGCATCTTTCGAATATCAAAACCTGGCCGAGACACAATGAAAAAACTAAAAAAAAACTTCAGGCCAATATTCCTGATGAATATAGCTGCAAAAATTCTCAAAGAAAGTCTAGCACACCAAATCCAGCAGCACATCAAAAAGGTAACCCATTACAATCAAGTAGTGTTTATTCCTGGGATGCAAGCTAGGTGCAACATCCACAAATCAAGAAATGTGATTTATCACATAAAGAGAACTAAAAACACAACCAATATGATTATCTCAATGGACACAAAAAGTACTTTAAATATAATTTAATATCCTTTTATGTTAAAAACCCGTAACAAATGAGGCATTAAAGGAATGTACCTAAAAATAGTAAGAGCCATCTATGACACAACCACAGCTAACATCATACTGAATGACCAGAAGCTGGAAGCATTCCTTTGAGAACTGAAACAAGAGAAGTATGTTCACTTTCATCATTCCTATTCAACATAGTACTGGAAGTCCTAGCCAGAGCAATCTGTAAAGAGAAAAAAATAGAAGGCATCCAAATAGAAAGAAAGTCAAACTACCTCTCTTTGCAGACAATATGATTTTACACCTGAAAACCACACAGTCTCTTCACAAAGACTCCCGGATCTAATAAAAAAGAAAAAGGAAAAAAAAAAACTTCAGCAAAGTTTTACTGTACCAAATCAATGTACAAAAATAAATACCATTTCTATACACTAACAACATCCAAGTTGACAGCCAAATAAAAAATACAATTCTATTCCCAAAGTCACAAAAAGAATAAAAGACCTAGGAACATGCCTGGCCAGGGAGGTGACATACATGTATAATAAGAGTTAGAAAACACTAATAATAATAAAAAATAATCAGAGACAACACAAGCGAATGGAAAAGTATTCCATGCTCATGAGGAGGAAGAATCAATATTGTTAAAATGGTTATACTGCCCAAGGCAGTTTACAGATTTAATGTTATTGTTATCAAACTACCAATGATATTTTCACAAAATTAGGAAAAAAACAGTTCCAAAATTCATTTGGAATAACAAAAGATCCCAAAGAGCCAATACAATCTTAAGTAGAAAGCAAAAAGATAGTCATCACACAACTCTACTTCAAACTATAATGCAAAGCTATAATAACCAAAACAGCATGGTACTCATACAAAAACATACATGTAGACCAAAGAAACTGGTTAGACAATCCAGAAATAAAGTCACACACCTACAACCATCTGATAATTTACAAAGTTGACAGTACCGAGCAATGGGTAACAGGCTCTCTATTCAATAAATGGTGCTGGGATAATGGGTTAGACGTATACAGAAGGGTGAACCTGGACTTCTTCTTTTTACAATATACAAAAATCAACTTACAATGCATTAAAAACTTAACTGTAAAACCTAAAAGTATAAAAACCATGTAAGAAAACCTAGGAAATGCAATTTTGGACGTAGGCCCTAGCAAAGATTTTATGATGTATGAAGACTCCAAAGCAATTGTAAAACCAACAAACAAAACTTGACAAGTGCGCTCTCATTACAGAGTTTCTCCACAGCAAAAGCAACTATCAGCATAATAAATGGACAACTTACAGAATTAGAGAAAATATTTGCAAACTATGCTTTAAAAAAGGTCTAATATTCAAAATCCATTAGAAACCTAAACAATTAACAAGCAAAACCAAACAACTCTATTAAATGGGTGAAGAACATGAGAAACATATCTCAATAAAATACATTTTTGTGGCCAAGAAACACATGAAAAAATGCTCAATGTCATTAATCATTAGAGAAATGCAAATCAGAACCACAATAAAGTACCACCTCACACTAGACTTCCTGAAGAACTTAAAATAGAGACAATTTACCTCAATTTATCTCTCTCTTCTCACATTTTACTATTAGAAGTCAGAAGAAACCAAGCCATTTCTGAAACATTTATTTTAGAATTTCCTGAGCTAAATATCTAATTTAATTCCTCACATGTTCTGCCATCTACAAAATGCTACAACATAAACACAATTCAGTCAAGTTCTTTGCCACTTCATAACAAAGTTTACTGTTTCTCTAGTTTCCAATAATATGTTTTTCATTGCCATTTGTAATCTCCTCAGAATAGCTTTTAATGTCCATATTTCTACCAACATTCCAATCCATTTTTTTTATTCTCAGTGTACCCTCAAATGTCTCTCATAATGTGTTAAGTGGCTTTTGAAGGCAAACATTTGATAAAAAAAAAAAAAGTAAGTTAAAGACAGAACTATTAAATATAAGGGAGACAAAAATTGCTAGGATGGAAAAGTTAATTCTTATTCTTGCCTGTGAAAAGGCAAATGATGTTATAATTAAAAAATACTTTTATACAGCGTGAAATCCAAGGCACTGTTTCCTCCCCTTGATTTGGTGGTACAAATATGACACAAAGGTTATTACTGTACAATCTTTAGCCAAGAGCTCAGAAATATTTCTTTAAGGCAGTGCCTCATAGACCACGTCACATAGAGAAAGGACTGTTACAAACCGACAAAACAGCTTCTAAAAATCTTAAGCCTGTGCTTCGCAAATTATCTCTTTTAAATAGTAGACATCCTTTGGATTTAAGGACGTTGCCCTACAGCATCTTGACAGGGATGCAAACGGGAAGCACCTCATTCCAAATAGATCAGTGGAAGTGACTTTCGTCTGATAATATGTTCTTCATTTTCCTCATTTATATCACCAGAATGGGCTTAAATGTGTACATTTCTATCAACAGTCTGTTCATGATTACTTAAATATTCTCTAAGAAGATGAAAGCATTCTCTCTAGTTCTCCTCTTTCAGCCCTCACCAGAATAGCCAGAGGCTGGAATCATCTCAACTCTTGGTCAGGAAGTTGGGCCTAACTGTCAGTAGGGACATTAGCCATGACTGTCAGCCAAAATTTTCATGTGGCTTTTCAACGTACACTGTCAGATACATAATTTTATGATACGTAAAAATTATCATTAATATTTTCTAATTTAACCAACATTGAATAAAACAGTAGCATGACAAAATGTGTAGCTCACTTAATGATCATCTCATTAATGAAATATGCAGACAGCTAGAAGGAGATTTTTATGACATTATTTATAACTCATTAAGTAGCAAATACGTGGTGCCCCCTCTTTCTCAAAATCAAGTGAAAACAAGACAAAGTGTCATAAAGATGAGTTTTGACAATAAATGCCAAAGACATTTTGTGATTCATCAAGACTTTTGTGATAGAGAAACTTCTCTTTTAAAAGCTCATGAAATGCAGTGTGCATGTGCAGGCAATGACATTAGTGTATTTAAGATTGGTTTGTAAGAAGAAGGAAAGTAATGCTTAACAATAATCTGAATAAAGAAAGAATAACGTGATAATCTCAGATCTGAGAATGTGTTAAAAGAAGACATGGCTAAACCAGAAACTGGTTTGACAAGCAAGATTCCCCATTCAGTGCTGTGAAAGCTTCACTGTGAGCCTTAATTTCTGTATTATACTGCAGATGAGATACTGGAACTCTCAAGTTATAACTGTCTCAAATGATTCTCTTAAAATATTAATTAAAATAAATAATGACACATGTTTAAAGAATGTAAACCATAATGCATTAGTCCATTCTCATGCTGCTGATAAAGACATATCTGAGACTGGGTTACTTATAAATAAAAAAGTTAATGGACTCACAGTTCCACATGGCTGGGGAGGATTCACAATCATGGCAAAATGGGAAAGTCACATCTTACATGGCAGCAGACAAGAGAGAGAGAATTTGTGCAGGGAAACTTGCCTTTATAAAACTAACAGATCTCCTGAAACTTATTCACTATCACAAGAACAGGAAAGGAAAGACCTGCCCCCATGATTCAATTACCTCCTAGTGGGTCTCTCCCATGACACATGGGAATTGTGGGAGATACAATTCTAAATGGGATTTGGGTGGGGACACAGCCAAACAATATCACATAATACAGATGCAGGTGCAAGGATTATTACTGAAGCAGGCTTAGGTGATTAAGATCATGGACTCCCAAATCAGTGAAAATGTGGTCTGAATTTTGGCTCTGCCACTTCCTAGTCAAATGACCTTTTTTGTGTTTCTTGATATATCTATACCTCTGTTTCCTCATCAGTCAGATGGGGATCATGAGTGAACCTATCTCATAAGCAACTGCTGCGGATTAAATATTCTAAATGGATATAAAGGAATCAGAACAATTCCCAGGAAACAATAATAGCTTTATAATTATCTTCAATAATCATTATTTGTGATTTATTCCTGGTTCTGTTCTTTCTAGTTTCTGAATTAAATTGAGTAATGGAAGTAAATTCTACTTTGTATAATATCTTGCAAGTCAGAGGGAAAATCTGAACCACCATTGAAATATAAAAAATTCAGTGGAGATAGTTTTCTTGATATAATTTGGCAAAGGTTAGAGGATCATTTTACTCTAACATATTCTTTCTGTGAGGAACAACATTTCCTTGGAGAGGACATAGGTTTATTTCAGTTTCAGAAATAACTACCCTACAGAGTAACAATTTACAGATTTACAAGTTTAAACAGTAAAAAATAATAAGCTAGCTAAATTACCCATTGGAGGAAACTCTTCCAAAATTTAGGAACATATTATCTATAAAGCACAAAGTTAACTTTAAAATGTTTAAGGCCCATGATAGTGCTCAATATGTTACAATCAAGAAACTATTAAAATCTCTCAGTCAGTTGATACCACATTGCTGAGTGAATGAATCATGCACAATTTCCTGCAAGCTAATAAAAGAACATTCCAATTTCCACACGGAAGCAAATTTTCTTAGAAGATGTAACTTTTTCTGTTGTAAGGATTAATTGCCTGAAGAATTTGTGTTTTAGGAAACTCCAATTTTTTTTTTCACAGTTTGTCAATATTCATTCATTTGGGGAAATTGATGAGGAGATCTTTACCGATATTTTAAGTTAGATATTGGTCTACTTGTCTGTTGCAGCTTAAAAAGTTAATACCAAAATTTAATGACGTAAAGAAACATTTATTTTACTAATGAATATGCAATCCGGGAAGAACTCAGTAGGGATGGCTTATCATTGCTCTATTCTGCAAAAGCTGGAGGCCTCAAAGGCCAGAGACTGGAATTATCTAATCACTTGGGCAGGGATTTGGTGTTGCCAGTAGGGACATTAGCTGAGACTTGTCATTGAAAACACCTTTGTGAGGCTTCTCAATGTAGCCTCAAAACTTTTACAATATGTTGACTGGCTTTCAAAGCAAACTATACCAAGGAATAAAAGAATGATGAAGATAAAACTATTAAATATAAAGGAACTCAAAATGCTAGGATAGAAAAGTAAACTCTAAAACAATTCCTGCCTTTCAAAAAGGCAAATGATGCTCTAGTTAAGAAATTACTTTCATACAAAACCAAATCCAAGGCCTTGCTCCCTCCCCTTGATTTGGGTGGTACAGAAAAATGAAGCCAAGGTTATTATTCAAAAACCTTTAGCCAGTAACTCAGAAATATTTAAGGCAGTGGTTTATAGACTGTTTTACATATACAAAAGACTTTCAAACAGACAAAAGGCCCTCTGAGAATCACAGGGCTGTTCTTTGCAAATCCTCTCTTTTAAATAATAAAGCTCCTTTGGATTTAAGGACATTGCCATACAGTAGTTTAACAGGGATGTAAACAAGAAGGGACTTATTTCAAAGAGATCAGTGGAAATGATTTACGTCTAATGTAATTGCTATGGGTGGACGAGGGCATCAGCAAACTATAAACAAAAGGCCAGATCAAGCTCACCGAATATTTCTGCAGGTAAAAATTCATTCGCACACTGCCACATACCTTCATTTACATACTGTTTATGGTTGTTTACGTGCTACAACCACAGAGCTGAATAATTGTGTCAGAGAACATATGGCTGCAAAAAGAGAAATACTTCTTTTCTGACCTTTACAGAAAAAAATGCTAACTCCTTCTACAGATTATTTACTCATTCATAAACAACTCAAATAGCTTTCAGATGAATTGTATTAGCTGGACTTAACAAGACCAGGACAGCGCAAAATGGGGAGAAGCTTTTGGACTCTCATATTTCTGTGGGCAACAAGAAGGATGAAAAACACTGAACTACAAATTGGAGGTAACTTTTATATAAAATAAAGAATAACTGAGATGGTAAAAGAGAGGTCCAGAGGGTTGAGTCAAGAATTTGGAGAATATTTCCAAAGCCATAATTCTCCATAGTGCTATACTGTAATCAAGGAACTGACAGCATATGTCCGACTGAATTTTAGGATTGACATGGCCAAGTCACTGACTATAGTGTTCCTGCTATATTTCTCCTTTATGTTGGGAAGTATCTATGGTAGATATCCTATACCTAGTCCAACAGCGTATGTTGGGAGGCGTGTGGAAAAATACATGTCTTGTTATACTGCTTGTTTTCTGAAAGAGAAGGTTGGTAACTGAAAGAGTTACACTGAGATATAATATTAGACTGAAAAGAATCATCTACACCTGGACCTGATTTAGATACCAAAATCTTCAAGCCCCCAGGCTAATCCAGTGTTGTCACAGGACAAGACTTTGATGGGTTTGGGAACAATGGTGAGTGTATTTTGCAAATAAGAGAAATTTTTTTTGTATGTTTGTTTTTTGTTTGTTTGGGGTTTTTTTGGTGTGGCCAGAAGACAATGTGACTGATATGGTGTGAATGTGTTCTCCAAAGTTTGTGTATTGGGAACTTAATCTCCAATGCAACAGTGGTGGAAGGTGGGCCTAATAAAAGGTAGTTAAGTTATGAGGGACCTGCTCTCATTAGTGGGTTAATGTCATTCTTGCAGAAGTTGGTTTGTTATCACGAGAGTGGGTTTGTTAAAAAAGTGACTTTGGCTGCCTCTAGCTTGCTTGTGTTCTCTTGCCCTTCCTTCTGTTTTCCATCATTGGATGATGTCGCAAGATGGTCTTCACCAGATGGACCTTGGACTTCCAGCCCTCCAGAAGTATAAGAAATAAACCTTTGTTTTTTATGAATTACCTAGTCTCAGGTATTCTGGTATAGCAGTATAAAATTGACCAAGACATTGGCAAATTTAATTTTCAAAAATATTTTCAATTGCACATGTTTTTCCAGCCCCTGCCACAGTTTACTGAGAAAACGGAATCCACGTACTCTATTTTTGAATATGGATGGGCCTTTGTAACTACTTCTATAAACAGAAGATGTTGGAAATAACACTATGTGATTTTCTATGCTAGATAATAAAAGATGATACAGGCCTTCACCACTTGCCCCAACTCCAGACTTGAAGAGCCCTCACAATAGCTTACACTATTTTCATGGATGTAAAGCACTAGTTGTCACCAGCACCTCTCCCACTGACTGAAGAGAGACCACTTTGCTCATACTCTCACCAGACTGAACACATGGGGGTTCTGCCTTACCCAGGGACTGTCAGAAGCCCAAAAAGGGGACTCTGGCCAATGGGATACTGGAAAATTATTTGATACCCACTTTTCTCAAGATAGATTATTCCAGCACAAAATGATTTCATGCATCTTCTATGGAGATGTTTCAAGTGATTAGGCTAACAGATTTGAATTATTGCAAAGCAATGTCCAGCTCAGTAACATTACTTTCTTATTTGCTCTCCCCCATTCCTTCTTTAGTTACCTGTTTCCTTTCCCTCTTATTCTCTGTTTTGCAACACCTGAAGAAAGTGTTAGCACGTAAGCTTTTCATTTAGAATCTGTTTCTTAGAGAATGCAGGGAATGAATAATCCTGGCTAAGAAAATATCCTTGTCTTTAGAAGGCTACAATTGGATTGATTAGCTCTATGTATATATGTGTATGTGTACGCATAAACTCATATCGCTAAAATTATATTAATTTTCTACATATGTGTGAGGAGACAGAATAGTCAGGAAATATTAACCTGGAATAAAACTACTTAAGTCCAAATCCCTACACTGTCTTTTAGACTCTGTGTAATCTCCTGACCCAGTTTCCCTTTTGTTAAAAAATGATAATCATAATTTTTCATTTGGGACTCATAGAACAATGGCTGCAATAGAGGAAGCTCTTAGAAATTTTTATATTCATTTATTGTTACTATTATTATCATCGTTATTTTTACGGAAAAATCATATTCTACATGCAGTTTTCAAATACAGCAATAAAATTTATAAGGTTATTTTTAGAATATAACCCTTTAAAAAAGTAATGGCATTGCATTAGTTATAGATATGTTAACTGTTACATTAAATTAATCATGAGCTAAATACATTCATGTATACATTAACCTATTTGAAATCACACAATATGCAGATTGAATTAACTAACATATTTTTAATAATGTGCTTGTCTGTATTATATCTTTCATGGGTTTATTAAACTGCATGAATCAGCATTAAGGATAAACATATATTTAGTTATACAGTTAGGCAATGCTACTAATTTTAGCTGTGAAAATGGATTTTATTTCAAATAATTTCAATTCAATACTTTCTATATACAATGTACAAACCTAAAACTAAATTATCTTTCATTTACTAACAAGAATTTTATTGAAGTCTTTTTCTTCTGTGGCCATGTTATAAAAATAAGTTGGCAGTTTTTATACTATTTTTAAATATTTGATAATCTTATTACTACTCTTTCATTCTTCTTTCATTCAGCTTAAGTTATGCTGCAACAAATGACCCTACTGCAGCAGTGGCTTGTGAAATAAAAGCTTATTTCTCACTCAAGTTACATGTCTATTGAGCGTCAAGAATGTCTCTGTTTTGTGTGCTTACTCTGAATATTAGTTTAACAGAAAAGCCCCAATTTGGTCCAGACTGATCTTGTGGCAAAGAGAAAATAACTTGGCAAAAGTAAACTTGACTTATAAAAAGCACACATCATGTGTGCTCACATTTAATTGACCAAAGCAAGTCACGTGACCACTTCCTAGTTCAACAGGAAACCCACCTGCAACTCTCAAGTCACATGACCATATTTAATTTCAATAAGCTTGAATACAGTGTGAGGCAAAACATATTTTCACTATCATACCATTTATATGTTATTTCTTTTCTCCACACAAAATTCATGCAACCCCTTTTCAAGGGATACAAGATAAAAGTCACATAAAAATTCTGTATTGTCTTAAGAGTCCAGAATCTCATGAATAGATATAGATGTATCTCTATGGAACTAACTCTATAATGAGAGAAAGAATATATCAAGCAGGAATCATGAAAGTATGAATTACCTACCACTCCCTTCCTTTCAGGCCTCAGTTTCAAATACCTTTGTAAAGTTTCTCTTTCTGTATATGCGAAGGTGGCAATGATAACAGGCTGAACATACAGTTGCACCACTCCGTGATCTAGCTGTGCTGAGTCACATTCAGTGGCTTATTTTAGGACAGGTTTCTAAATAGAGTCTTACAGAAATAAGATCCACTGTCCTAGCCCCCAGCTCTTTTCTTCCCATTGGCTCCAAGTTTTCAGCTGATGTCAGAGATGGTATCAGAGACAAATGGTTTAATATTAAAAGACTCCCCATTTTATCATATCTAGAAATATAAATGGCACCCATTTTATTTCCTAAATATTTTCACACTGTAAAACACACACTAAATACACACTTCTACTTTAGTTTTTCACAAAAGAGGCAACAATATCTTATTTGAAGAATAACTATTCCAGAATCCATCCCTCTTGTCAAATTGGCCTTATAGTCTCACAGAGTTTTGTAATGTCTGGCAGTACATATGTGTCAAAATTATAGGTTTTAGGCATGGGAATACATTAGCATGACAATATGTCAGAAAAATAAAAAAGTATATATAGAAAGGTCATAAAATTTCAAGCCAGACAGCCCTAAGTGTAAACCCTGATTCTGGTATTTGTCAACTATACGACTGTCACTCAGAACTTCCCTGCTGCAGTTCTCGCCCCTTAAGAGAAGTTATTTCTCTATACGAGATCATATCAGTTTGAGTAAACAAAAGTAACCATTTCAGCCATCTGCAACCTATAGAAATTGAGCAGAATTAGATACAATTAAACAAGAACCACTACATCTTAATTGTGAAAAAGCACTCCAGCTGTCTGACTGTAATAATACCATCTTCTCTTCAATATTCATATATCTCTCAGAGCAGTGCAGTTGCTCAGAATGTAGATATTTCTATCTTCCTAGTAGCATAGATGAAGTTTCAGAAGTTGGATCTCTCTTATTAAGTAGCTTATTCACCTCAGTGTTCTAATCAGTTGATTCCAATGAAGTTTTCTAAATCTCAACATGCAGCTCCTATGTAATCGCTACTACTTCTCAAGATAACCATAAGCTCCTCCTTCTTTGGCTGGAAGCCAGGTCTCACAGCTACACTTCAGCTGCTAACAAGTGGGGAAGAGATGGAGATCGCTGCATAGCTACCTACTGGGTGAATGTTGGGACTTAAAAACAGTGTACGGAGTCTGGGATTTCAGCTGCTGAAGTTTTGGAGGCAACAGATTTGAGGAAATTAAGACATCTGACACACAGGCTTCACCTAATGACCAGTTTCAGGTGCTACTTTCTGAACTCATCCAGGATGCACAACTAATCTAAGGAATGCAATCATTACCCAAGTCACAGAAGGGTTCAGTGAATACTATCAAATTCATGTTTTATGTAGATTCCTTTAAAAAGTTATTCAGGCTATCTCTGAAGTTTCTGCCCCAAGGTTATTTTGCCTTATTAACAGGCTTTTCCATCAGCCCAACGGGGCAAACAAATACATGCCTGTGGTCATTTAGTGGTTAAAACTGTAAGTTGCATCTCATGTGAGGGACTAATGAAATGTTGTGGTAAGGTGATCAATGACTCATCAACGAATAGGCCCCAGGTGAGCCATCATCCATTTAATCATTTCACTTATACTTTAAGACCCTTTCCTGGCAACTTTTTCAATGTTAAAGAATAGGAAGTTGCTTTTGCCAAAGGAAAATAATCACAGAAGAATGACACAGCAAATTACTCATCATTTTGGCAAAATTTTTGAACAGCCAAAAATAAGTCTTAGTTCAGGTCCAAGAATACAGATGTCTGTATTAGATGACTAAGCAGGTTTATCACTGGCAGATTCATCTAGAGTTCTTCTATTCCAGGAAGTGAAACACTGGCAAGGTAAATGGTTTCTTCATGTATCAAATACTGAGAAAGGACCCTGAAAATGCCTTACATTTGTGACAAAAGAAGAAGCTGGGATTCTAAACCTAGAAGAAGAAAGAAACGGAGTATTCCTATGTATGCCAATATAAAGCATAACGACTTGAAAGAATGTATTAATACTGTACTGTACACTTTGCAGTTGAGAGTTTTAGACAGAACATTGTGGCTAAGGAAACCACTCCTACTCTCACCTTCACATAAATAACTTGGCCTCTCAAGTGATCTACACTGGCATAGAAAGAGACATACAATTAAAAAATAATAATAATAACCAGAAGTATAGTTATGGTTAAAAGACTGTATGATTAAAAAAGAAAAAAAAAGATCTTGGAAAAAGCATTCTCAGCCCACATTAATTTATAATTCTTAGTGTTGAGGCAATATTTACATGTTAACTATCTGGTTGTGAACGCAAACAAGAAATATATTCAGTGATAAAATGTGCAATATTCATGTATTAACTAACCCAGAAAAAAATTCTTAATCATTTTATGAAGAATGATAACTTTTCTCAGAAGCCACAAAATGGTGCTTTTGTTTTCTTCTTTATACACACATACACACACACATGCACACAAGTATGTTCTATATAACTCAAATGATTTTATCCTAAACCCATAATTCATGTAGCTTATTGAATTACTGTTTATTATTAAAGTTTATTTTAAAAAGTGTTTAAAAATTGACTTAAAACACCAAGTTTGTTTAAGTGGGCTGACAAAGGTCAATGTATTTGGCTTTTCATCTTCTTTTTTTTTAAACAGTTTTTTAGAGCAGTTTTAGATTCACAGCAAAATTAAGAAGGTGGTACAGAGTTTTCCCATATATGATTACTTCCTATAAACATAGTTACATAGCTTTCCCCATTACCAACCTTCCCTCACCCCCAGCAGAGTGGTACATTGATGAGCCTACATTGACACATCATCACCAAAATTTCGTAGTTTACATTAGAATTCACTCTTAATGTTGTACATTTCGTGTGATTAGACAGACCTATATCCATGGTTACACTGGTATATAGGGTACAACAGCCTCCCCTTATCCAAAGGGGATATGCTACAATACCCTCAGTGGATGCCTAAAAGAGGACAGTACTGAACTTTATGTATCACGTTTTCTCTTGTACCTTTTAGGATACATACATACCTATGATAAAATTTAGTTTATAAATTAAGTACAATAAAAGATTAACAACAATAACTAATATTAAAATAGAACAATTATAACAACATAACTGTACTATAATAAAAGTTATATGAATGTGGCTTTTGTCTCCCTCTCAAAGTATCTTATACTGTGCTCACTCTTGATTCTCTCGTGATGAAGAAGGAAAAGAGCAGAACAGTGTGAGATTTCATCACACTACTCAGAACAATGCACAATTTAAAACTTATCAATTGTTTATTTCTGAAATTATCCATTTAGCATTTTCGCTGTACTAACATCCTCTTGTTCTGCCTTATCATTGTTCCTTCCCCCATCAAAAATCCAGAAACCACTGATCTTTTTATTTCATAATTTTGCCCTTTCCAAAATATCACATAGTTGAAATTATACAGTACATAGCCTTTCCACATTGCCTTCTTTCACTTAGTAATATGCATTTAAATTTTCTCCTTGTCTTTACATGGCTTAATAACTCTTTTATTTTTATTGTTGAATAATGTGGCATTGTGAATGTACAGCAGTCAATTTATCTATTCACAGACTGAAGGACATCCTAGATTATTTCAAATTTGGGCAGTTAGAAATAAAGCTGCTATAAACATCTATATGCAGGTTTGTAGGGACATAACTTTTTCAATCCTTTGCATAAATACCAAAGAACATGCTTGCTAGATCATATGGTAAAGATATGTTTAGTTTTGCAAGAATCCACCAGATTGTCCTCCAAAATGACTCTGCCATTTTGCATTCCCACCAGCAGCAAAGGAGAGTTCCTCTTGCTCTACATTCTCATCAGTCTTTGGTGTTGCCTCACCAGTCTCTGTCAGTCTGGATTTTGAGTTCTCACCTTTTTAAATAGGAAACTCTACAGTTTTATGTCTGTACAAGTAATCATTACTTAGCAATAAAGGGTAAACATGCATTAATTTATTATTTCATTCACTTAGCATTAAGTGTGAGTATGAAATAAGTAGAGTTATGCTAGAAATAAAAATAAAAAACCATAAGTTTGAAGTGTCCTACCTTTTTAAAATTTTATCTCCAAATGCAGAAGAAGAAAAATTACAATATTTTATTATAGGTGTTAGGATGAAAGTATTTTAAAAATGTCATAGAGTCTGAGACCAGGTGCTCGGTCTGGGAATGCAGAAAAGGCATTTGAAAGAGCTATCACTTATATTGTATTATTGTATATAATGTGTTTAACTTAGGATATTTGCAGTTCAGATAATCCAATTGCATTATTATATCAGGCATTTATGCTTTTATTAGACGTTTGAGTTTTTCTTATATTCAATTTTTTTGTATTATATTAATAAAGTAGAATTTGCTTTTTAGTTTAGTTTAGATCTTCCCTTCATTGAAGATCTTATATATAATAACAAGGTACTCTTAAACTAATCAAATGACATTCCATTTACCTCTTTTATTAACTCATATTTTCTTTAATTCAGCAAATGTTTGAGATACAAAGGTGAATGTGACAGGTCTTGGATCGGATGACAAAGCAGGAATAGAAAGATCAACTTGATACAATCAGGAAAAGTTTTGCAATGTTTGTTAGTAATGTATGAATTGAATCTTAAAAATAGGAAGGAATTTGTCGACGACAAATGTGCACAGTGTTCCAGAAAAGTAAAGCTGTATAATAACATGAAAAATTATGTTTTCACCATCCCATTTTTCTTATTTATGAAAATATTCGACAAAGCTTTTTATTTAAATATCTTACGATACTCTGGGACACAGACACATCCTGTTAGAAAAACTATCACTCTAACCTGTCTACACTGAGGTAATGCTAATACTACATTTTAATGATTTAATTAACTGTAATCAGTCTCAAAAACAAAGAGTTTTTAAAAAGTTATAACATTTCAAATAATATATATTTTTTTTCTGCAAGGTGGATTGGTGACATCCAGCAATGATAACAAAATAAAGCAAACCTAAGTTGTTGAATACATAACATTAAAGGAGCTTGTATTTAAAAATTTGTCAGCTGGTATTATTTGTAGGAGTAATCTAGACGTTGGCAAAATAGCACTCCTCTGTTTCATTTTTTTAAATAAATTATGAAATAGAAAATTACACACAATTAAAACTAATGGAATAATATGTTTTTAAAAACCTTAAAATATAATAACATAAAGTACAAAGGTAAAGGTGCAGGGTGGGGTCACTAAAGTACATACTCCTTAGCAAAGGCAGCTGTTTAAAAAAGAGCGAATTATAAAAGTGCTGCTTAGCTCTCTTTCTCCTTCATTTTGGGAGAGACTATTTCATTTCCACTTACTAAAAATATTAGAGATTTTTTTCCGCCTAATATGAATATATTCAGCTTAAATAATTCTTACTGAAAAATTCAGTGATATGTTTTCAAACTTAGAAGGAACTATTGCTCATCCAGAATTAATAATAGCTTAGTATTATTAATGTATTTTCTAATACTCTCTGTTATGAAAAATAGTTTTCATCTGATTCATTACTCCAAACCAATTTTTTTTATTCAAAAGCCCATTTTTTTTCCCAAGCAAATCTTATGCTGTTTAAAAAAATTAATTTTAGGGAGGAAGAAAAAATTTTGGTTGTTTTTCTATATCAATTTTGTCAGGGAGTAAGTACCCTTTAGTTACCCCTTTTTCCTCTGTAACTTACCTTTCTGCACACTCAGGTATACTTGAAGAAGCCATTTACCAGATGAGTTTTCAATAAACTTTTCATTAAATAATTTTAAATAAGAGATATATGTCTTTATCATTTATAAATTGTACCAATTGATTCAACACTTTCTCACTCCCGGTAATTCCTAACATACTACAACTCTTTTACATTTTTATCCTCTGTTTTTAAGTCACCTACTATTTTATATATCATCCAATTATTATCAGAAAAAGAAGAGAAAAATCAATTCTCCTGAAGCAACCAAATTTGCTCATTTTTCTGAGTATAGACTAACTTAGTTGTATAAAAATGTCTCTAGGAATACCATATAATTTTTCAGTTTATCATTTGGGTAACAGGCACTTTCAAGGCGACTTAAATTTTTCAGTGATTGAGATGGACAGTGATGATTCCTCTTCTCTCTTTGGTTCGTTTTTCTATCTCTATGCTAGTTAAGTCCTCTGTGCTGCACTCAGTGTACTTTACACCCAATTCAGCCTTCTTCTAGTAGAATATATTTTCTCAATATTTTCATACTTTTTTTAAATTGTAAAATCTCACTGTCTTGTGTCTACTTGTTATGCATTTTACTATGCAGCTAATTACTGCCCCGTGATCAATCAATTACTGTTTAGATACTAATGGTGATACAGATTTAAAATCTCCATCTGTTTCTCTTTTCCTTTATATCTGAATTCTCCTATTAGTCCTATGAAAGCTTCAATGCTTTATTTCTGATTAATATTTTAGCGATTAAGTAAATCTTGAGGGTGGGAAAAATGTCTGTCTTGATGGACAATCATTTGTGATTAAATGAATGAATGGATGTTAAGATCTTTGTATGAGTATTTTTATAATGTACACCCCTGAAAATCCCACATTCAGCACTCATGATCCTCAGCATTTAGGAACAAATCTTAAAATATGTGACACTTTGTATTTTTGCTAGATAAAAATGTTACCAATATCTGAGCAGTTAGCTGTTAAATTAGCCAACCAATCTCATGATTTCCATGTGATATCCTACCTTTTATCATTATCTATTTTATGTTTATACCCATTAAATATCATGTTACCTTTTAAAGAAAATAAAGTCCTAAAGAAAGTCATTCGCAAATTACTTCATTAATTTTAAGTGAAGATGCCTAGTAAAATACGCCTACTGAGTCATGAATCATGAGTTTTAGCCAGTTTTTTTGTTTTGTTTTGTTTTTTTGAGACAGGGTCTTGCTCTGTCACCCAGACTGGAGTGCAGTGGTGTGATCATGGCTCACTGCAGCCTCAGTCTTCCAGGTTCAAGTGATTCTCCCACCTCAGTATCACAAATAGGTTGGTCTAGAGGTGTGTGCCATTATACCCAGCTAATTTTTAAGTTTTTTTGTAGAGATGAGATCTCACTCTGTTGCCCAAACTGTTCTCAAATTCCTGGCCTCAAGCAGTCTTCCCACCTTGGCTTCCCAAAGTGCTGGGAGTCACCTTGCTTAGCCAGAGATTTAATCAGTTTTAATCAGAAAAAAGTCTGGGAATATTAAAAAGACAAGTCTTAATATTTGCTAATATAATCTACATGTCTTACATGACCTATATATTCTATATGTCACCCTGCTTGGTTACTCTAAAAATTTGTCATTATGTGGAAAACAGGTTGACTAGAAACTAAAAAGATAACATGAATAAACTTGATTAGACTTTGAGAAAAAATAAAATTAAAACAACTATAAAAGATAATTTAAGTGAAAATTGGTCTAGATATCTGACAGCATTTTTTAATATATTGCATTAAGAAATTTCTCAGCCAGGCATAGTGGCTGACACTTGTAATACCAACACTTTGGGAACCCCATGCAGGAAGGTTGCTTGAGACTAAGAGTTTGAAACCAGCCTGGGCAACATAGAGAGATCCCAACTCTAAAAAAAAAAAAAAAAATTCCTGGGCATGGTGGAATATTCCTGTGTTCCCAGCTTCTCCCAGGGCTGTGGTTGGTGGATTGTTTGAGCCCAGGTGATTGAGGCTGCATTGAGCCATAATCATGTCACTGCACTCTGGACCGGACAACAGAGTGAGACTCTGTCTCTAAATAAATAAATAAAATTTCTCTTTACTTTCTTATGTGCACATGCACATGAAGGTTGGTCTTCAGTTGCCATGTTGAAATTAGTGTGTGGTGAAACAATGCAAGATATACTGTGGAGGTTTTTTATTTGTTTTTGTTTTCCTGTGAGTTATAAACAGTTCATTCTCTGATCCAGAGGTATGGTGTTTTCCTCAATATATCTTGTACTAAACTGGCAGGCTAACTTGTTAGCTTATAAGTAGGGTAAATCTCAGATCTTTCACAATTTAACTCAAAATTTTTGAAAGCAAGGCTGATACAACATTGGAGACCTTTGTAGAGGAAGTCGAGAACCACACAAGTCAATAAGAATCAGCAGCAGACAGGTTGACCAACTGCAGGTTCAATTAGGCAAAACCGGTCTTTCTCTTTGCTGTACATTAATAAGGAAAGGTTATTGAAGGCCTACGTCTAGGATGTAGGGTTGAAATAAGTGAACGGGAAGCCCTAATGGTTAGGGGGAGAAAAGGTCAAGCAATTTCCAAAGCTTGTATAAGGCTTTGGTCAAGAAGAAAACATTAGAAATGATTTTGCTTGTTGCTGTCTTTACCAGGCAGGAACAGAAAGGGATAGTTAGCTTCCAGAGCTCTTGTAAGGCTGAAGGCCGTCCAAGAACCTGGGTAGTTGTACCATAAAAAGTCATTGCACTACTCTAACCTAGCTTACTTATTAGCATGAAGACTCTTTTTTTTTTTTTTTTTTTTTTTTACCAGTTCCTTTCTTCCCCCTCTATTCAAACCTCAGTTGCCTGAAGGATTCTTGGTGATTTTCTCATCTCACTACAGCAAAGGGAAACTGGAAGTTTTTCTACCCATCTGAATATACCGTGGAACTCAGGGAGAGGAGGGACTCAAACTTTTATAACTATATTGCAAACATGTTCCCATATCACCAACAGTCAAATTCTGTTGGGGAGAGTGCTGAGTATATGGGTGAATCAAGATGTGGAAGAATGTCACTGTTGGTAGACAGGTAGAAGGACAGAAAGGAAGAGCCTCTGACTCTGAGAGGCCCCCACCAACCATACAACCCCAGATGCCCACAGTGCATGGGCAATAGAGAACAAAATACAGAAAAAAAGCTCATCATCTTCCTCCCACACGCCCACCCCGTAGCCTTACCACTCTGAGTCTGTTTGTGCCTCAAAGCCCCAGATGAGAGAGAACACTGGGATTTCCTGGCAGTTGTAATTATAGCCCTTGAAATGCCAAATGCAGCTACTAGGGCTTGAGCAAAACTTGCAGTGAATGAAAACAAAATGGTTAAAGTTATTTTGTGATCAGAGTCCTTTAGGCTGATTTAATGTATTGAGTCCTTATTTGCTTCTACATTTAAATCTATGATAGAAATGGATGATAAGTTATATTAATTCCTCTTCTCATAAGTTTCTCAGGGAATTATCCCAGTGAAAAAACAGCTACAGGTAGAGAACTCTGTTCCTGGGACAAATTTCCCTGCCATTTCCCACTGGTGAGACAATTTATATTTACAGCAGTTGACTGAAGCCACTGATATTCTAGCAAATCAAGAAAATACTACTGTACCTTTGTTCCTTTATCAAAAAGGAGGCTGAGGACCTTATTGAGTCAAGTGTTGCTTTTCAACAAGGGCACTGTAGAAAAAAAGGAGCTGCTTTTAAAATAGCATATCTAGTAGCCATGTCAAAAGCCTAAGTTCCAAAAGCCCAAGAAATTTTTGTCCCCTTTGGTCAGAGATACAAATCAGCAAAAAATATCATCAGTTAAAGAAAGTTGCTTGACTTATAGAGGCTAACAACTTGGGGGTTGGTTTAGTTATGACTTTATAACTAGTAAAACAGGAAGGGACCAGAAAGCCTCATTTGTCAAATGGACATGGATAATTGAGGAATGTGGCCAACATAATCCCCAGGGAAATAATGACTTTGCAAGAAAAATTGTAGCTATTTCTGTGAGTAAAACATGACTTCCAATTCACTGGCTAGAGCAAAACTACTCACCCAATAAGATATTCAATTCACAGAAGGGTGCCTTTCATACCTGTGTTTTGTTTAAGGATGTTAAGCTAAACCAAAGCCCAGTGGTGTCTGCTGTAGCTGTTTCAGCCTCATCACCAGTTATGCTAGGATATAAGAGGGCAGTGGTTGTTATTCCCAGTGGGAAGTACACAGACAGTACGATTACTGCAAATTATAGACACCCCTTCCTTAGATGATGAACCATGAAACATCATGATTGCCGATCGAACCATCTGGGTTACTCTTAAATGCCCATGGGAAGGGCCCATTCTCTGATGAGACTGACTAGAATCGACAACTTTCAGCCTGTGCTGCCCAGATTGTCATGATAATTCTATGGCAACATCTCTACTATCATAGACTGGATACAGAAGAAAGGATTCCAGGTTTCTGATGCAGAGGCTACCACTTCATGGCAGACTTGTGTCTCCTGCCAACAATTTGCTTGGTTATCCCAAGGTTGGGGAGGCCACATTCTAGATACTGTGACCACCCCCCAACACACACACTCATTTTGAGCAAACGGCTTACATGAGGTTTTTCCCTTCTCAGGGCTATTGGTGGTGCCTTGCTGTTGTTAACACCCTTTTAGGTTATGAAATCTCTGCCATGCTCCAGACATGAGAGTATAGCTGCTCTGGAAACAAATATGCATTATGAGTTTAGCTTTCTAGACTCTTGGAATTGTGTCAATAATGTTCATTTTATAACAAAAGCCACTCAAGACCTTAGACTGAAAGTCAAGGTATTCAATAGATATTCAATATTCCTTACTATCTGCAGGCATAAGATATTATTGAGCATTGGAATTCTGCTTCAAAATTTTACCCCAACTTATTTCTGTCTCTACTTACCATGCATTTTCCCGGTAAACACAGACTAAATTAAGGCAGCTTAGTCATTAAATGAAACCGCCCCTGCCCACAAAAAGGATGATCTTTTCTAAGTTGTTTACTGAATAATGATCAGGATCATAAAAGTCCGACGTATAATGACCTATGTGAAAATTCAGAATTTAGTCCTAACCATTCCCAAGCATCATTTGCCATTCTGTATCTTAGAAGCAAATCTAAACCCAGCTAATTGGTAGCCTGACTAAAAAGGGCTTAGGGGATTTAAACTTAATTCCAGTTAAATCATCTAAAAATATTTTTGGTCCTCTTTTATTCAGCCACTCCGGATGAAAAGTCTGGGTAAAAGTTTGGGATGATTTTAAAAGAGGGGCAGGTATAGTTACTAAAATGATAACCAACAGAATTTGTGCAGATGGAAGAACAGAAAAATCCTCTGCACCTTGGGAAGGATTATCATAGATTTTTGGAGTATAGGTAAGGGGAGAAATTAATTTTAAAAAATCTTCTAAAACCCCCTCCAGTGCCTTCTTCTCAAAGGAAAACAGTGTGGTGCTACTCTTGCAAATTGTTGTGGAGACCTGTGGATTAAACTCTCCACTGAGTTTCTCAGCCATAACCAGATGCCACTGACAACAAAACAGCCTGTCCCACACCAAAAATATCTCTACGTTGGTCCTATCTTTATGCTTATTTATTCTATGGGGATCAATAAGTTGGTGTACTGGACAAGCAGGGCACATGGAACTGACTGATTTTAGATGATACCTGCTAGAAAACCCCTCTGGAAGCATGAGAATGGCACTGCCAAGCTGTGCATACTGACTGATGTATATTCCATTTGGGTGGAAGGGGGAGACAACTATAAACAATAATTATTTCCAGAGGCACCACACATATCCTTGGGATTGCCCTTCTTGTGTGAGAGCCAGGTATTGCCTTGCCTCCCTCACAGGAGACACGGTGATTTGTATGTTAAGGCATGTTAGTGACATTTGACTATATAAAGAAAATGCACAAATGGGTCATGTAGCCTTCAGATAACTGCAGAGGTCTCTCAAAAATGAAGCTACCCTCAGATATTCAGGGAAATCCCAGAAGGATACAAGACTCATGACTTGTACTATGTGGGCAGTTTTAACTACAATGAGAATCATTCAATTATAAATGATATTATAAAATGTGTCTGTGACTTAGGTGAAATAATCAATGACACCCTCCTAGCCATGGAAGGCATTCAAACCATCTTCAACTCATTAGACAGAAATTTTATGAATGATACCAGTATTCTCACCTTCCAACAAAAAGATTAAGGGGGAAGTAGCTATCATGCTAAGACTTTGGTAATGCCTCAAACAAGTTGGAAAAGACATTACAGAAATTTATATAGAAAACTACCTGGCTTTCTGTAGTTGACCTGAAGGTTTATGGTATTTGTTCATCTGGCTATATCAAGGCTGCTTGACATGGTTGAGTTCAATAGTATAAGTTTGACACTAGTCTTAAATAAGTGTTACACAAGATAGGCTGATGAACAAATTTGATATCAGCCAGGTTGAATTATATTAGAGTAACAGAGGGAGTGGGAAATAATTACAAAAATTTGCCAAGAGCCAGGGCATTGTAAAACCAGGAAGTGGATATTCAGAGAGAAAATCTCCTTGGGTTTCTCATATTCTGTGCATTCTGGGCAAAGGAAATGACAAACTATAATAAAAATAGAAAACATCTACCCACACACTCCTTGGAATTGCTTTTCAGGGTTGTAAGAAACTAAGAACCTCCCCCTACACTCACCAAAGAGAATTTGCTTATTTTGCAGAGGTAAAGATAAGGTTTTCATATATTTCCAGAGAAAACGGTAACAGATGTGCTAGCAGCCCCTGTGTTAGCTCTGAATCTCATGATGTTGGAGTTCCTCCTTTATGTAAAACCCAATACATGTGCTGAAAAACCACTCACCCTCACTGTTACACTGTTGGAAATTAGGTTGTGGGGAACTAATGACAAATACTATCCTACGTTCTATTTGTGCTCTGTGTAATAAAATATTTGTTTTTTATAGAAACACCAGACCACTATATAAGATAAAAGACTATTACAAACAAAAAGTAGCTGGAGTGTGTACGTAGGCATATATGTAAGCATGTGCATACGTGTGTTTATGTGTGTATGTATGTGTATACACACACATAGTTTTAGTTACCAGAATAAAACTGCTTTCATTTTTAAAAATTTACATAAAAACATATGTATATATTTATAAAAGCTGATAGAATTTAGCCAATTTTAGTGTGTACCTTTAGCTTTGGGTTCCTTGAACTTATATTTTCAAACCAACTATAACATAAAACATAGAGTATCTTCTCAGCTAGGTATTATTTTATTATATTTCTTGCAGATATCTTTAAACTTTTTACAAGATATATTATCATATAATTTGACCATTATTTATTTGTAGGCACACATTTAAATTCAAATAATATAGCTACATTGATTATCTATTGTAGATTAGAAAAACATACAGTAAACACTGGAAACACAATTAAATAATTCACAAAGAAAATCAAATTGGTCATTATTCCAGATTGAGTCTGATTTCTTGATTACATTTTATTTACTAAGAATAATGCTTCTATACTTAAATTTGTATTTTTAAAATTTCTACTTGATATGCCTTTACCTGTACAGAACCTGTAAGCTTTTTGAAAGAATTGAGTGAATCATTATTTATTTTTTAATCAACTTTAATTATAATTAAGGCCTTAATATGTAATTTGTTATACGATTACCTTTTGTATCTTTCTAAATAATATGACCCCTATTTACTGTTCAAGGTCAACCTAATTATTACAGGAATTACTTTTTTGTTTCTAAGACATTGTATATAAAAAAAGTTATGATAAATGTTATTGAGCTTCAAGAATCAATTTTGATAACTGTACAAAAACTTTTTTGGATGGTGTAATAATTTAAGATTTCTTAGCAAAATATTCTATGACATAAATTAATGCAATGACAAATATATTAAATTCAAATGTCTTAAGAGTTCTCACTACAATTATCTACACTCAATTATTATCATGCCAAAACAAATCAGTTGCCACATTCAACATTTTTAAAAATACTTTAATTCAAAAACCTATTGCAGAAAACACTGTATCAGTTTCTTAAAAGATAAACCTGTAACTGCCATGTGACAGAGCAATTGCACTCTTGCATGTCTATCCCAAAGAAATAAAAACTCATGTTCATACAAAAACCTGTGCACAAGTGTCCATAGCAGCTTTATTCATAAAAGCCAAAAATGAAATCAGCCCTAATGTCTTTCAACAGGTGAATGGCTAAACAAACTGCTGAAGTTCTGTAACATGAAATACTTCTCAGCAATAATAAAGGCACTGGCTATTAATTTATACTCATCATGAATGACTCATCAGAGAATTATGCTGAGTAAAAAAAAAAAATTAATACCAGAACGTTACATAGTGTATAATTCCATTTACATGAGTTTTTAAAATTATAGTATAAATAAGAACCTAGGAAGTTAAATTGAGAGTTTTAGAAAAGCATAATGTATTTTTAGAATTTTTAAAACCAGTTAATGCTTATGTAAACCTGAAGTAGTATAGGTGTAGTAGTGGTATTATAAGTAGTTCTGAGGCTTGTAACAGTAAAAGCTTCCTCAATATTAATAGTTCCATTGATCTATCCATTACCATGCCTCACTAACTTTTTTTCATTTTCTGCAGAGATGGGGTCTTGCTTTGTTGCCGATAGGTCTTGAACTCCTGGCCTCAAGCAATCCTCCTGCCTCTGTCTCCAAAAGCACTGGGATTACAGGTGTGAGCCTTTGCACTCAGCCCATTTTCAAGAGATTCATGTCTTACAACGCCTATATTAACTAATATTCACTCATAATTTCTAAAATTAATTTTTATTTTATAAAATGTAAAATTTTATCATTTTAAAAGATTGATATCAGAAATAGCCTTAATTATTATTTTAAAATTGCATTGTCATTCTTCTTTTCTGCTTTTGTCCTTCCAGTGATTTGGACTTTATAAAAGAGAGCTTCCCTGAATGTTTTCAAAAGACAGATGGGAAACATATTGGCTTTTCTTGCTTACACAATTTCCTATTGATTGTGAAATTAGTAGGAACATTCTAAATGACTCTGCCTGATTGTCAGTGGAAATTTGTCACAGACAACCTTTAATAATGATTGGATATTATTAGTTTTAGGAAGTCCCAGAATAACTATATCTCTTCTAATTAAATTTTAGTTGTGTCAACTATCTTATCCCAAAAGTGTAATTCTAATTTTAATTATTTTTTCCAACTGGATAATATGTTTTAAGAATAAACAGACATGTTTTATGACTCCTAAATCTTGATACAAATATAGTGAACCAAAAAATTATAGCTTCTCAAAAAAATAGATTCAAACCACAAACTTGTTGCTGAGTGTTGACCGTGAGATTAGATTTGGGGATGGTCCAGGCTGATTCAACAGTCTTTGCAGGTAGGTTTTACTGGGGGCGGGGTGGGGGGGGCAGAGTGGGAATTAAAGATGAAAACAAATTATTTGCCCCTTCTCTCATCAAGGATGAAAAAGATTTTTCCTTCCCTTAAACCTGGGCTAGACTTGTGACATGCTTTGACTAACTAAATATAGCAAAAGTGATGCTGTTTAACTTCTGAATCATTAAGAAAGATGCAGCTTCCACTTTTGCATTCTTAGAACCCACCTTTAAAGCTAAGAAAAGCATAAAAGACATGGATAGGCCACAAGAAAAACAACAAGGATCTCTGATCAACAGCCCTAGCTCAATTCCAAGCCTAGAGTTAGCATCACCTGACTGTGATATGCAAAGTTATCTTGAACATTCCAGTACAGTTGAGCCTCCAGATGATTGCAGCCTCATTAAATAACACTTGGAGCAGAAGAATGGCTCATCTGGGCCATATTAACCTACAGAATCATCCATAATAGTTCTTGTCTTAGCCTACTTAATTTTAGGGTAAACTGTTATACAGCAGTAGATAACTACAACTGGATAAACTGATTTTCTGAATTTCAACAACTCCTTTTATATTACTGGACACACTTGGATAACTTGGATAATAGAGTGTCATAATAAGCAAAAGGTACAAAAAATACGAGAATATGAAATAAACAGTGTACTCTCTCATAAGAAGCCAACATATCAGTCCTTCTGATGAGAAGATGAGTGCAAAGGAAAAACAGGGTAAGAATCACAGGAGGAGGCAAGGTAAAGGGCACTTTTTGAAACATTAGATCAGTTTAGCTCTCTACGCTCCTTTTACTCAAACATCCTGCATAAAGGCAATAGAATGACACTAATCAAGAGAGATTGCGACAAAACAGGAAAATGATGCTGTTATTGTGCATGAGACCAACATTTTCCTGCATGCCCGCAAGGGGTTATCGGAGAGCTGAGACAAATAAGCCTGGGGTCAGAAAATGGGGGATCCAGAAAGTGGAATCTCACCAAGAACTCAGGCTGAGAGAGCAGGAGATACCGGTACATATACAGACGCTGAATGGAACCTTTCATGATCACCAGCAGATTCAATTAAGACACAGGTTAAAGGTCAGGGAAGCAAGGATGACAAGGCAGCACAACCAAAGACCAGAAAACACCAGGCAAAAATGAACATTTTCTTCAAAATGAACCTCAAAATTCATTTCCTCAAAATGAACCTCAAAATTGCTGTCATGAAGACATATAGCATCCTTCATACACAGATTATATCCAGGCACATTTTCTGCTTATTAGTTTCTGTAACACTCTTAACTTACCTTAAAGAGATTCTGTTGATTTGACAGAGATGGGGATGTATTATCTTGTCCACAACTGTTGTACATTTGATAATGCATAAGAAATCAAATCTAGAGTCATGTAACTGGTGCAGCATTGGATCTGCATAAACACACGTGGATTCTTGAGGGCTTATATGCTCCCACCTCAACCTAACAGCAGAATAAGCAGAAGACTCGTATCAGCCTTTCTCATCTTGGGTTTTCTCACTCCCTATAGGCTGCACTGGTCATTAAAATAGAAAATACTTAGGAAAAAAAGCAAAAACTTAGTCCACTCAGTTGTTTATATCCCTTTATCATACCTTTCTGTAGTGCTTGTCACCTCGTATGTTGTAAGTTAGAGCAAAAACAATTTAATCCGAGTATGGGTCATCATTCTCTCCAATCATTGAAGGGAGACAAAATCTTTATGATTTAGCTGAGCTTGTACTTTTACTGGTTAAGATTAAATACTTCTTGTAACTTAGTATACTGGGAATGATTTAAGAAGTTAAAAAAATGATAAATGCTATATTTTTTGTTTGTACATCTGTGACCTTACAGCTTTATTATAACATGAAAATTCAACACATTATTTCTCTATATACCTTTTAAGTTTTGCAAACTGTACGACATGTGCATTAAAATGTAGATGGCCTTAGATTATATAGCATAGAAGGCTAAAGGTCATAAGGCTAATGTTCACAAAGCCAAAATTCAATTTTGGGTTACTATATTCTTGGGTTATGATTATGAGCTTATTTTTTCATCTGTAAATAAAGGACAAAAATGTCTGTTTTGTCTCTTAAAGAGTAATGACAACATTTGAATAAGATAATTGATAACAACAGTTTTTGGATAATTTCTTAATGGGAGATATACAGCAGGAAATTGAGGCAGCAGAAGGTCAGAAGCCAGGAGACACGAAGCGGGATGATAGTGAGAAAGAAATTGTAGTCAGAATCCTCAGCAATCAGACATTCCT
Organism: Hylobates moloch; assembly: GCF_009828535.3. Lineage (NCBI taxonomy): Eukaryota > Metazoa > Chordata > Mammalia > Primates > Hylobatidae > Hylobates > Hylobates moloch. The sequence continues at coordinate 144,396,564 of NW_026652279.1, forward strand.
ACGTAAAATGGAGAATAGGGAAGACATCAGTAGTTGAATCGCAGAAAAGATAAGCAGAGGCCTGATAAACTACATCTCAATTATGACATATCATGGATGGGGCATTGTAAAGAGAAATTCAATTACCCTGGGTATCTGAAGTTTGCAGTGGAGAAAGATTACTTCACTGCATTATTTCCCTAAGTAGCCTCAACATATATGCCCTTTCACATTATGTGAATGTAGAAAAATATCACATGTACACCAAAAAATGTGTATCTATTATATATCGATTAAAATATCCACCAAAAAGAGAACAGAAATGTGTCTTTTGCTTGCAACTTTAAAGAATCAAATTACAAAAATGTAGTATCTTGAGGGCAAGAAATGTACAAATTATATACATTTTAATAAGTTACCATGGTGGCTCACGCCTGTAATCCTAACACTTTGGGAGGCCGAGGCAGGTGGATCACCTGAGGACAAGAGTTCGAGACCATCCTGGCGGAACTGGTGAAACCCCATCTCTACTAAAAATACAAAAATTAGCAGGGCATGGTGGCGGGCACCTGTAATCCCAGCTACTTGGGAGGCTGAGGCAGGAGAATCACTTGAACCTGAGAGGCAGAAGATGAAGTGAGCCGAGATCGTGCCACTGCACTCCAATCTGGGCGACAGAGAGAGACTCCATCTCAAAAAAGAAAGTTACATTGCCTTTGACTTCAAAACTCATTCAAACTTCTATTAAAATATTAACATTTTAGTTCTGTGCTTTGAATTAGCTGGTTTAATGTTTAGAAAAATTCTTGAAGCCATAAAAGTGGTTGTTAACAGGATTGCTGATTTGAATACAATCTTTCAGTCACCACCTTATACCATTGCAAAAGCAACAAGGGAAATGACAAAAGAAAATTTTCAGATTCTATTAGCAGTAAAACTAGAACACAGATAAATCAAATACTCCAAAATTTGTTAAAGATTATTGAAAGAGCTAAGATCAGGTAGAAATTCAGGGAGAAGAAGTAAAGAAAATATGATAAGGTGTTTAAAAAGCCCAGAGGTAATGAATTTTAGAAAAAAAAAACAGACAAAAAATACTTTATGAAGGTAAAATCGTGTCATGAATTGATCTTTTAATCGTTTTTTTTTTTTTTGAAACAAGCTAAAAAGTGATATGAATTTGAACCCTGTCAGAATTTCCCTGGGACCTTCTTTGGTCAGATAACAGATGGTACAGCTTTATACTAATAATGACTACAACAAGATAGCTCAAAGAAACTAGTCTGTGTGACTCTGTAATTTAGAAAAAGTTTACCCTTGGATTATTAATACCGAAAGGCTATTCTTCCTCTTCCTCTTCATGATTATCCTAAATTGCCTTCAAATATCTACTTTGAAAAGAATCTATTTTATGTATTATTAAAAAATAAGATAAAATAAATTAGTACACATAGATACAATAACACCATAAGGAAAAACAAATTTTAAGTTATAAATCATAAGCACACAGTAGAAAAATGCTCAAATATTTCCACAATAGTTTTGTTGAACTAGGTTGCCATTAATTTTTAAAATAAAGTTAACGACGTAACTTTCTATCTGAAAAATTACAAAGCAGAAAAACATGGATGTAGAGAAGAATTAGTGAGACAACGGGGATTAGAAGTAAATACACAGAATTAAGTGGGATTAGAAAAAAAAATTCTTAGTCATAAGAAGGGCAAGGCAAAATGCAGATACAGAAAGATACTGTGAGAAATGAAAATATAAAAGAGAAGAATAATTTAACTAAATGGACTAAGTGAAATTGTTAAATAAAATTAAAGAGAAGCTTTACTTCAAGCAGTAGAGTGGCTTGTAAAAGAAAAATGTTCTTAGATGAGGATGAAGAGGGAAGAGCAAGGAGGGGATGAAGGACAAGGACCACCACCACACACACACACAGGCACACACACACATACACACACAGATTCACACTATGCATTAGATTATCTCTACAAATGTTCGCATCAAATGTCTGGCACTCAAAAAAAAAGTAGGAAGCATAAAAGAAGCAGCAGTTAATAAAAAAATTCCAGAGAATAGCATAAAACTAAAAACCATGGAAGATGTAGATATTGGGGTGGCCAGACATGCAATGCACATTAAAGTAACTGTGAATGAAACATATTTTTAACAAAACAACAGGAGATTCTTTTAAAATTAAACTAGATTTTTAAAAACTGAAATTAAGCATTAGTTGAATCGAATTAGCAAAATTTAGGAAATAATTTAAAGTGAATTTGTGATATGGACTATTGCTCAGGAAAAAATCCAGACTTAAGCATAGGGTAGTATTATAATACAAAAAAATGTAAAAAATTTATATGAAACACAATAAAAGATGATTAATCTATTTCTAATGAATTCTCCAGAGAAAAAAAGAATAGGGAAGTAACAAATAGCCAAAGAGATGATGGGTGTAAATTTTCAATACAAGTGAAAGTCATCTGTCTACAGATCCTACACACTCGTGCCTTAGTAAGGATAAACATAAAAAGAATAACTCCTAGACATATGACAGAAAATGGTTAATTTTTTATATTTACAAGAAAAAATCTCATAAGGAGTCAGAAAAAAATATTTAAAGGAATATAGAATAGGAAGCTGAACTTTTAGAAAACATGTATTAGTTTTTTCCTTGAAATAATTGGTATGTAACCATTTCATAATCTCAGTGGTTTATTGCAAACATTCTTTATTTTTTTCATTTCATGGGTCTTGTAGATCAACTGGAGTTCACCTAATGTCAGCAGGGCTTATCTGTTGGACCAGAGTGGATTGAAGACTTGCAGTCAGGTAAGATCTATTCCATGCGTTCTTTCTAGAGCCCTGTAAAAAGCAACAGCAGCTGCAGGGAGCAGACTCTTCTTGTGATGGACCATAGAGGCAAGCCAAACCACACAAGTATATTTAAAGCTTAACTTTTAGTCTTATAGGCTAACATTCAATTGGCCAAAGTATACCTGCATTAAATAGTTGGGAAGTATCCTTTGCCTACTGTAATTGGAGGAAATTGGAAAGTCGCATGCAAAAACCCATGGATGTATAATTCTACACAGAAAGCATGTAAATTAGTGGGAATACTTTCTCCTAGCTACTCCATAATGGAAGCTATTAAACAATGAAATGAAATCTTTAATATGCTAAAAAATATGGCTTACAAATTACATTTCTTTTTTCATAGAAAACTTCAACACTATTTTACCTATTAACTCTTTTTGAGGAAATTATTCCAGATACAGTTTTGCAACCAAGTAATTACTAGGATACCATGACAGAAACACTGGCTTTGAACACCGTAAATGTTTAATCAAGGATATTTAAGTGTAATAATGTGGGAGTTAAAGTTACTGAGCAAAAATGTAAATATTTAAGCTCTGATTTTTTTGAAAACTCAATAAAACCCGGTGTCGAAGAAGAGAAAATAACTTGGGAGCTATAAGTCTTGTAATTGCCTGCTTTGTAATAACTGAGTGTCAAAAGTATTAAAGCTGACAAGTAAAATAACAGTATTATCATATAGAACCATGGAAAGAAAAACAAGTATATTATTATTGACAAGACATAGTTAATGGAAAAGGTATAATGATCTTCAGTGATAATTATAGATTATGCCTAAATTAGTATAATATTAAAGGTATCATATGACTTTATAACAAAACCAAAAACAAAAATATAAACCATAATAAATAGAGAAATAAATAACTATATTGCAGAAAAAAACAGAGATCAAAGCACAGACTTAGAGAAAAACAATACAAGAGAAATAAAAGGCGTAATTGTGATATGATATACCCCAGTACAATCATTATGTCATATACATAAATACAAATGAGTTAACCTAATCTTTAAAAAAAGAAGTTTAAATCATGTAATGGAGACAGCTAGCTCTTCTCCAGTCTTTATTTTTTTTTATTATTATACTTTAAGTTCTAGGGTACATGTGCACAACGTGCAGGTTTGTTACATACGTATACATGTGCCATGTTGGTGTGCTGCACCCATTAACTCGTCATTTACATTAAGTATATCTCATAATGCTATCCCTCCCCACCCCACACCTCATGACAGGCCCCAATGTGTGTTGCTCCCCACCCTGTGTCCAAGTGTTCTCTTTGTTCAATTCCCACCTATGAGCGAGAACATGCAGTGTTTGGTTTTTTGTCCTTGTGATAGTTTGCTGAGAATGATGTTTTCCAGCTTCATCCATGTCCCTACAAAGGACATGAACTCATCCTTTTTTATGGCCGCATAGTATTCCATGGTGTATATGTGACACATTTTCTTAATCCAGTCTATTATTGATGGTCATTTGGGTTGGTTCCAAGTCTTTGCTATTGTGAGTAGTGCTGCAATAAACATACGTGTGCATGTGTCTTTACAGTAGCATGATATACCCAATCCTTTGGGTATATACTCAGTAATGGTATCACTGGGTCAAATGGTATTTTTATTTCTAGATCCTTGAGGAATCACCACACTGTCTTCCATAATGGTTGAACTAGTTTACAGTCCCACCAACAGTGTAAACGTGCTCCTATTTCTCCACATCCTCTCCAGCACCTGTTGTTTCCTGACTTTTAATGATCACCGTTCTACCTGGTGTGAGATGGTATCTCACTGTGGTTTTGATTTGCATTTCTCTCATGGCCAGTGATGATGGGCATTTTTTCATGTGTCTGTTGGCTCCATAAATGTCTTCTTTTGAAAATTGTCTGTTCATATCCTTTGCCCACTTTTTGATGGAGTTGTTTGATTTTTTCTTGTAAATTTGTTTAAGTTCTTTGTAGATTGTGGATATTAGCCCTTTGTCAGATAGGTAGATTGCAAAAATTTTCCCCCATTCTGTAGGTTGCCTGTTCACTCTGATGGTAGTTTCTTTTGCTGTGCAGAAGCTCTTTAGTTTAATTGGATACCATTTGTCTATTTTGGCTTATGTTGCCACTGCTTTTGGTGTTTTAGTCATGAAGTCCTTGCCTAAGCCTATGTGCTGAATGGTATTGCTTAGGTTTTCTTCTAGGGTTTTTATGGTTTTAGGTCTAACATTTAAGTCTTTAATTCATCTTGAATTAATTTTTGTACAAGGTGTAAGGACAGTCTTATCTGTTCTATAAGTCTTATAGGTACGGCTAATATTATGACCAACTGATGGGCAATGGAGTGTGGGGCAGAAATGATGTATTTCACTTTCCAGACCTGTTATCAAAAAGCTTCCATCCAATTATTTGTTCTCTCATTCACAGAGCAACTTTGGAGGTCAGATATTCAAGATGGCGGAGCATTCTTAAGCCAATAAATGAATATAGATAATATATCTTCTTCATAAATAGTCCTGAAGCAATCATGAAACCTGACAAATTATTCCTATTAGTGATAAGCTTTATTAACTACATGGGAACTATTTTTAATGTCCAAAATGTTTAAAAATACAGTATTGCTCAACAACTTCATGAGAATAATTTACATGCAGGTCCATGAAAGATATTTCAATTGCTTGAGTGTGGACCTTCCACAAATGTAGTAACAAAACAGGTATTTTAATTTTTTGAAAACAGGAGAAAATGCTTTTAGGAACAAAATATAGGAAATTTTTAGTTGGTCAGTCATTAGAGCACATAAAGCAGATTTCTGAGCTTAGAGATTAATATATTCAGTACTGTTTTGTCACATGCAATGATAGAAATAATGCTGTAATGACAAATTACTAAAAACTAGACAGTGAAATAGGCTCAGTATCTCCAACTCAATTGCCTTCACACTATCAGATGTCAATGGACACAAATCCATGGATTTGTATCTTTACAGGTTGAAAGTATAATTTTAATTATGCCACTTGATTCTAACCGGTGTTATCAAGTCTAATCCCTCAGTCATTCTACTTTTAGGAAGAATGTAAATAGCATGCAGATGAAATTGCATGCTAGCCATGCAAAGTAGGAAAATATAAGGAAGTTTATATGAAGAAAAAGAATGGAAAGCCAATTGATTTAATTCACATTGAACATGAAAGTAATAGCAGCTGTGGATGGAGGTAAAGAAAACAGCATAAATGGTTGAAAGTGCATGACTCTGAGGAGGAAATTTAAATGAGGAAAATTTGAGTTTTGGGGTGATCTTTTCTTTGTAAGTCTTATGAAACTAGGAGGCTATTTCAAATAGCTTGTTTCAAATAGTGCAACGTTAACAATTTTTTTAAAAAAACATTAACTTAAAAGAAAGGCAAAAGTTTACAATGTTTTATCTTTGATGATGCAGTCTCTGGCACACACTTCGATTACAATTCTGGCTTCTTACCTCTTAGCTTTGTGAATATGGGCACATAATTAATCTTCTCTGTGGCTCAATTATCTTAATTATACAATTACAGTAATAATAGTACCTACCTCACAGAATCTCATGCTTGAGTTAATATGCTTAAGTAATTCAGGCTGTACTTTGCAGGTAATTAAGTTCTGAATAATTGTTAAACCTGTAATTGGCAGTGATATTGATAGTTATATATAATGTCTTTCTCTTACAGTTATAGTTTTCTGGGGGAAAAATAAACACCTCGAAGACCCCATTTGTGTGCCACATCTTTCTGTAAGAGCTTCTTTGATCTTCAAATAAACATGAATCCATCTGTATCTCTAGAACAGTAGGCACAATTAAGGAGTAGTGTTAAGAGTTTTGCAAGTGGAAGAGGAGACTGAAGGATCAAAAGACTTGGCCCTGGTGTCAAAAGATTATGCTACATGTACAATTTGGAAAAAATACATCTACTTTTTCTTATTGTTTTGGTCACACTACACGATGAAAAGCGTAGTTTCACACAAAGATAGAGTGAAAAATCATGAGGGAAAAGTGGCACAGGTTTAAAAAGAAGTGTGTTAAAATCAGTCAGAATTGTTTCAGTAAGATCCTTATGCTCCTAGAAAGTTGGTAAAAATCACTTCTCTAAAGTTAATAACATAAAGATAGCTAGATAAATATGTATAAAAATTCCAAAATAAGTTAATATAGAGTTAATTAAGCTATCATGCTATAAATGCTGTTGTTATACAGTAATTAGATTGATATCATACACACCACAAAAACCTGGACTCATTATTTGATGTCACATTTAGCTTTTGCATGATCTTTGGAAGCAGTAAAAATCTTTTTATTCTTAGAAAAAAAAATTTAACTAAAGGAAGCAGTATGAATGTGAACCAAATGTAAGATATGGGGCACGACTTTAGAAAATGAAAAAGATTTATTTTAATCACTACAGTGCCAAAAGGCTAATTATACACCATGGACTAATTACTATAATAAAAACAGAAATATATATATATCTCATGTATAATTTTCTGCTGGAAATGACAAAGGATACTATTTAATTTATGATATTAGGGGACATTAAATTTGGTTTAAGCTCATTTGAAACTGCCTTATTTTTAAAAGTATTGTTTTAAGCAACCCTTTATTTCCTTGCTGAAATTTAAAAAATTATAAGATTCACTATTTTAAATTTCAGAATTTTTCTTGATCTATGGGTTATCTAAACTATACTTCTATAGTAAGAATATTTAAGAATTACCATTAGTATTACTATTCTGATTTCTAACAATATTTATTTTACAAAATTTTTATTGCTGTTATTTCCTGCTGTTATAATGGATCAGAATGGTCAATTAAATTGTAATTAACTCTCAGAAATATTTATCTAAAAACCTAAACTATAACATATGTAATGAATGAAAGCTTACTTTTTTGGTAAAAATGGAAATGTGGGAATTCCAATAAGAGTAAAAATCTTACCAAAGTGTAGTTAGAAATTCCTCATAACTTTAAGAGACTGAACTCTCTATATACAGCAAACAATAAATGGAAATATCTAAAACACTCAGTTTCATAACTAACAAAAGATCAGGCATTAATAAAATATTTGTTAAAAAATGTGATTAAACCTTGCTATAAGCAAGTCTGCAAAATAATATAATTACAATTTGCCGAGTACAATAACAAAATGACTAGAAGAGCCATTATAAAGGCAATAATTAAATAATCATATAAAAATAAATGGCATTTTACAGACTTCTAGGAAAAAAGAGCCCATGAGTTCTGTTATTAGAATCTTCAATCCATCTGTCTTTGTTTCTTTAGCAATGAAAACTATGAAATGTGTTACTCTTAGAAGTTTAATCTTCCAGGCACTCTCTAGAAAACTTTCTCCATGTTTTGTACTATGAAATTGAATATGTATGTAGTAACTTCATTTTGTATTGCAAAGTTTAAATATGATCACTTCTTTTATGTTAATTCTAAATACCTCTTAATCATTCAATTATTACATTATATCGAATATGAAAATAACTATTTTATATACATATTATATATGTATATATATATTTATCCAAAGAAAGAACTCAGTTTTACAGTTAAATTTATCTTTTAGTGATGCATTGATTTAGTGTAAACATGTCTTTCAAAAGCTTCCTAGAAGGAAAAAAATCACAGAAATCATGAGTATATTAGTCTAAAAATAAGTTAGACCATCTAGAATAAAGTTAACTTCCTTTCCTTGGAGTATTAGTAATGTGTTAGAATACATGGATGTGATAGACTCACAAAGAAGGATATTTGCCATGCTATATTATTATAAAGTCTAATAACACTGAGGAAAAGAGTCTGATCTTTGAAATTGTGTTACTACTATGAATATTGAAATGACCTTGACTAAACCTTCTAAAATTGCCACACCTTGTTAATGTGATTATAAGTTGCAAGATGGCTTTCTATCCTTTCCTCATGAACATTGCTACAGACATATAACAGAGAGGTTGTTGTGAATGGATTAGCAACTGCTAGCTTTGATTATCTTTGCCAAATAATCAACCCAATTGTAAAACTTACTTTAATAAAGCTGACATTAAAAGACTTTCGATTGGTGTTCTGAGTTTAAAATAAATGGAAAATAAATAGTAGGTTTCAAATATAAATGCCTCATTTACAAGAAAAGAAATACAATAAAGTATTTAGACAACATATCTGACTAAATTAGCAAACTGCTAATACATCCAGTAACTTTGCTATCTTGAAAACTTCACGTAATCTGTTGAAATATGGCAACTCCTGTGAACTTCAGTTAACTATGGGATGGTCCTTAATGTACATATATTATTCTTATTCCATATATCCATTTGTTTCAGACAAGATCAGTGAGCAAACCAAGATTTTGATTATAGTCCAAATAGAGTCCTACAAATAGAAAAAACAATGCATACAAAATGTTGGCTTAATAATAATTCAATCAATTGAAAACAACAAACTCAAAACAAAATAAACCTAATTTTAAAAATTTGGTTCACACAATTAAGAAAACAAAAAGGAGAAACAGTTTCCATCTCTTGTCTCTGAAATTTTCTTTGCCTTGCATTCGTCTTATTGCTCTACTTTTTCCACATGGTGACTTATATGCCCCTGTTAGTCAGATTCCTCTATGCACAGTCCCCAGGGAGAGGCATACCTTTAGACTAATTACAATGACTACAATATTAAACTAATATGCTCAATTGTGTGTGAATTACATAAGTGAATCTGAGACAAATAGGGATATTATAATTATCAAATATACCCAAAAATGGCAAAAATTGAAGTGTGCTGGAAAAAGAAAAAAATACTAAGTGAGAAAATAGTCTTGCAAGAGGAGATACATCAGCTACTATATTTTAGTTTATCTTAGAAATACTAGAGAAGCAAATAAGATTGTATTAAAGTTGGACTTTAATAGAGAGAAATCGTTCTCTTCCATTTACATATCTGTTTCATGTAAATTAGTGAGATGATAGGGCATTTTTAATAGTAGATCCATACAACAACATTGTTTGCTATTTTATGATGTTAATATATATACTTTCTCAGTAAACATAAATAGTAATTCATAAAGCTGAAAACAATGAGATATTAGCAATATCAAAAGTAAACTATAATACCTCATTAGAAAAATTTTTAAAAGACCTGAATATGTAAATGTACTGAACATTCAAATTGTTTTTATTTTTCCTTCTTAAATGTACAATGAGATCGAATGTTATAAATACACCATTTCTTCATTTCAGAATGAAGTAGCTATAGGAGTATTTTTGTAACTAAGAAAATGACTATATTTGTACGTCAGGATTAAAATATAGAGAAGAATATTAAAAAACACTTTGGGAAATAAGGGTAAAATATCACTTCAGGCCTATGATATAAAATACTTAATACCAACTCTCACAAAAGTATAGGTAATCCAACGAAGCACATTTCAGAAAGAAAGGGAGCCACAACTAAATTTAATAAGAAAAATAAAAACAAACAAAAAACTCTTCTGTTTTCATATATGAAACAGACTGGCTTCTTGCAAAGCTCATCCTCTATTTTTCTAAGCTAGATCTCCTCCTTCTTTCTCCTTTAGGAATCACCCCAGTGACGTTCCATTTTATACTCCCACCATCAAATTCCTCAAACGACACATTGACCAGGTACTCACAGTTGCTCATTTCTTACCAACTACGTTGCCTTAACCAAACTTTACTCAGCCTCTGTCTCTTCTACAAGCAGCTAAACCAAGATTGAGCAGATTCACAAAAAAGTGAAACAAGGCTCCCTTATCAGCTTCTTCTAAGAATCAGCTGACCACAAAGAGCCCCTATTCCTGTTGACTCCACTGTCATTTTCCCCTTGCTTGTTCAGCTTCTTCTTCATAGATTCTGCTTATTTTTGTTGCCATCTTATTGAGCACATAAAAGAAAATCCATTTTTTTTATTTTTCTATCCCCCAAATGAATGGAGTCTCTCTCTTCATGCTGAACTGCTTGAGGCTGTGCAAGGGGTGAGACAAGCAACCTTGTGGCCACCACCACAAGGACCACACTGGGTAAGACCCAAAGCCAACACAGCATTAGGTCTTGCCCAAGGCCTGTGCCGATCACTGCCTGGCCACCACCAGTATTCACTCAAGACCAAGTGCTCTTCAGTAAACAGGTGACAAATCCAGCCAGGCTTGTGTCCTTCTCTTCAGGGAAGCAAGCTCCCCCATAGCCTAGGATGGATCTAAAAACGCTGTTCAGGAGCCAGGGTCCACAATTCCTTAAGGAATCCAGTAGTTTGGAATCTACTTGGCGCTTTATCTTACTGTGGCTGAGTTGGCACAAAAGCTGCAAGACATAGTCATTCTCATTCTTTTCTCTCCTTTACTTAAGTATACGGAGTCTTTCCTTTTGGTCACTACTGCTCCAGATCACCCACAGTGAGTACTACCTGGCTACTTTCAACATTCACTCAATGCCTAGGTGCTCTTCAGTCAGCCTGTGGTAAATGCTGCCAAGCCTGTGACTCTCCCTTCAGGGAACTGGGCTCCTCTCTGGCCTAGGTAAGTTCCAGGAATGCCACTAGGGAGCCAAGGCCCAGAAATGGAGACTCCAAGAGCTCACTTTGTGGTCTACCTCACTGTGACTGAGCTGGTACCCAAGCTATAAGACAAAGACTCCTTCATTTATTTTCTCTCTTTTCCTGAAGTAGAAAGAGCCTCTCCCCTCGGCTACCAAAGCTGGGAGTGTACTAGATCACCCATGAAGCCAGCGTGGCACTGGATCTCAGCCAAGTTCTGCAGCGAGTACTGCTGGCTACAGCAGATATTTATGCAAGACCCAAGGGATATTTGGTCATTAGGGGATGAATTCTGCCAAAATTAGGTCATTCTCCTTAAGGCAGTGGGTTTCCTTCTGGCCCAGGGTGTGTCTAATAATGTTGTCTGGGAGCTAGGACCTGGTATGGGGCCTCAAGACTCTGACTGGTTCCCTATTCTACTGGCTGAGATGGTATTCAAATTGCAAGACAAATTATGTTTACTCTTCTTTCTCCTCTCTTCTAACAGAAGGAAAGAGTCTGTTCTGGAGCACAGACTTGCTGCCTGGGATTGGAGGAAGAGTGACACAAGTACTAAGTTGGCTACCCCAGCTGGTGTCTCATTAGGTTGCATGCACCCCAAGTCCACTGGCTCTCAGCCCAGCATAGCACCAGCACTTGCACAGGAATTGCAATCTATGTGGCCTAAATGCCTTCTAAGTTCATTTAGGACCCCAGAGTGCTTTAGCCAGTGTTGACAGAGTGCTTTAGCTGGTTTAACCAGAACTCAGGTTCTGACCACTGGAATGGACAATTCTGGCTAGGGCTGGTTTAAATAATTCCTCTGTGGGTGCTGCCTGAATACTTCCATGTGTTGCTTTTCACTGTGAGAACCAGCACTGCATTCCAGTGCAAAGTTCCACAATCACTGCACTCCCCCGACTCCTTCACTCAAACACATAGATTCTCTCTCAGTGCCACGCGGTGATGCTGAGAGATGAAGGAAGGATGACATTGGCAATTGAAGACTGTCTTTCCTATACTCTTCAGTGTCTCTTTCTTTGATAAATGTTAAAACCAGGTACTGTGGCTGCTCATCTGAATTTTGGTTCTTACATAGGTGCTTTCTTGTGTGGATAGTTGTTCAATAATTTGGTGCTCCTGCAAAGGGGACAATTCCCGGAAGGTTCTGTTTAGCTATCTTGCTCCACGTCCAACTGCAAAATCCATTTTCTTTTTAATTTAAAGATACTTGTAGATTTCTGAAATAGAAACATTCTCCCTAATGCAATAGTATTTCATTCAAATTTAAGATTCTCTCTTGCTAGAGTCCAGATTTATTTTTATTGAAAAACACATTTTGATATTCAAGGATGTGGAGAAGTAGGAACCCTTCTGCACTGTTTGTGGGAGTGTAAATTAGTTTAACCACTGTGGAAGAGAGCGTGGAAATTCCTCAAGGATCTAGAATCAGAAATACCATTTGATCCAGCAATCCCATTACTGGGTATATACCTGAAGGGTTATAAATCATTTTACTTTAAAGACCCACGCACACGTATATTTATTGCAACACTATTCACAATAGCAAAGACTTGGAACCAACCCAAATGCCCATCAATGATAGACTGGATAAAGAAAATGTGGCACATATACACCATGGAATACTCTGCAGCCATAAGAAAGGACGGGTTCATGTCTTTTGCAGGGACATGGATGAAGCTGGAAACCATCATTCTCAGAAAAATAACACAAGGACAGAACAGCAAACACCACATGTTCTCATTCATAAGTGGTAGTTGAAAAATGAGAACACGTGGACACAGGGAGGGGAACATCACACACTGGGGCCTGTCATGGGGTGGGGGGCTAGGGGAGGGATAGCATTAGGAGAAATACCTAATGTAGATGATGGGTTGATGGGTGCAGCAAACCACCATGGCACATGTATACCTATGTAACAAACCTGCACATTCTGCACATGTATCCCAGAACTTAAAGTATAATAATAAAAAAAGATTATAAAAAAACCCTCATTCTTGACACTATAAGTCCCTGTAGCTATTGCACCTATTCTCTTCTCTACTTTAAAATAAAACTTTCACAGTGACATATTCCTCTTCTACTTAATTTTTTTTTCTTAATATCTCCAGTGTCTCCCCTTCCATGGTCTGCACCACTTTACAAAAAGTCAGAAGCAGCAGCCATTGCAACATCCATATACACATACAAACTTTGAGCAGTTGTCAAAGTAATGTGCCATATATAATGCCATATGTATTTGTTAACCACTTAATATGCGCAAAATGGTAGTACTCCTTTATATTTTTTATCTTTGTTTGTCACTGATGAAGTTTTTTTTTAATCCTGTGCCTCTCACATAACATTTTCCTATAAGCTTTGTGATTTTATTTGCACAACATTGCATAAAAATTTTTCAGGAATGCATATGTCTGTAACTGAAGAACTGTCTACACTTACAACTCTCTCATTATGTAAACTCATGGGTCTTTTCAATTTTTGAAAATAATTATTAATTTTTTATTTAAATAATAGTCATTTTATGTTGTTTTGTTAATTTTCTTCAGAGATGTCTGTTAAACATATTCAGAAAATGAAAATTAAATGACTTAAATCACCTTTAAAATGTATAGGAACATCAAATACAAACAGAAGAAAATAAAACAACCATCATACAGTAACTAATATTGACAATTTTTACAATTTATTTGAAAAAAAATTGTAAGTGTACTCAAAGAAAATTAAATACATTATTAATATTTGAATACAATATCTATTACTAGGAAATTACCCTATGATATTATAATGCATATGACTTGATTATACATTCGTTATAAAAAGTTTAGATATTTTAAATACACTACTGAGCACCAGAAAAGTTCTTCAAATTTAAATTTGCGTTATATTTTCAAAACATATAGGATCTCCCTCTCACAGAGGTAAAAGTTTCCCAAAATAATGCAGCTAGTCGAGAAATTAGCAAGAATTTATGTTTACATTTGTCAAATTTCAGTATTTACTATTTTCTTCATTTTGTGACATCATGTTTTATTTAAAGCAATAATTCAATAACTCAAGTAGCCTATATTATTACAATCACTTTGGATATTAAAAATTTTAAAAACTAAATATTATGTAAATGCTGCATAAAAATTAAAACAATAAAATCACTGTTAAAATTATATCCTGTGCACATATTATATAAATATTCAAATTGTTTATGCCATAGTAAATGTAAAGAAAAAAATATTTCTAGCTTCAGTCTACAGACTACACTAAAGCAGACAAATTTTAAATAAATTTACATGTATGTAAAGTTACAAATAGATGGCATTATATAAAGTTTTAAACTGGCAGTGTAAGTTACAAAAACAATTTTTCAAGATTAATAATCTAGAAGTTGGCATTCTGCAAAACTTATTCAAATCAGCTACAGCTGATGTAAATTAAAGCAAAGAAACCTAATAGAAGTTTAAGATAGTCAAGAGATTCTTTGAAACTAATGAGAACAAAGATATAACATAACACAATATCTGGGACACAGCTAAGGCAGTGTTAAGAGGGAAACTCATAGCACTAAATGTCCACATCAAAAAGTTAGAAAGATTTCAGATTAACAACCTAACTTCAGAACTGAAAGAATTAAAGAAACAAGAACAAATAAACCTCAAAGCTAGCAGAAGATAAGGAAAAGAAAAAATCAAAGCTGAACTGAAAGAAATTGAGTCCCCCCCCAAAATTCAAAGGATCAATGAATCCAGGAGTTGGTTTTCAGAAATAATTAATAAAACAGATAGGCTACTAGCTAGACTAATAGAGAAGAAAAGAGAGAAAATCCAAATAAACACAATTAGAAATGGTGAAGGAAATGTTACTATTGATGCCACAGAAATAAAAAACACCATCAGAAACTACTATGAACACCTCTATGCACAAAATTAGAAAGCCTAGATGAGATGGATAAATTCTTCCCAAGT
Organism: Hylobates moloch; assembly: GCF_009828535.3. NCBI lineage: Eukaryota > Metazoa > Chordata > Mammalia > Primates > Hylobatidae > Hylobates > Hylobates moloch. The sequence continues at coordinate 144,411,935 of NW_026652279.1, forward strand.
CAGAACCAGAAAGAAATTGATTCCCTGAACACACCACCACCAACTTCCAAAATTGAATCAGTAACAAATAGCACACCAAGCAATATAAGGTAAGGACCCGATGAATTCACAGTCAAATTCTACCCGATGTACAAAATAAAAAAGGTGGTACCATTTTTACAGAAACTATTTCAAAAATTAAGGAGGACAGACTCCTCTGCAGCTCATTCTATGAAGCCAGCATAATCTTAATACCAAAACCTGGCAGAAACACAACAAAAAAAGAAAATTTTAGGCCAATAATCTTGATGAACATTAATGCAAAAATTCTCAACAAAATATGCAAACTGAATCCAGCAGCACATAAAAAAGCTAATTCACCACAATCAAGTAGGCTTTATCCACAGGATGTAAGGTTAGTTGAACATAAGCAAATTAATAAATGTGATTTATAACATAAATAGAAGTAAATACAAAACCACATGTTTATCTCAACAGATGCAAAAAATAAAATTTAACATTCCTTCATGTTAAAAACTCTCAATAAACTAGGTATTAAGGGAACATACCTCGAAATAATAAGAACCATCTATAACAAATCTACAGACAACATTTTACTGAATGGGCAAGCACTGGAAGAATTCCCCTTCGAAACCAGCACAAGACAAGAATGCTCTCTCTCACTACTTCTATCCAACACAGTATTGGAAGTCCTAACCAGATCAATGAGTCAAGAGGAAGAAACAAAGGGCATGGAAATCGGCAGAGAGGAAGTCAGACTATTTCTGTTTGCAGATGACATGATTCTATATCTAGAAAACCCAATAGTCCCGGCCTAAAAGCTCCTGCAGCTGATAAACAACTTCAACAAAGTTGCAGGATACAAAATCAATGTATAAAATTCACTAGCATTCCTATACACCAACAAGAGCCAAACTGAGAACCAAATCAGAAAAGTCAATCCCATTCACAATTTCCACAAAAAGAATAAAATGCCTTGGAATACAGCTAACCAGGGAGGTGAAAGAGCTCTACAGTGAGAATTGCAAAACACCACTCAAAGAAATCAGAGAAGACACCAACAAATGGAGTAACATTGCATGCTCATGGATAGGAAGAATCAATATCATTAAAATGGCTATATTGCCCAAAGCAATTTAAGGATTTAATACTGTATCAAACTACCGATGACATTCTTCACAGAAATAGAAAAAAAAATACTTTAAAATTCATATGGAACCAAAAAAGAGCCTGAATAGCCAAGGCAACCCTAAGCTAAAAGAACAAAGCTGGAGGCATCGTGTTACCTGACTTCAAACTGTATTATGAGGCCACAGTAACCAAAACAGCATGGTACTAGTACAAAAACAGGCACATAGGCCAATGAAACAGAATAGAGAGCCCAGAAATAATGCTGCATATCTACAACAATGTGATCTTCCATAAAGCTGACAAAAACAAGCAATGGGGTAAAAAAAAAAAAACACTTTGTTTAATACATAATGCTGAGATGACTGGCGAGCCTATTGCAGGAGATTGAAACTGGGCCACTTCGTTACATCATACACAAAAATCAGCTCAAGATGGATTAAAGACTTAAATGTAAAACCAAAAGCTATAAAAACCCTGGAAGACAACCTAGGAAATACCATTCTGGACATAAGAATGGGCAAAGATTTCATGACAAAGATACCAAAAGCAATCACAAAAAAAGGAAAAATTGACACGTGGGATCTCATTAAATTTAAGAGCTTCTGCACAGCAAAAGAAACTATCAACAGAGTAAACCAACAACCTATAGAATGGGAGAAAACATTTGCAAAGTATGCATCAATAAAGGTCTAATATCCAGCATCTATAAGAAACTTAAACAAATTTACAAGAGAAAAAAAAACATTAAAAAGTGGGCAAAGGACCTGAACAGACACTTCTCTGTTGTCTCAGAAGACATATATGCAGCCAACAAGAATATGAAAAAAAGCTCAATAACACTGATTATTAAAGAAACATAAATTGAAACCACAATGAGATACCATCTCAAACCAGTCATAATGGCTATTACTAAAAAGTAAAAAAGTAACAGATAATGGCAAGGTTGCAGAGAAAAGGTAACACTTATACACTGTTGGTGGCAGTGTAAATTAGTTCATCTATTGTGGAAAGCAGTATGGCAACTCCTCAAAGAGCTAAAAGCAGAACTCCCATCCAACCCAGCAATCTCAAAACTGGGTATATACCTGAAAGAATATAAATTATTCTATCATAAAGACATACATACTCATATGTTCATTGCAGTACTATTCACAATAGCAAAGTCGTGGAATCAACCTAAATGTGCATCAATGACAGATTAGATAAAGAAAATGTGATACATAAACTCCATGGAATACTATGCAGCCATAAAAATAACAAGATCATGTCTTTTGTGGGAACATGGATGGAGCCAAAGGCTATTATACTTAGCAAACTAACACAGAAACAAAAAAGCAAATACTACATGTTCTCACTTACAAGTTGGAACTAAATGATAAAAACTTACGAACACAAAGAAGAAAACAACAGACCTGGGGTCTATTTGAGGGTGAAGGATGGGAGGAGGGAGAGGAGCAGAAAAGATAACTTTTGGGTCCTGGGCTTAATACGTGAGTTATGAAATAATATGTACAGCAAAGACCTGTGATATGAGCTTACCTGTGTAACAAATCTTCACATGTACCGTGAAACCTAAAATAAAAGTTAACAAAAAGAAAAAAAGAAAGAATCAGTTCACCCACTTACCATGTCACAGTCTTAGACTTTCTTCCCTGAATCATATTGCAAGAGAAGCTAGGGTTCCCCCAACTGTGACTGTTGATTGTAGCTCATGCCACTGACATGGAGTAACAGCAATCACAAAATTTGAGCCATTGCCCTCCAAACATGTCATGCAAGGAGCTATGCTACCCTGTCCATGAAGGAGAAGATGGAAGCTGTCACAATCTACTGATATCCTCTGTATTCCTTTTAGATTCCATGCTCTGATGAAGCCAGGAGATAGAGTAGTGGCCCTCTAGTCATGCATCTTAAAAGTCACTTGGTCCAAAAGTCGGAGTCCTCTCTAGAAATTTGATCCTTTCTAGAATCTAATCTAGAAATCTACTCCTCCTAGATGTCTGTGCATTCCTTACAATGTAGTGGGGAATAGGAGACACATACCTGTTCTCATGATTCTATTTACATGCCGGATATATATTTAAAATAACTATAGTATTGTACTTTAAATTTTTAAAAGTCAAAAAAGGATTAATTTTACTAAATAATTATAACATGTAGGTGACAAACTGAATATAGTCATAGTTGCCTTGAATTATGGCTAAAATTCTATTTCACTGTGGACATTTATATGAATGCATAAAATTAGATTTGTATATATTATAGTTAAAATTATGATTAGCCTAAACTTGAAAATGTAATTATTTTACAACTGGAGATTATTGTTTATTAATTAATTTTTTAGAGATTTTAGAGTTTATATGTTAAAATATTAAAAGTAGCTTAAATTCTACAACTTTGTCATGCTAAGCTTTGTTATTATTGAAGCTTTATACTAAAATAATTCTGATAAAATATGCATCCTGGTAGAAGGAAATGCAGATGGCTTTGTTTGAAAATCAATGTCATTGGAGGAATGTTCCAGATTGACAGTAAAATGTGTTGATAGAATAATAATCAGTTGACTAACTTTAATGAGCAAATTAAAAAATGATGATAGAGAACTAAGAACTCTCATTATTTATTATTTTTTGCACAGGATATTAATGAGTGAAGTATTTCATGCATATGATTGTACATGTATAACACATAAGCATGTCTGCTTTATCACGATTGAAATAAGAATTATATATAACTCCTCACTTTATTATGAGTGCTTTATTTAACTTCTTCATGCTTCTTGTGCTTGAACATTTTTTCAATCTTGAAAAGGTATGTGCTATCATATGAATTGCTGCTTATCATGTTGAAAAATATAATAATAACTCTATGTATATTTGAAGATTAACAACTATTTGTACAACATTGTGTAAGACTCAATACATAAAATAACTTCAGAGATAGATTGTGAAATTATAGTTTCCTCTAATAAATTTTACATTTGTCACTATTTTGACTTAAGGGTGAGTCCTTTTTATACTTTTATATAAACATACCTGGAAAAAGTTATAAGAATCTTTAGACAACAAACTTTGCATATGGAAAATACTTTTGTTTGCAGCCATTATAGAATAATGAAGTCTAGACTGTCCTCCCACCATATGCAACAACAACAGCAAAAAAAAAATCCTGGAGAAAATATACGAAACAATATTTTACACACATTAGGGAGAAAAGGTCAGTTATGAGATCAATAAAAAGAATAATTGAACAATGTTAGTTATAGAGTCACTCTGGCTTTCTTTACACTCTTTAATTTCGGTGCACAGAGGGGGAATGGAGCAGAGCAGCATAGTTTTGATGAGGAGACGCAGAGGTCAGAATTCAAGGGATCTAAGGTGGCTGGAAACTGAAGGCAGAATGCCAGACAGAAGGGAGCTACTCTGAGAAAGAACTTGAGACATCTGCATAGAGGACAGCTTGGGTCTCTGGCTAATAGTAAACTGAACTGTGCAAAGTGATATTTTATGAAGGCAGTCAAAAGCAGCAATGGAGGAAGAATAAATACCAGGGAGGAAAAGCTAAAAAAAATCCCAGATACCATGTAGGACAGGGAGACAAGCAAGTTCTGTCTAGGCATCATGGAGAGATTGTGTTAAAACCTGGAGGTTTTAGCAGAGAATTGAAAAGGTCACAGTTATAGTAGTAGTGAATTAGCCTTAAATTTAAGGCTATTTTATGGAGTGCTTAGGGTTTTCTAAATATGTGATAGTGTCAACTGAACACATCCATAATTTTACTTCTTGTTTTTCAATTTGTATGTCTTTTATTTGTTAGAAGTAATGAACAAATTCTGTAAAACTACAGAGTACAAAATCAGCATACAAGAATTAGTTGAGTTTATATACCCCAACAATGAACTATCCAGAAAGGAAACTCAGGAAACAATTTCATTCACGACAGCATCAAAATAATAAAATACTTATGATTAAACTTAACTAAGAAGGTGAAATACTTGTATACTGAAAAATCTAAAACATTGATGAAAGATTAAAGACACATAAATGGAAAGATATTATGTGTTTATAGATTATGAGATTAAATATTTTAAAAATGTCCAAACATCCTAAAGTGATCTAGAGATTAAACAAAATCTGCATCAAAATTCCAATGCCACTTTTTACAGAAAGAGAAAAAAATTATAAAGCTTATGTAGAACCAAAAATGTCCCTAGATAGCAAAAAAAAAACACAACAAGAAAAGAAAAAAAGAACAAAGCCAGAGGCATTATACTCCATGATTTTGAAATATAAACCCACACAAATACAGTCAGCTGACCTTTGCCAAGGGTGCCAAGGATACACAATGAATGGAGAAAGGATAGTTTCTACAATGAATGATGCTGGAAAATTTTGATGTCTACATGCAAAAGAATGAAAGTGGACACTTAGCTTTACTATACTCAAAAATCAATTTAAAAAGGATTAATTACACGCCTGACCTTAAAATATAAAACTCGTAAAAAATATATAGGAAAGAAGCTTCTTCATGTCGGTCTTGGCCATGATTTTTTCAATACAATACTGAAAGCATAAGCAACAAAAGCAAAAATAAGAGTACATCAAAATAGAAAGCTTCCGCACAGCAAATGAAACAATCAAAATAGTGAAAAGGGACCATACGGAATGGTAGAAAATATTTGTAAACCATATATCTGATAAGTAGTTGTTATCTAAAATAAAGAACCCTTCTAAATCAACATTAAAATAAATAAACCATACATTTTTTTTTAAATGGGCAAAGGACTTAAATAGAAGTTACTCCAAACAAGACATACAAATAGTCAGCATGAGTATGAAAAGATGCTGAGCCTCACTAATCACCAGGGTAATGCAAATCAAAACCACAATGAGATATCACCTCCCACTTGTTAGGATAGCTATTATTTTAAAATAAGAGAGAGAGAGAGAAAGAAATAAAAAGTGTTTATGAGGATATATTGAAATTGGGACTCCCCTGTATGGTTTTTGGAAATGTAAAATGGCGCAGCCCCTATAGAAAATAGTTTGGAGATTCCTAATATATCTATAAATAAAACTACTTTATGGTCCAGCGATCTCACTTATGGGCAATAATCCAAAGCAATTAAAATCAGGATCTCAAGGAGATATCTGTACTCTATGTTTATTGCAGCATTATTGCCAAAAACAAAGATGTAGAAACAATCTAAATGTCCATTTGCTGGGTGAATGGATAAAGCAAAGTAGTATATATATATATATATATATATATATATTTGTACAATGAAATATTATTAAGCCTTAAAATGAAAAAATTGTGCCATATGCTACAACATGGATGAAATGTGAGGACAGTATGCTCAGTGAAACAAGCCAACCACAGAAGAATAAATGGGTGATTTATTCACATATATGTGAATTGTTCCATTTATATAAAACAGTCAACAAAGTGATCTGTAGTTTTAATCCTATCCCTATCAAAGTACCAGTGATAGTCTTCACAGAAATAGAAAATGAAAACTAAAAACATATGGAACCACAAAAGACCCCAAATAGCCAAAGCAATCTTCAGCAATAATAACAAAATTGGTATCATCACACTACCCAATTTTAAAACATATTACAAAGCTATCACAACCAAAGCATCATGGTACTGGCATAGAAACAGATACATACACCAATAGAAAATCCATAAATATATCCATGCATCTACAGAAAATTGAGTTTAGGTAAAAGTGTTAAGTACACAGAATGGAGAGAGAAAAGCCACTTCAGTAAATGATGCTGAGAAAACTGGATATCCACATGCAGAAAAATAAAATTAGGCCCTTTTTTCTTACCACATACGAAAGTCAACAAAAATTGAATAAAGACTTAACTGTAAGGTCAAAAACTACATAACTATTGGAAGAAAACATAGTAGAAAAGCCCCATGAAATTGGTCTAAGCAAACATTTTTTTTGGATAAAACTCCAAAAGCAGATGCAATAAAAGCAAATATAGACAAATGGGATTACATCAGCAAATGAAACAATCAACAGAGCAAAGAGACAACCCTGTAGAATGGGAGAATATATTTGCCAACTTTATACCTGATAAGCAGTTAATATTAAAAATATGTAAGCAACAAAACAACTAAACAACAACAAAATAATCCAATTAAAAATGGGCAAAAGACTCAATCTAAGAGAAGACATACAAATGGCCAACAGATACATGAAAAGAAAAATTCTCAATATCACTAATCATCAGAAAAATGCAAATCAAAACTGTAACGACCTATCACCTCATTTTAGTTAGAACAGCTACTATTGAAGAATCAAAAGAAACATGGATTGAAGAGGAAATATTAACAAAGGAAACCCTTACTCACTGCCTGCTTGTAAGAATGAAAATTAGTATAATCATGATGGAAAACACTATGTAGCTCCTTCAAAAAATTAAATATAGAACTATTATGTGATCCAGCAATCCTACTACTTGGTATCTATCCAAAGGAAAGAAAATCACTAAGTGGAAAAGATAGTTTCACTCCTATGTTTATTGCAGCACTTTTTACATTGGCCAAGATATGAAGTCAACCTAAAAGTCCATCAACAGATGAATAGATAAAGAAAACATGGTGTATTTACACAACTGAATACTATTCAGCAACAAAAATAAATGAAATCCTGGCATTTGTGGCAACATAAATGAACCTGAAGGACATTATGTTAAGTGAAATAAGCTAAGCACAGAGGGAGAAATACCACATGATCTTATTTACATGTGAAATCTAAATAAGTTGAATTCAAAGAAGTGAAGAGTAGAACAGTGGTTAACAGACGATGGGGAGGAGAAGGGGAAGGGGAGAGACTGGTCATCAGGAAAAAGCTACAGTTACATATGAAAAATAAGTCCTGGCATTCTATTCCATAGTAAGATAACTAGAATGAATAATATTATATATTGTATATTAGCATTACGTAATCATATAATACTAAATAGCTTTTTGTATATTTCAAAATAGCTTTAAGAGAGCTTTTTGAATGTTCTCATTACAAATAAATGATAAATGTTTAAGATGATGGATATGCTAATTACCCTTATTTGATCTTTACACAATAAATGCATATATTGAAATATGGCAGGCTGGGCGCAGTGGCTCACGCTTGTAATCCCAGCACTTTGGGAGGCCGAGGCGGGCGGATCACGAGGTTAGGAGATCGAGACCACGGTGAAACCCCGTCTCTACTAAAAATACAAAAAAATTAGCCGGGCATGGTGGCGGGCGCCTGTAGTCCCAGCTACTCGGAGAGGCTGAGGCAGGAGAATGGCGTGAACCTGGGAGGCGGAGCTTGCAGTGAGCCGAGATTGCGCCACTGCACTCCAGCCTGGGCGACAGAGCGAGACTCCGTCTCAAAAAAAAAAAAAAAAAATATGGCAAATACCTCATAATTATATACAATTATTATATGTCAATCATAAAACAAGAGAGAGAGAACTGTACTGTAAACTTAGATTTATCCTAAAGATGGTATTTCTCATATTATTTCCACAATAAAAAAGGTAGTCTATTCTAACCACACCTGAAGAAACTTAAAAGTCATATTCTAAAGGATCCAATAAGAAATTTCCCCAATTTAATTAAAAATACAATGTTGAGAGGTTTATCACTTTTCCACTAAAACTCAGAAATAGACAACTTGCCTGCTTTCTATATTCTATTCAGTTTTGTACTGCAGGTCCTTGAAAGTGAAATAAGTTAATGAAAATAAATGCACCACATATACATCTACAATAATTTTTAAAAGTTTGTCTACATATAATAACATATTCTGTAGAAAAAAATAAGTAATAAGCAAAAAAGCTACTGAAAGGTGAGTTTAGCACATATTCAATGTAAAAGGTGAATACTAAAACGTCAATTGCATTTCCATATGCTGGCAATTAATAATTGGAAATTGAAACAAAATCTGCTGTTGAAATAATATTGATGATGGAAATACACACAGACACAAATAACAAAATGTGTGCAAGTCCTGTACATTGAAAACTACAGGACACTGCTGAAAGAAACTAAAGAAGATTATAAATGAAGAAATATGCAATTTTGATGAATTAGAAGGCTCTTTTTTAACAACTTGATTGAGGTATATTTCCATACCGTAGAACTGACACATCTACAAGTACAATCTAATGGTTTTCCAAATTTTCATAGACTTGTACATATACCATCATAATTATAAATCATTTTATCATCCCACATTAACTAGTAATCACTCCACACTTTTCATAACCCCTAACTGTCCCTTACCCCCTTTTCTAGTTTCAGTAATAGGCAGTAAATCTCTCTCTTTCTCGATAAATTTGCCTATTCTGGACATGTAAATGAAATCATACAATATTTGATTTTTTTGTGACTGGATATTTTTGTTAACCAATGTTTTCAAGATTCATCCATGTTATTTCTTATATCAGTACTTCATTTTTTAATTTTTTAAATATTATTTAATTGTATGGATACACCACATTTTATGTACTCATTCATTTAACTATTAGGAATGGTGTTGCCATGATCATTCATGTACAAATGTCATGGGTAACCTTTTCCAATAGTCTTGGGTATATACCTAGGAGTGGAATTGCTGGATGGTATATTAACTTAAGTTTAGCCTTGTGAGTTGTTGCCAGACTTATTTTTCCAAAGTGACTGTATTATTTGGTATTACCACCAACAGTGCATAGTGTTTCCACTTATCCACTTCCTCAGCAACAGTTATCTTTTCTTTTGATAATACCCATCTTAGTGAGTGTGAGGTGGTATCTCACTGTGGCTTTGATTTTCATTTCCTTGATGGCTAATATATTTTGAATTTCTTTCCACAAAGTTTTGTGTTTTCCAGAGTATACGCTTTGCACTTCTTTGGTTAAATGTATCCATAGTTACTTTATTCTTTGTCCTGCTATTATAAATGAAATTGTTTTCTTAATTTGTTTTCAGATTGTTCATTGCACGTAGAAATGTAGTTGGCTTATTTATATTGACCATGTACCTGGTGACCTTTCCTAAACTCATATATTAATTCCAATAGAATTTTAGTGGATATTTAACATTCTCTATATCCAAGATTATGTTACCTGCAAACAGAGCTATTTTATGTCTTATCAATCTTGATGACTTCGACTTCATGTTTTTACTGAGTTGCCCTGGCTAGAACCTCCAACAAAATTTTGGCTAGCACTTGTGAAAGCAGGGACAATCTTGCCTTGTTATTAAACTTATGGGCATGATTTGAGGCTCCCCAAAACAACTACAGTAGTAACATTAAAGATCACTGATCACAGATCATCATAACAGATATAATTATTTAAAAGTTCGAACTTTGCAAGAATTACAAAATGTGTCACACAGCTAGTGATATGGTTTGCTCGTATGACCACCCAAATCTCATCTTGAACTGTAGTGCCCACAATCCCCACGTGTTGTGAGAAGAACCCAGTAAGAGGTTTAATCATGGGAGCAGTTACCCTCATGCTGTTTTCATGATAGTGAGCGAGTTCTCACAAGATCTGATGGTTGTATAATGGGCTTTACCCCCTTTCAGCTAGGCAATTATCCTTCCTGTTGCCATGTGAAAAAGAACATGTTTGCTTCCCCTTCTGCCATGATTGTCAGTTTCCTGAGGCCTCTGCAGCCATGCTGAACAACTGTAAGACAATTAAACCTCTTTCCTTTATCAATTACCCAGTCTCAGGTATGTCTATATTAGCAGCATAAGGACAGACTAAAACAATAAATTAGTACTGATAGAGTGGGAAGCTGCTATAAGAATGCCTGAAAATGTGGAAGCAATTTTGGAACTTGGTAACAGAGGTTGGAATAGTTTACAGGACTCAGAAGAAGACAGAAAAATATGGGAATGTTTGGAACTAGAGACTTGGAGGGCTCAGAAGAAAGGAATATGTAGGAAGGATGGACCTTCCTAGAGACTTGTTGAATGGCTTAACCAAAAGGATGATAGTGATACAGACAATGAATTCCAGTCTGAGGTGGTCTCAGATGGAGAGGAGGAACTTGTTGGGAACTGGAATAAAGGTCACTCTTGCTATGCAAATAGAATGGTGGCATTTTGCCTCTACCCTATAGATCTGTGGAACTTTGAACTTGAGAGAGATGATTTAGGGTATGTGGCAGAAGAAATTTCTGAGTGGCAAAGTGTTCAAGAGAACGCAGAGCAAAAAAAAAGTCTGGAAATTTTGTAGCCTGATGATGCAATAGGAAAACAAAAAAACACTTTCTGGGGAGAAATTCAAGCTGACTGCAGAAATTTCTATAAGTAATGAGAAGGTGAATGTTAATTACCAAGACAATGGGGAAAATGTCTCCCAGGCATATCAGAGACCTTCATGGCAGCCCCTCCCATCACAAGCCTAGAGGCCTAGGAGGAAAAAAATGGTTTTGTGAGCTACGTCCAGAGCCTCCCCACCATGCTCTGTGCAGCCTCAACACATGGCACGCAGCATCCCATCTGCTTCAGCTACAGTCATGGCTAAAAAGGCCCAAGGTGCTGCTAATGCCATTACTTCAGAGGGTGCAGGCCCCAAGCCTTGGCAGCTTCCATGAGGTCTTGGGTTTGCATGTGCACAGAAGACAAGAATTGAGGTTTGGGAACCTCTGCCTAGGTCAAAGAATTTATGGTAACACCTGGAAGTCCAGGGAGAAGTTTGGTCCAAGGGTGGGGCCCTCATGGTGAACCTCTGCTAAGGCAGTGTGGAAGGGAAATGTGCGGTTGGAGTCCCCACACAGAGTCCCCACTGGGGTACTGCCTAGTGGAGCTGTGAGAAGAAGGCCACTATCCTCCAGACCCCAGAATGGTATATCCATCAAAAGCTTGCACCATGCACATGTGAAAGCTGCAGATACTCAACACCAGCTGTGAAAGTAGCCGGGAGTGGGTCTGTACCCTGCAAAACCAGAAGGGCAGAACTGCCCAAGGCTGTGGGAGCCCAACACTTGCATCAGCATGACCTGGATATGAGGCATGGAGTCAAAAGAGATCATTTTGTAACTTTAAGATTTAATAACTGCCCTGTTGGATTTTGGACATGTCTTATCTCAGATGAGAATTAGGGGTTAAACTTTTGATTTAATGCTAGAATGAGTTAAGATTTTTGGGGACTGTTGGAAGAGCATAATTGTATTTTTAAATGTAAGAACATGTGATTTGAAAGGGGCCAGAGGCAGAATGATATGGTTTGGCTTTGTCCCCACTGAAATGTCTTCTTGAATAATCCCCACATGTTGCAGGAGGAACCTGATGGGGGTAATTTAATCATGGGAGCAGTTACCCTCATACTGTTCTCATGATAGTGAGTGAATTCTCGTAAGAGCTCATCATTTTATAAGGATCTTTTCCCCCTTTTGGCTTGGCACTTCTCCTTCCAATCACCACGTGAAAAAGGATGTGTTTGCTTCCCCTTCCACCACGATTGTAAGTTTTTTGAGGCCTCCTCCATCCTGTGGAGCTGTGAGTCAATTAAACCTCTTTCCTTTATAAATTATCCAGTCTCAGGTATGTCTTTATTAGCAGTATGAGAACAGACTAATACATGTAGAAAATGAGCACGTGCTGTTGGAAAATTGGCTCTGATAGACTTGCTTGATGCAGGGGTTGCTACAAAATGATTTTTGAAAAATGCAACATCTGTGATGCACAATTAATCAAATTCTATAAAAGGAGGTATGCCTGTATTATTATTGAAGTCTGTAATTACTATTGTTGCCTTGTCCTTTTTACCCTTTATTTATGTCAGTTTTGCCTTATGTATTATGGAGTTCTATTGCTAAGGACGTGTAGGTTTGTTGATAAATGTATCTTTTTTCATTATAAGATGTTTTTCTTTGCTCAAGTAATAATCTTCATCTTTAAGGCTCTTATGTAAGTACAGCTATTCCAGATTTCCTTGGGTTTATTTATTCATTTATTTGTTTGTTTGTTTGTTTATTTGAGAATGGGTCTTGCTCTGTCACTCAGACTGAAGCACAGTGATGCAATCTGGGCTCCCTGCAACCTGCATTTCCCAGGCTCCAGTGACCCCCACACCTCAGCCTCCCAAGTAGCTGAAACAACAGGTGCGCACCACTATTCCTGGCTAATATTTGTGTTTTGGGTAGAGACGGGGTGTTGCCATGTTTCCCAGGCTGGTCTAGAACTGGTGAGCTCATGTGATCCATCCACCTCAGCTTCCCAAAGCGCATGGATTATACGCATGAGCCATTGTGCCCAGCCTTGGTTTCTTTTGGCTCCATGTTGCATATTATGCATTTTCCTAGCCTTTTACCTAGAACATCTTTGTATCATTAAATCTGAAGTGTGGCTCCTGTAGCACAAAGTTGAAACATATTCTGTTTTTTATTTGTTGTTTAAAACAATCTCAAAATCTTTACTTTTTACTGTATTTCTTAAACCATTTGCATTTAATGTTATTGATATATGTGAGTTTAGTTTGCTATTTTTATTTTTGATTTCTACACACCTCATGTTATTTTAAAAATACTTTATTTTTTATAGAGGTTGTAGGTTTCACTGCAAAACCAAGAGGAAGATACAGAGATGCCCATATACCTGGTACTCCCACACAAGCATACCTCTGCCATTATAAATATCTTTCACCAGAGTGGCACAATTGTTAAAATTGATGAACCTACATAAACACATTATTATCACTCAAAGTCCACAGTTTACATCAGGGTTGACTCTTGGTGGTACCTTTATACCATTTTTGTTCCTCTGTTATTTTACTGCTTTATTATTTCTTAAAATAATATATCCTGTTGTGTCATTTTAATTTCTTAAATTATATTTCACTATGTTCGTTTGAATCTTTTTCTTAGAGGTTAATCTTTAGCTTAAAATATACATGGTAAATTATCAGTTTCTGTTTTAGTTTTATGCTAATGTAATTCCAATGAAATGCAGAAATGTTAATCCTATATAGATCTATGTCTTTTTCCCTCTTCTGATACTGAAATTATTTATATATATAAAACTTACGTATTCATTGCAAATTCAAAACTACATTGTTATGATTATTACTTTAAAAAATTGTATGCCATTTAAAGAAGCTCAAATTAGAAACAATACTTTTTAAATTTTACTTTTAATATTTACTTTTTTTGTTTCTCTTAATTTCTTCAGGCATATTTGAGTCAATATCGCAAACATTGTCATTTCCTCACTTCAATTCAGTTTTACTCCCACCACCTTCTTTGTGCTGTTTTTGCTAAATATGTTGTGTGTCTATCTATTATAAACTTAATAATAAAATTCCATATGAATTAGTTTATACATTTGTTTTCCAAATTGGTTAAAGATAGAAGGAATAAATATACCTTTACACTGTCTTTCATAATTACATAATTGCCTTTACCAGTGTTGAGCTACTTTTTTTTTTCTTATATGGAATTGATCAGTCTTGAATCATTTTATTTTAGCCTAAATAATCTTATCAAGTATTTTTTGTAAGGCAGATCTGCTGGCAACAAAACTTGGTTGTGTTTCTATTTTGCTCCCATTTTGGAAATATAGTTTTTCTGGGTTTTTTTCCCCAATCTTTGTGTGTGTTAACTTAAAACCTTTTGTAGCTTCCATTATTTCTGATGAGATGTCAGTTGTATATTTTATTGGGCTAACTTTTATGCAATCAGTGATTTTTGACTTCGTGCTTTCAAGATGTTTTCTTTGCCTTTCACTTTCAATATTTCCACACTCAGATATATCTGAGTTTGCATCTTTTTGCCTTGCTTGGAGATCATTGAACTTCTTAGGTGTGCCAATGAATGTTTTTCATCAGATGTGCATTTTCTGCTTTTATTTATTTGAATACTTGTTCTGATCTATTGCTCTGTTCATTCTTTATTAAACACCAAGCACAGTTATATTAGTGTGCTTAATGAAGTACCACATTTTTGCGAAGGCCCTGTTTCATACTCTTTGGTTTATTTTTCTCTTTGTTGTTATGTTTAGTTTCTATTAATCTATCTTAATCTTCGCGGTTTTTTTTCTTCTACAAGTACATTCTACTATTAATCCTCTCTAATATTTTTTATTTTATTATTTTTTTAAATTTTATTACTGTGGAGTTCTAATTTAGTTCTTCTTTATCATTCCCAACTCTTTGTTAATATACTCCATTTAATTGCACAATGCCATGGTACCTTTCTTTACTTCCTTAAGTGTGGCTCCTTTTAGTTAACTTACATATAATAGCTTTCTGAGATATTCATTTGTCTGTTAAATTTGACAACTAGGACTTCTCGGTGATAGTTATGGTTGACTGTTTAATTTTTTTCCTTGTGTATGGTTTATACATTTCAAGTTTTTTCTTTTTGTATTTGTTATAAATTTTTGTTGACAATTGGCCCTTTAAATACTGCTTTGTAGTAACTCTACACACTGACCCTCCTTTCTCCAAGACATATTATTTTTGGTGACTGTTTATACTTTCAGTTTCTTGGAGGGACTATATCAGTGACTTCTCCAGACTATGCAGCCTCTGATGTTCTTCCTCAGAAGGCACAGCCTTGAGCATGCACACATTTCCTTGGGATGAGAGTGGTTTTAGCAGAACTCTTTTGGGTTGTTTGTTTCTCTGATTTATTTGTAACGGTGTCTCTCTTGTTGCTATCACACCCAACTGATAGCCATAACTAATTTCCAGTTGATTGTTCTATTGTTTTTAATAATAATAATAATAATAATACTCTGGGGAAATAAATTGCCCAACAGGCTGATCCAATTAAATGCAGTCCTCTTTGCAGAAAAAAACATTAGGTCTACTCTCTTTCAGATCCCAGCAGGGCTCTTCTCATCTATTTCTTTCCCTGCTTGTCTCTGTTAAGTGTCTAAACAGTTTAAGGTTTGGCTCTCAAACCTCATGTTGCTATAAGCCTCCTTTTAATTGTTTATCAACAAAACACTTACCATTTTCCACACCACACTTAGGTCTGAATTGCTCCATGATCTTCAAATAAACACAGTTCCTTTACTGAGGACTTTGGAGCTTACGGTTTTCATGTTTGTATCTCCCCTGAGCAAAACCTCTGTACCACCATTCCAGAGCTGAGCATGGGGATAGTGGCATACTTATCTCAGAGTGGCAACCCTGTTTTATAAGAAGAGTGCTGAATTGGGGCAGTGGCCTCTTAACTCTTGGCTTTTCTATTCTGGCATGAGCCATCCACCTTTAAAATGAGAATGTGAGAGGGCAATTAGCACTCTAGTATTATTTGCCTACCATGCCTGGGGTAGAGCTTTCATGGAAAAATGGGGGCTGGATAGAGGTAGGAAGCCCCAGAATTCACAGCTGTTTTTTCTTCCTATAAGGTTCTGAAATTTAAAACTGGGGGAATTGAGAAATCTTGGTGGCCTGTCTTTCCCAGGGACACGTCGTAGTGCTAGAATGAAACCTGTGTACAGAGTGAGGCCTTTGTTCTTGTCTGCATGAACCCATAGAGGAGGTTCATCATACTGAGCTGTGGCAAAAGAGAACAGGTCTTGGCTCAAGTGATATAGACTCTGGAAGCTCTTTCCCAATTTAGTGTACTTTCTTGAATAAATGTTTCTTCATTTTCTGTAGAACAATAGGATTTCTAGATATTTTAATTTTTTTATGATATTAATGTGATGGTTGTTTGGTTGGAGAGAGGCTCCATGCAGCTTCTCATGACGCCATTCTGGAAAACATTCTCCAAGATTAAATATATATTTCAGATGTCAGTAATATCTGCCCCAACTCAATTTTGTAGAAATTGACAAATTGATTCTAAAAGTAATGTGTAAACTTATAATAGAAACAACCAGAGTAGTCAAAAACTTTTAGGAAAAAAGGAAAAAGTTGGAGTAATTACTCAATTTTAAGACTTGAAATTAAGTTTCAGTAGTCAAGGCAGTATGTGTTTGGTATAAGCTTATGCATAAGACAGTATAACAGGATAAATGGTCCAGAAATAGATCCACAAAATATAGTCAACTTGTAAGTACTAAGGTAAGCGTTTTAAACAAATATTGCTAGAACAAATCAATATCCACTTGGAGCAAAATGAAAATCGATTGTTTTACTTATAATACACAAAATTAATAAGATATTGTGTATAAATCTAAATGAAAATGATGAAGATATACCTTCTAGAATATGACATAGGAGAAAAGTTTAGTTACCTTAAAATACGCAAAGTTTTATGATATTACATGCATACAAAAAAAGAAACTTCTGCCCTTTGAAAGAGCTAAGAAAATGTAAAGGTGCGTTATGGATTTATTGATGATTTATAATTTAGTTGTAAGCTTTTTTCATATGTTCTAAGACCATTTTTTTTCAGATACATCCATTATCAATGTCTTCCAAGTCTGTGTGAGAAATTATTCAAAATGATACATATATTTTCTTAAAATTAAAATCTGTTCTTCAAAAAGGTGCCATTAACATTGCTCAAATCAAATACTGGCACAAATGTGGAGAAAAATAAATTCTTGTACACTTTTGGTGGAAATGTAAATTAGTGCAGCCATTATAGGAAACAGTAGGGAAGTTTCTCTAAAATTAAAAATAGAACTACCATATGATGCAGCAATCCTGCTACATATTCAAAGGAAATGATATCAGTGTGTCAGAGATATCTGCATTTCCATGTTCATTGCAGCACTGTTCACAATACCCAAGATATTAAATCAACCTAAATATCAATAGATAAAGAAAATGTGGTAAGTATGCACAAAGGAATACTGTTCAGCCATAAAAATAAATGGAAGTCCTCATTTGTGGCAACATGAACAAACTTGGAGGACATTATGTTGAATGAAGTTAGCCAGACAGAAAAAGACAAATACTAAATGATTCCACTCACATAGGGAATCTAAAGAACTTGAAATAGAAGGAGTGAGTAGAACAGTGATTATGAGAAGCTGAGAAGGGTAGAAGAGGACAGGACGGGAGAGGAAGAGATTGGTCACCAGCTACAAAGTTACAGTTAGACAGGACGAATAGGCTCTGGTGTTCTATTGCTCAGTAAGGTGACTATTGTTAATAATATTGTACTGTACATTTCAAAATAGCTAGAAGAGAGTATTTTACATATTATCACCAGAAAGAAATGATATATTTATGAATTATGCTAAATACCTTAATTTGATCATGTGTATCAAAACACCACAATGTACCCTATTCATCTATACAATTGTTGTGTCAATTGGAAAAAAATTAAGTGAAATGAGACTATTAGAAAAGCTTTGTCATTTAAAAATAAAGAATCATTAATTCAGAACAGGCCAAAAAAAAAAAAAAAATTAGCTACTCTATGTCT
This sequence comes from Hylobates moloch, assembly GCF_009828535.3. Classification (NCBI taxonomy): domain Eukaryota; kingdom Metazoa; phylum Chordata; class Mammalia; order Primates; family Hylobatidae; genus Hylobates; species Hylobates moloch. Next base: position 144,430,409 of record NW_026652279.1, read on the forward strand.
TGAATGCAGATGTTTATAATAATAGCCCCAAACTGGGGAAAGACAAACCATATGTTCACCAATTGATGAATGAGAGAACATCATCCAGTGTATTTGTAATATGGAGCAAACTAAGCAATTAAAAAAAAATAACTTAGAGATATATTCAATAACATGAATTAATCTCAGTAGCATTATTCTGAGTCAAAGGATCCTTATGCAAATTAACAAATACTACTTTATTCTATTTATATGAAATCTTAGAATAATCAAAATTATGATAAATTAACGACAAAAAAACAGATCTTTGGTGGCTTGAGTCTGAGATGTGGAGGACTGACTCCAAAGTAAACGTTTTGTCACAGTGAAAACATCCTATGTCTTCATTGTTATGGTGATTGTTATTTATCAAAAGCATTTGTCAAAACAAATGGTACTCCACAATTAAGACGAGTACATCTTACATATGTTATATTTCAATAATGATAATTTACAAAGTAAAAAAATAAAAAAGTAAAAATAGCAAAAATTCCGTCTATATTGCTAATGGATTTACTCAGTGAGAAAATGAAAATGATAGTTATTGGATGCATTACCATGTCAACAATATCTAATCACTATGATTAGAAATTCCATTGATAGAGATAAAATTAAAGACCATGCAATTTGGTGTGAGGAAGTGAATATGAACATAGGAATTGTTTAAGAACACTTACACAAACACTAAAAATATAATTATTGAACTTTGAGTGAGTAAAGGAGTCATAGGATGACTAATGTGTTATAGACTTTTTTTTTTTTTTTTTTTTTTGAGACAGATCCTCCTTCTGTCACCCAGGCTGGAGTGCAGTGGCATGATCTCGGCTCACTGCAACCTCCACCTCCCAGGTTCAGGTGATTCTCCTGCCTCGGCCTCCTGAGTAGCTGGGACTACAGGTGCGCACCACCATGCCCGGCTAATTTTTGTATTTTTGGTAGAGATGGGGTTTCACCATATTGGCCGGGCCACTCTCAAACTCCTAACCTTGTGATCCGCCTGCCTTGGCCTCCCAAAGTGCTGGGATTACAGGCATGAGCCACCCCGCCCGGCCAATGTTACAGACTCTTTAATCAGAGTTCTCTTCTCCCTTTCTCCAGATATATAACCTTAAAATAAAAAGCTGAAATGAGCTCTGAAACTTCAATGTTCTTAAAAACAATAAATATGAAAATAGTCAACATTGACAAATTATAAAACAGCAAGTTCACCATATTTGTATATAATTCAAAACATTTCCTTAAAATGTATGATGATTTCAGTGAGCATATTGATTTCAAGAAACATAAATTGTTATTTCAAAATATATGTCAAAGTACATCGAATTATCATGATGAAATGTTCCTCCACTGAAAGGCAAAACAAAGGGATTAGTATTTATTTCAAACAGAATACTGTTCCATTCATTTTACTTATCAGGTCTAAACTATAATTCTTTGTTTTCAGTTTGGATGATCTCCCAACTTCAATGACCAACAGGGAAGTTTGTCACTGTATTTTGAAACCCAACTTAAAAACTTTAGAAATAAAAAATTATTTTTACATTGAAGGGGGAAAATGAAAAAATTATTAATTCAATCAAGAACAACTTTTGAAATTGAATCGTAACTGTGATTGTTTATTATATCAGTATTTCCATTTTTAAAATTCTTTATTTTAATTTTTGTGGTGTCTTATCCAACCAAATGTCCAAAATCTTTTTAAAGAAATGACAATAAAGTATATAATAGTTTATTTTAATATTTTTAAAAAGTAAAAGAACATAAGGTACATTTGCTCTTGCATTCAAAATAATAAATGCTTTCTTAAAATTATATTTCAAAGGTATTTAAGACTTGGGAATAATTATCTTGCCTTACATGGAAACAGTAACTTCAAAAAAACCTTTTCTCAGCAATCCCCACAGCTGTCTTCTCCACACTGAATACTAAATACCATTCTGCCACTATGGCATACGTACAGCAGCATTAACACACTGCTTTCTGACTAGCAATATTATTCATGATCTTTCCCAATTAGTTGTGCTTAAAATGAAGACAGCTGTTAAAGTGGATTCTTTCATCATATACATATATTATTAAATTTGCTCCAAAATGGCAATAAAACTGTGAGTGATTTCCAAGGTGGAAGAGCTTCTTAAGAAAACAAACACACACAGAAAACAAGCATTTAGTGAGCACTTTCTCTTAGCCAAGCATTTTGCTAAGCATATGAAAATAAATTACCTCTAATCCTCACAACAATACTTCAAGCCAGATATTTTCTGCATTTTAGAGAGGAAAATACTGAAGTGTTAAACATGAAGAAGGTTTCCCCAATTTTAAAAAGCCAGTATTGGCAGGAAAGGATGTATCCTCAGGCCAGCTGGACTTCAATGTCTAGGAAGTGACCACCATCCCTTGACCCTCCCCATTTCTTTCCTCATGAATGGCTTGAGAGCTTAAAACCAGAAATTGAGAGAAGAAAAAACAACCTAGTAAATTCAGATGCTCCATATTTAGGAAAAATGGTGAAGATATTTATGAGATTGTGAATTCTATCAGAACCTGTTATCTTCTATTGTTCATTTAGAAATCAGAGAAAACATAGATTTCAAATTTGTAGTTGAGTATTGATGAAAATATTATTGTGTTTGTGGGTTAGTGAAGGAAAAATTAATCATTTTCATCAAATGTCTAAGAAGTTAAGATTCCAGGAAAATAATTAACTGAACAGTGAAGATATCAAACCAGATTGACAAAATTAAGTGTGTCACATTAGAAAATAGGTAGCTAATATTTATTATTGACATGCATGCAAGTAGATATTATCTACCTACATGCAGAACAAAATATTTCATTTCATGTTTAAAGCATCTAACAGAAGTAAAAAAATGCAGTTAAATAATTTGTTTGCTATTAAGAATTAGCTTAAAAGCAGAATTTAAAACATAAAATTAATAGCCAGATTAGAAACTTGGGTTTAACATGGTGTATTTTGGAGATCAGAATTGTGCCACAGTATAAAACTTTTTATATGGCTGCCATAGTTCATTACGGATAATTAATTAACACAATATACAAACATTTGGGAAATTGCCCATATTGCTATCAATAATTTAAAATATATTTTAAAGCTATTTTAGAGACAACAAATAAACATCTCAAATATTGATTTCTGAACACTTCACAAAACTTATTAAATTGCAATACTGAGTCTTTCAATTACAATTTCAAAGTCATTTCTTTCTGTTAATAGTCATTATATAAATACTATTCTTCTTTATCTCCAATTTAGCAGGGAATAATCATGGGCTTCCTATGTGAATTATGAAAAAGCCCAGAATACCTAAGATATCATATTAATTTCTGTGAGTTCTGCCATCCTGCAATAAGAAAATGCTAAGTAGTATGTCAGCTGCTATTTTGGTATCAGGCAGCATTATATTTAATCTACTACTAAAATTTAAGACCTAATGAAGTCTATTTAAATATATGGGCCAAATGTATATTTTAAAAAGCAAACATTTATTATTTTTTCTGGCATGATAAAACATAGATAGTAATAATTTTTTTCTAGATATCAATGGCTCTCTATATATGTAGAGGAAATAATAATATTACAATCTGAACGGTGTTTTAACTTGCCATGTTCTTTCTCATCAAAATTTTAGCCTTGAGTACTTAATAAATAAACTCATCTACTATCCAATTGTAGATTTGGTACTTCCATTAGTATCTCCCTCAGTAATCTTGCAAAAGATTGTGGGACGTCATTAAACATGAATTATGAAAGCATCCTTTTAAAGATAACACAGGAATGCTATCAACTGAATATATGTAAAAAGAAGAACTAACAACTATCTTGTGGCTTAATATGATTTAATCATACTATGCAACATTTAGGGACAATTAATTGGTTCAAGATAGTCAAGCCATCTCATGTCTAGATAATTTGATGAATGTCCTTAGGCTGATTCCAAGTCCTAGTACAGCTTAGGGGCTTAGATAGTTTATCAAAACATGTATTCATAGTCATAGATTCCCCCTCATTTGGATTTGTGTCATAACCCACAGGACTCTAGAGATGAAAGAATGATTATCACTATTCTTTCAAACCATGCTTTTTGGCCAATAGCAATAATGATGCTTTGATAAAAAATAAAGTAACATTCAATTTAGTTCAAGGAACATTGAGAACTTACCAAGAATAAGACACATTAGTCTCTAAGGAAAAACTGAGAATATCACAAAGCAAACATTTCACAGTGGAATGCAAACCTTTAAATTAGTTGATTGATATGGAGATAAGTAAGAAAGAATAACTAGTTAACAGGAAAGAGATACTGATTTATCAGTTCCTAAGGACTGAGTTAAGGAGATTGGGAGGTGCTTTTCTACTGGTGTTTTTGACACTCATGAAATCCCTGCCGTCTGAGCCCCCAAATTACCTTTCACACTCAACTACTCCTCAGAATTTTCCACATCATTCTCTGTTGGTTTGAACTACTGTCATTTGTCAGGTAGACATACCCCTTAACCTGCTATCTAGTCTGCCTACATACTTTCAGTCTCCCAATCTCCAGCACAATTCTAGATGCCCCAGGAACTATCTTTCCTTTCATCTAAATTAAAACATATGCATCCTCATAGCATGATACACCATCTCATTTTCAAGGAAGACTTTCCTATCCTCCTTGACTGAGTCAATTTCACCTAAAAGAGGTTTCACTGCATTATGAGCCTCTTTAACATAACACCTTAAATTTCTTCTTATTATTAGTCTCTTCCATTATACTATAATCTCAATAGTGGCAAAGGCCAGTTATGGACTCAATTCTGCACAGTAATTGGGCCTTAAAATTATTTTTACCCTCATTGAGCTTATTGTAAAGAGAAAAAGTGACTAGACCAGGGCCTTGCACTTAGTTAGCTATTATTAACTATATATATATATATATATATACACACACACACACACACACACACACATACACACACATTTATTGTATATATAGACATTTAGCGTATATATACACACACTAAAAGTATAAGACACTGAATGTCTATATATACACTAAAATGTATGAGACACTAAATGTCTGTGTATACACTAAAATGAAATTAAATGAAATAAAAGATGATTTTAGTAATATATACACTAAAATAAAATAAAAATAAAAAAATATATATCTATACACACTCATATAGTGTATATAATTATATATAATATATAATGTATATACATATATACACACAGTAATGAATGTATATATAGTATTTTATTTTTAGTTTATTTCAGTTTATTACATCTATATATACTCATTTTAGTTTTATTTATACTCATTTTTTCATTCATTATATAGCTTACTAAGTATACATACTGAATGTAAAGATGAATAACCATTAAATATCTTTAAGACTGAAACATGGTATGATTTATGTGGGAATTTAGGCTTGACCATTTAACTCATACAGAAGAAAACCCAAAAGAAAATCAGTAATTAAAAGCTATCACTTTTATGTGTTTAACTGAGATATAACAGCAAGTCCTACTAAAAATACCCTTACAGAAGCCACAATATTAGGAAGTAAACAAATTGCTAGCTGGCAAACTACAGTGACAGTCCAAGGTATGTTGCAATCATTATTTATTTCAGAGGAATATGGAGAAGAGAGTGCTTTAGGAATGAAAGTGGTAACAAAGTGGCAAAGTAATGATATGGCTGTGGTGAAACCAGGAACAAAAATACCAAGGAATGAAAGTACTGACATATGTTTCAATATTGTCCAGTCCAAAGCACTACTTAACATTTTATAACAGTTCCTGGCTGAAATAAAATATTCTGTGTGTGTGTGTGTGTGTGTGTGTGTGTTTGAGACAGTGTCTCATTCTGTTGCCCAGGCTGCTGGGGTGCAGTGACATGATCTCAGCTCACCGTGACCTCCACCTCAAGGGAGGCAATTCTCCTGCCTCAGCCTCCTGAGTAGCTGGGACCACAGGTGTGTGCCAAGACAGCCCACTATAAATGCTCTCTAAATCCCATTCTTAAGTCTTATTTAAAGACTTATTATGACCAACAATAGCCAGACTTAACTGGCTGATTGCATAGAGCAATTCCTGTAAAGAATTAAGGAAAGGAAGAGTTGAACTAGTGACAGAAGCAAGAGACAGCCAAATGCCATCCACGTCATGGTGCACACAGGGCTTACCTAAACATGCTCACGTTGAAAAATTCTGTCCCTTTACACATTTGCAGTAAGGGAAATACATCATTGTGGAGTGGCTCAGACTAAGGGCCCACATGCGCACTGGAAGAATGGGGTGAAGCCACCAGGAATTCGCACCTTATGCTGCGGAGGAGCCTAGCCTCTTCAGCTCGTGTGTGGTGGCCTGGTATTCAGTTTTGTGAGGTGGATAACCCCCTGCAGGACCCCTCTTTTTGTTGAGAGCTTTCATTTTCCTTAATAAATTGTGCCCTCCTTACCTTTTAAGGTGTCCATGTGCCTAATTTTTCCTGGGCATGAGACAAGAACCCAGATTTTAGCTGAACTAAGGAGCAAAAAATCTTGTATCATTTTGGTGGCCCATATGGGGACATGAGGAAGGGTGAGTAAAATGTGGATCCCAAAATCTCTTTCTCTTTTGTTTCTGAGCTTTCTCACTCACAGACATTTTCTGAGGGTGGGAGAAACTGCACCCTCCTACCCCTGTCCCTCTCAGGGTTCAGTAATGTTGGCCTTGATCCAACCCAGTCTTTTCTATGGCATTTTCCTTCTTTTTTGGGAATATAATGACACTGTCTTTTCTTTTACAATATTTGGGGTGCTCTACCCCAACCCCAATGGCCACAGGTGCATACACTGGACAGATGGGCAAGGGATAGCTCCCACTCCCTTTCCTTTCCAGCTGTGAAACATGGTTTTTCTTGCCACATGTACATGCAGAGTCCAATGGCTACACAGGGCAGGAATGAACCACAGCCACTGCCACTGCCACTGCCACTGCCACTGCCCAGAACCCAGGATGGCCTTGGGGACCCATGCCCCACGTGGGCAGCTGGCCAGCATTTCCCATCACTGTCTAAGGTGTCTTCCCCTCTCCCAGCTGAAGGATCCAGCTCAGTGTGACAGCAATTAAAAGTTTCTCTTCCTGTTGAATAAACTCATTTGCATAAGAATAAGAGATTTCTTCCCCAGGCATCTTTTTTTTTTCTCCAACCTGTCAGCAGTTAACGCAGCTCTGTACTTAAGCTGTTTGTTTTTTTTTTTGGTTGTTTGTTTGTTTATTTTTTAATTCTCTCCACCCTGTCAGCAGTTAACTCAGGCCTGCGTTTAAGCTGTTTTTTTTTTTTCTTTTCCCTACCAGGTCAGGAGTTGTTGAGTAGGTAAGAAAGTAGTTGTGGTTTTTTTCTATTAATAAGAGTGGCAGGGACCATGATTACTCTTGCACCAACATAACGACACAGCCCTCTTCTCTATACCGGAGGTTTTTTTTTTTCTTTTGGAAGGTGTCTTATTAGACCAGGACACCAATTCATAAGACATCTTTTATCTCCCATGTTTGAGAAGGCAGCAAAGGAGCAACACCGCTGGCTGCTGGCTGCAGTCTGATGAGAGACACCTGGGACTTGATGAGTCCATGCACTCTGCTGAGGCAGTTCTTTTGTCCCAAACTCAATTCCAAGCTCAGGTCGAAGCCCTACGAAAGAAAACTGAATCTGAGGGATCCAGAGGTGGACAACAACAGAAGTTAAAAGGTACAGCACAGCTGAGCATGGCTAATTCCTGCTGATTAAACCAAGTCTCCAATTTCATGCATAAAGGTCATGCTAGTATCTATGGCATAAATGAGGTCTAAGAAACTATAAGGCTATTGACAGCAGGGAGAAAGGCAGCACATGGGTAAATGTGGATAATTGCACCCATCGGGCCCTCTGTTGGCATGGGTGAAAAACCACATTGGCACCCATGGGCAACACCCTGTTGAGGTTGCTGAGACTCAGGGATGTAAGAATGGAAGAAGGAAAGGGGATGCTTTTTCCTTCTCTCGCTCATGTATTCTAGGTATTCACTAGGAAGAGAAAGGAAATAGGGATGCCCAGCTCCCCTCTTTCTAGATGAGTAGCTATTCATCTTCAGTCTGTCCCCCTTTCAAATGCATCCTGAACACCTGGAGCATACAGAAAAGAGGTAAACAAGATTACCTAACGTGTTTAGGTACTTGGGATTGCCAGAATGATGTTTAATACCCTTCAGGTTATATTTTAGTAAGTAATATTCATATATGTTCCAAAATTATATAGGATTTCTAAAATTCTAATGTCTGAGTATATGCTATCAATCACAACTAAGGGTGTTAAGTTATTGTAAACCACAGAGATAAACAAATTTCTTTGTCAATTGTGTTTTTGACTGTAACTACCCTGAACATTTTTGTTATTTGCAGACAACTGTTGTCTTGTCTTTATCCTCTTCAAAAGATGGTTTATAATCAGCTATAGAACTTTGACAGGTACTCTCAAATACAGGTTTCTGATAACTTTGGAGATTTTGACATTGGAATAAAGGAAAAACATGCAGGACTCATGAAGAGCTGAAATTTTCATTAATATCAAGCAGAACAAGAGTTAACTGAATGGACTGAACTAATAAAAACCTGAGATAATCTTTTTTTTTTTTTTTTTTTTTACTTTTCTTTGTTTTGTTTTTCAGAGTCCAGGGAACTTTTATTTTGAGTTACTTACAGTCCTTAATAATTGAGTAAGGTATACTCCTGTGAGCAAAATTTGGAGCATATTTGCTTGTCTATGCCTGCTTCCTTTAGAATTTGGAAATTATCTGTGAGTATTCTGAACTCATGGCAATATAGTTATTTGCATCAGTGCAGTAAGAATTCATTTTCTTTGGCAACAGGATACAACTGGAGGAACTGGTTGTTTTACCAAAGCTTTGGCTCAAAGGGTGTGTTTCCCTTTAAGGAATCAAATTTCATTTGTAGAGCCAATACAAGCCTCTAGGGAAAAGTGGCCTCATACCTTGTCTACACAGTCTGTACTGGGTTCCTAACCTGTATGAGCAAAGAATGTGACTCTCTAACAGACCCAGCCACCTCATATTTGTGGGACCTCAAGAAGAGAGAATTTACCCAACTCAAAAGTATTTGAGGGTACAATCCCATTGCTGGGCTTGGCTTTGAAGGGTCTTATCTGATGTTCCTTGTAGAATAGACTTCTATCAAAGTCAATTTAAAAGGCCTATGTAAAAATAATTATTTTTACTGCACTTTATGCAAATAAATAGGCCAGGTATAAGACTAAAGTTTATTTTGCAAACAACTCAGTCCTATCATAATTTGTTTTTAACAAAAATGAGGACTGAAGAGAGAGAAATTATGTTTCTAAACTTATACATTTGTCATTAAATTCTAGACTCATTAGTTGTTTTTAAGTTTTTGGCCTACATTTTAGACTAACCCTGTTTATTCCTGTGAACCAACCAGTGATCTCTGGCTGCCGCTCAGAAGAAACAAAAGGGATGGGTAATGCAGAAATCTGGTTCAATATTCTAGTTCTGGACAATTATCCTACAAATTCTGCCAGGTGATAGGAATAAATAGGGTGCCCATAACCCAAAGGTTTATTTTTTGGGAAAATAAGACCAAGAGAGCTAACCAAAGCCAAGCCCCATGGACACTAATCTTACAGGTGTTACTACGGCCACCAGGTTATCTGGGCATGATGGCAGTCTCGGGATTTTTGAGCTATCCTTACCCACCCACCTCTTGTTTCATTTTGATACATTTCTTCTAATAAATCAGTTTGTCTCTTCTCATATTTAGGCCATTGAAATCCAAACAGTCATGCAACCAGAGCTTCTAATAATTACCTCCTTTTACCTGGGACCCTTAGATAGGCCTCCGAGGGAGACCTGACTGCCATTTTCCCGAAACAGCAGCCCGTCAGTAGGAAGCAGTTAAGACTGGTCATTGTCCTTATCCTTATCCTAATGGCAGTTAGATGTACTTCTTCAGAGTGGAGAATGATAGAGGCAGAAGACAGTCAAATGCCTAGGCAGATAAGGAAGGGTCCCTGGAGAACCTCTAACCCCCCAGGTCATTGAGCACAGGGAGCTTCCCTAAACATGAGCATGGTGAAACATCCCATCCCTTAACACATGTGCAGTAAGGGAAATAACTCAATGGGGAGCACTTCAGACTAAAAGCCCACATGTGCACTGGAAGAATGGGGTGCCTTATGCACAAGGAACCTAGCCTCTTCAGCTCATGTTTGGTGGTCTGGTATTCAACTTTGTGAGGTGGAAACCTGCTTGCAGAACCCCTCTTTTTCTTGAGAGCTTTCCTTTTGCTTAATAAATTCCACCCTCCTCATCTTTCCATATGTCTGCATGCCTAACTATTCCTGTCGTGAGATAATAACCTGGATTTTAGCTGAACTAAGGAATAAAAAATACTGCATCACTAATATCAAATACTATATGCATATGGGGAAGCCAGAGTGGAAGAATGTGTTATTCACATCTCCCCAACTATATTTCTTGAAGTCAATGCTCTCAGAAGGTAGAAGCAGAAATCTTTAAGGAGGTAAAATTTCACATATATGTACATGTACATTGTATATTTTTCCATAAAAAATCACTGATACATAAAATACCACATTATATTTTTCCCTCAATATTAGTCATTGTTGAAGATCATACTCATTCTTCAGAAGGCTTACAAAGTCAGGAAAATATAGTTGGTCGTTTTCATGTGTAGTTTAATTAATTTAGTTAAATTTCATTTCCTAATCATCATGACAGGGAAATGGACAGCAACATTATCCACTGCTAATTGCCTATTAAGGGTTCATTTACTGTACCTTTTGTTTTACAACAAAGTTTGGTTTATTATTTTTTTTTTTTTTTAGGAATCCACTTTCTCCCATAACCATATGTCTCAGGAAAATCTTTTTTCACTCAGAGCCAAGAGTGTGGCAGAGAATAAGCCTGTCCATGATTTGAGAAATGAAGAGGAAGCAAATAATTTTTGCCATTACATTTTGAAGGGAAGTATGTTATATGCCAATAAAAACAACCATACAAGAGAAAAAAACTGATGACTTGACTGAAGATGGTTGCAGTGGGAATACAAAATTGAAATTATAGGCACCAATAAAAAAGATAGGTTTAGCAGAAGTTGGTTAATAATTTATGTAAGGTCTAAGGAAAGTGAAATATAAAGAAGACCCTCGGATTTCTCTCCATATGGCAACGTAAGATCCTAGAAAATAAAATCATACAGATTATCACAAGAGATTTGGGGATGCAGAACTTGAATTTGGGAAATTTTCTAGAGATAATGATAAACCTTGGGAAGTAAGATGCTCTGTGTTGAAAATCAACATTGTGTTAATGTGGGACATTACCATGAAATGTAGTAATAAAATGGTCATAGAACACAGCCATACAGAGAATACAAATAATTATGATGGAAGAAGGGAGGAATGCAAAGTCTGAGAAGTCAGTTAGCCAACTAACAAATAGAGAAATAAAAAAAGATAAAGAGGGAGAAAGGCAGACAGAAAAAGTTATTCACTGAAAGTGGAAAATGTTAGTTGGTAGAAATATTATACAAAATTGAAGAACATAAGGATGACGAAAGATCATTCGATTTCTTAGTTAGAAAATGAGAAGCAAATTTTTACTGTGTATTTCAGTTGAGGTTTCCTGAAGACAATTTTACTTGAATCCCTCAAAAATGATTCTCATAATAAAATATGTTACACATTCAGGGAATAAAATTAAGAAACACTGATGTGGAAAATGTGTACAAAGTACATGGCGTATTCTTCATGTGTGTAGTGGACATATTTTGGACTGCTCTAATTTTATATTGTGAACACAGAAATGTGTTAACCATAGAAGTATTATCCCAGCCAATATCCACAAGCATATGATGTAAACAAATGTGGAATTGGATTAGTAGAAACATATTTTCAAACTTTGCTGAACTAGCAACAGCTGCATTAGAGTAATGGCTTGAGGAGTTGCAGGTCATCAGCATTTATACTGTTGTTCCCAGAAGCAATAACATTTTCAAGCATTACATTGGCAGTGACACCCATGCAATTAAAAAAAAAAAAATCTCCAAGGGAAAAATACAGTTTAAATGAGAATTTCATCTTGAATTTTATTTCAGCTTTTGAACTTCTAATATAAACTGCTTTTAAAGGAAAGCGGTTCAATTCAGACTAGTCGACATGCTATTTTAGCAAAGATTGTATCACTAAACTGTATTAAATGTGACCAAAAATTGTGAATAAAATATATGTGTATTTTATGCTGAGGTTTATCAGGTTTCTCTTTAATCCAGGAAAGCAGAGGAGAGTTGTTTGTTTACTAATTGGAGAGAATTATACATTTGTTCACAGAGGAACACTTGCAATGAAAAGAGAAAACACAAAAGGCAAAGTTTTAGAAAGGGCTGAAAATGTTAAAAGTTCAGTGTTACATCATGCAAAATAATAAAAATACTAAAACTGGATAGAAAAAAATTAGGTGAATATAATGTTTTTGAAAATAATAGCATAATGCTTCATGGTCCCCAGGGACCTAATTATGAACTCTCTTGAATAGTGCACCTCAAATATTGACAGACAGAATGTTTATATTTGGTTCTTAATTAAAGATTCTCCCCTCACACCCCAGAAAGGGTTTATCAGACATCTTTCTACACTAACAAGCATACTGTGAAGCCACATGTTGGGAGGCAAAAATAAATGAATAAAGAAAAGGGAGTACAAATGTTTTCATAAACTAGAAAAGAGAAACTTTTCTATAACTTTCAAGGAAAAAAAAGATCTTTTCACTTAGCTGTCTAGGTTTCCAGTCTTTTTTTTATATTTCCCATATTGCACATAAAGATTAGTCACACATTTTTAAGCTCCCAGAACAGCATCTATAGTGGTAAATTTTATGAAAAATCGCAATCTTGGGATAATCTTATAAAAACAGTATGACTCTTCAGTTTCTTTGATGAATGCTTTTAATCCAATTTCTATCTAGAAATTCCTAATTTTTAGTTTACTTTTTTACTCTAAACAGGAAATTAACAATGTTCTAATTGTATCAGGTTTATTTTAGTAATAACGTCCTGTCTTGGGACTGTTGGAAAAAAAAAAAAGACAGTAACACTGACAACCTAGCCAGAATATTGTACAACATATTGATTTATTGAAGGGTTGAATGGCAAAGAACAGGAACATTAGAAATACAAGTAAGTTGCAGTAGTATATTTCAGGTGCAGACAAGCTGTTACTTTATGTCAGTATCTTTACTAGGGACTTTCTAGATGTACCATTTAATTGAGCTCCCATGTACAGCAATTAGTGTATTGTTATCCTTTTTTTATATAGAACAGAACATGAACATAGACCTGTCTGGTTGCAAAGAAGGGCTCTTGCAATTTTTACTAGTCAATGTTTAGAGCTAGCCCTTAAAGGAGAAAGCTTTCTTACGAAAGTGCGATTCACCAGAAGAAACATTGACTTTAGTTTCCTCGAAATGTACTGAGCACTCATTAGTTAATTTGTACTGAGCATTAATTAGTTATTTTGGCAGAGTTCCGGTTCAGGGGTGCTATTTAGTCAACCACACTTGTCTAACTAGGATTTTTAGCAAATATATTTTTTGTGGCCTTGTATATTCTTTCTATTCTACTACTATTCTTTGTATCTCTTTTGCTTTCTAGTCTTTAATTACTTAATTGCTCTTAAGAAGAATTTGCATCATTCCAAAACGTGTTTTCTTATTCGCCCACATTGTTTGCAGAGTTTAAAGTTTACTTTGTTCTATTAAGCATCAAAATATTTTAAACATTACAAAAATATAATAATATTTAGAAGCTGTAAAATATTAATGATTTCCCAGGTGATGGACTAAAATATTGACATAATTCTCCATGTATAGATTCTGAACAAGATCATTAAAGATTATATTTTATCTCCTCCTTTGGAAAAATAAAGGCATATTACAGCCAAATAATCCCATTCTTAGAGCCTACATTTCAGGTGATTGAAAAATGTTTACCTATCACATTTTCTAAACAAAAGACAAAATCCAGAGCTATGTACTGTGTAAGAATTAAACCACTGGAACCATTGTAGCAAGGCACTCTGCTCTTCACTGCAGATGTCATGCCACTGTGTTTCTACTGTGGTGACATTTGACTAATGTGGGACCATTGAGATAAAAACATACTCCCAAATGTAAGTTTTTCCTTTTAATGTTAATGTATTTTCCAGCTCTTTCCTATCATTTATTGCTGAAAACTAAACACCAAATTTTCTTTACTTCTCTCCTAAGAGGACCTAATTTAAGTATATAATTATCTGAATATACATTATTCTTCTAATGTGAATATACAGTTAGTATCATAGAAACAAAATGGTTAAAGGCCTGTGAGAAGTCACCAAACTTATCAGCCTATTACAAAGAAGTTGACCTTGTCAACAATATAGGCAAAGAATTATCCACATTCTTTAAAAAAAAAAATCTACAGAAAAGAACAAGCAAACAAATCTGATTTATGAAGAACAATCCCTGAGAAATTTCTATAATTAATCTTTTTAAACCAGTTTATATCATAGGCTTTCGAAATATTTTCACCAAGGCTCACATTAAAACCAAACAGAACAAAATAAAAACAAACATATGAAACCCAACATATTATAAACCAGTTCTCTATCTCACGCACACACCTTCTTACTCTGCCACAAACACAAATTTTCTGTGTTGTATTCTAATATTTTCCCTTCTCTTGTTCTTCTACCATATCTCATTAATTTGATATAGTAACCATACAATTTGAAAATTAACTCTTTAACCCAGAGGCAGTAATTTCCTGGAATATGAGACATATCTGTTTACAGCTTGAATAGTGAATCTGATGCTTCATGGCAATCTTAGCATTTTCAGCTAACATATGAATATGCTCAATAAAAATGTTAAAAAAACACTTTTCTTACATTAATTTCTTTTGTACACATTACAACCTGAAATTTGTTTTTGGGTTTGCTTTGAAAAGTAACATTGAACTAGGAAAATGGTAACACAGGAAAAGTTGAAGTAGGATTGTTTTTGTGCCATGTCCTTTGAATAAGATTTACAAAACCATAGGTTTAACTTATTCAATCCAATAAAAATTAATTATCAATGAGTTGGGAGGATGACTGCTTATTTGAAGTTGCTCAGAGGTTATTTAACTGATAAACTCATCAAAACTTTTTGACATTGTTTACATACCTTTGTATATGTTCATTTCCTTAAAAAAGTACAAAACTAAAAGAAAAAATATTTCCAATTTTTTGTTAAAGAAAAATTTATTCATTACTTTCAAAGTTAGAGTTTTCCTATTTAAGTGACCTCTTTAAAAATAATTTTCTCAGGGATAATAACTCCAAAGATAACACGACAGCATTGGAATGTTTAACATTGTTATACCTATAATCTTTTAATGTTGAAATGCATTTTTGGATGTAATAGTCTATTTTCTATAAAACACAAAAATTATCCCTATATATGTAAAGGATTATTTTTGTCAGATTCATAACATCTCTTCAGAGATAAAAATTATTTGAAATGTATTAAAAATATAAAAGTGCTATTATAATTAAAAGTTGAATTAAGCTTTGCTTTTGAAACAGTTAATAAAGCACAGAAAACCATGACAAATCTGCCCCACCGCCCTGGACAAAAGGACCTGGGGATGACCCAACTTTTTATCGAGTATTGCCTTTTCAGATGTTCATTATGTACATGTTGATGGTCTGCAGGGGGAAAGATAGTGAGAAAGATTGAGCAGCCAGTAGTCTGAGTCCTCGCACCGTAGAAATGTGCCCGCTTGCCCACCAAGCAAACACTCTTGTTCTTGCCCACTCTGCCCTTTTGCCAATTCTGCCTCTGGTTTCTGATGATGTTAGAACTGTTTCACCCTCATTCTACCCAGTGTGACTCCATGCCTGTCTTAGGCAGTAGCTTTATCCAGTGAGACATGTCCCAGCTTCCATCATACATGCTCTCTGATGGAAAGGTGACTGAGTCAGAGGAAGCTCTTTAGGATACTCTCCCTAGCTTTGTTGCTAATCCAGGGCCAACAATCTTTGCCATGGATTATGTGAGAAGATCCATGCCACTGCCTTTCAAGAGCAAGCTGAAGAGATGAGGGCTTCTTCCCTCCCACTGTCAGTCTCTTGCCCCATCAGGTCCTGAGCAGCTGGGCCTGAGAGATTCAAAGGACCACCTGTCCTATCTCTTTGCACAGTAGAAGTCTAGGAGTTCCATCTGTGGTCCCTTTTCTGTAAATTTCTACCTCACCCTTCCTTCTATTCTGCCAGCTGTTTTACTTACTATTAGATTTGAACTATTTATGTAAGGAGATAATATGTAAATCCATCTATTATATATGTAGATAGATAGATAGATAGATAGATAGATAGATAGATAGATAGATAGACATATAGATAGATAAAACAAAGTTGCCATTATTAGTGTAAATAAAGTGTTATCCATTCTTTTTTTGTGAACATAAAAGTTCAATTATACAAATTATAAAACTAACTTTATGTGATTAATTTTATAACTGTCACTAAGGATCAATATGCTATTATGTTTTTCCATTCGCCATTTTCACTCAATAAGCCTTGCTGGTTTTTTTTTTCTTTTATCTTTCAATTTCCAGGTCAAGTTCTCATTTTCTCATGTTGTGTCAGCCTACCCTGATTGTTTTCTTGTTTTTTATACAGTTCTTGCTGATTAATTTTTTATTACCATCTTTGAGTACATGTTGTAATTAGCTAAGGTAACAATAATTAAGAATAGATCACTGTGAAAAATAATGAAATTATATTTGATGTTTTCCTCTCCTTTCTTAGAGCTGTCATTATTATTATTGCTAAATGTTAAGGCTCACTGTCTGAGCCTTTAATTAGGAAACTTCCCCCAAAGCTAATATTAGTCAACATTAAAACACATGGTGCTTCTCGAACTCCAGCATCAAAAGAAATCAATAATTTACCCTGAATGACATCACTACTCATCATCAGGCAGGAAATGTCTAGTTTTACTGCTCTCTGTGTGGATTGTGGCACTGAACTACTAAATCATGGTCACCTTAGGTTATATGCCTTTTTGTTTTTTTTAGAACAACACATTAAGCAATTCAGTTCAAATTATATGTCATTCTAATTGGAACTGGAGAGCAATTAACTTTTCTGTGGCAAAATGTCATGTACTTTTTTCTTTTTACTCATCAAAGGGAATTTTGTCAAGAGAAGACTAGAACTTCATATAAATTACAATTGTTGCTATTAATGGTCTCTGTTGTAATTAGCTTACGAACTACTTTAACTATGACTAAAGAACTAGGAAATTCAATAACTAGTTACTATTTTGCCACTTGACATAGTATCACTTCTCATGAGTCAAGATCAGTGCAAGTTCTAATACAAATAAATAGATTTTTCTCCATTATATAAAAAAGAGAAAAGTATAAGATGTCCTTTTTCTCACTCTAGCATCAGTTTCCTTAAACTCAGATTAATGAAAATGACTATGTTTATAAATTATAAATAATTATAGGACATAAGACAGCACCATAAGTCTCATACCACAGAACTAAATAACAGACAAGAAGTTGCATAAGCAGAATTTATATTATCTCCCTCCACATGCATAATTGGATACATTCCCTGGCTCTATTGTAAATTATAATTCAACATAATTCAGTTAAAAAACGGTAGATTTATCTATTTATTTCTCCTTCTTTTTCTCTGCCCATTTTCTTCTTTCAATGTAACATCAAAAAGTGCTGAATTATTGAATTTTGGTAACAAGCTAGAAAAATATCCAGGAGTTAGTAAATTGTCAAAAATAAAATATAAAATAAGGTATTATAGAAATGTGATAGAAAAGAACCATGAAATGTCGGACATTTTTGATAATCGAAGGGACATTTCAATTTAAAATTGAATATATACATGTGAAAAACAAAGTATGAGATTTTGTTGTACTGCTAAATATATAGGAGAAGCCCCGGATAAACTGATTTATAAAGTAACAGCATGTATATACATATATTACACAGAGGTCAAAGTCGGAACATACTTCAGTTCTCTGTTAAATATTATTTCATATTTATATCAAAACCCTCCACATTATCAACTTAACAAGTTACTATATAAGGAATATATGTGTTTTACAGCTGATAGTCTGATACTTAATTGGAATTATAGTTGCTGAGGTCCAGTATACAGTTAAACATTTTGAGACATATAATTTAATCTGTGTACTTTAAGAAAATATATGTAAAAACTTACATTCATTTATTTAATGAATACATATTAATCATTATCTTTGGCCAAGTTATGTGTAAGGGGTAGCAGTTAACAAAATGTCAAAATGCCTTACCCTTAGCAGGATGGATAGATATTTAATAATTTAATAATCAATTGAACAGTTTATATTTTGATTAGAAGTGTGATGCAGTATTTATCAGAGAAGTTTAAGTTTATGAAACAGTGTATAATAGGGATATGAAGTTATCCTAAAGGTCAGTGAAAAGCTCTCTTAAGAAGAGCTGATTTACTCTGAAAACTCAAGAAAGTGAAAGAGTTAACTTACAAAATGATAGTGATTAATTGAGTAAGGGAAGCACATGTGTGTACAAAAATCCTGGAAATACAAAGTTGAAAAGCAAAATCCCTGAGGAAGGAAAATATTCTATTTATTACAGGAATTGAATGAAAGTCAATATGGCAGTTGAATACCTGTAAGTTGCTGATAGTGTGATGCTGGAATAGACTAGAGAGACAGAAGCTAATTATTCAAGGGACCACAGGGCATGTTGATAATTTGTTCTTTATGCTAAGAACAATGTGGGGGAAAGTTTCATACTAGTCAGAGTTCTTCAGGCAGCTGACTTAAACACACCTCAAACTAAGTGTATGGAGAACGTATAGACTCACATTACTGAAAAGTCTATGATTTATATCTTATTGTGATAGATTGAATACACAAATGGTCAATAGCCAGACCATATATAAAAATAGAACTCTGCCCCATAACCTGCATCTACCTATCCAGGAAACCCTTTATTTAAAGTCACCAGCCCAGGAGGCCAGCCTGCAGTAAGTTTTGCAGACAGCCATATTGCTATCTCTACCGACAGTCTAGGACAATAATTCCTGTAATAACAGGCTCCTAACAGTCAAGACTTCATGAGTCACTAGCAACTTCCCTATTTTTTTGTGCCTGCTTCCAACTTAAAAACAACTAGGGATATCTAAATATGCACCCCAATGAATACCCTAGCCATTACAATTCTCTGCTATTAGTTAGCCTGCCTACATTTCCCTATGCCAACAGCCTCCAACTTGGGCATACTGAAGCCTTCCTTTTATCCCATTATAAAACTTTCCCACCTCTCTACCTACCTTTGAGTCTCTGCTGAAATGCAAGTGAAAGCTCTGACTACCTTGGTACGAGTTCAGAATAAATAAGTTTTGCTTGTTCTCATTTGATTGGTCTTTATTTCCACAACCAAATTAAAACACTCACAGAAGCTATTAGTCATCTCTCGCTCCTTCTTGCTATATATATCCAACTCCCAGGTCAACTTTCCTCTATTTTATTTTCTTTCTTAAGATAATGATGTCCACAAGCAAATCAAGGTTTATACCACGCTACAGAAGGAAATCGCAGAGAAAAACAAAAGTACGTATGGTATAGACAGATGTAGAAAAATGTCCAGGGCGAATCTAGTCCCATCTTAGAGTACAGGTCCATTTCTGCATCAATAATTGGTTCCAAGTGGGCGAGTTCATTGGATTTGTTACTGGATTCCATAAGATTACTTTGGGGCAGAATTGTCTAGTTGCACTTTTATTTTAGATAAACAACAAATACTTTAAAATACAATAATGGCCCATGGAATAATATATGAAAATATTTACTGTTTGACTCAGATTCAAATTACCTGGGCATCTTGTGTATTGTGTGGTAACCCTCCTGGTATGGCAGTGAAGGCAAAGCCTCCAGCCAGGTGTGAGGTTGTTCAGGGACACACCCAGAAAGAAAACATATTCAGCTGAAAACAGTAATAGATGCCACTAAATATTTTAAACTAAAACAACAAAAAATTAAGATAATTTGAAAAATATAAGCCTGTTTGTTATGTTGCTGGGAAATTAGAATAAATAAGAGAGTGTAGAATTATCCTAGTGCAGCCAATGAGATTGTACATAGGCGGTTTCAACTGGAATGATGGTACAGGTATTAAAACAAATACATTAGACATGGGTAATAGAATGAATAGAGGTTTGTAATTGTCCATTGTTAGTTAAAGAAAGTAAACTTTATAAGATTACAATTAAGCTGCTAGAATTTTAAAAAACTTAGCAGGTGTAATGGATTTAAGGTTACTTTGTAAATTTAATTTTATTTTTATTAATCAAATATAAACAATTCAAAAATAAAGCTTAAAGCAATGATATTTAATTCACCACATGACTGAAACATTATAATCACCACATGACTGAAAATAAATTTAATAAAATCTGGGTAAGATCTCTACACAGTAAGATATAAAGCTATTGAGAGTAGTTGTTGAATACCTGATTAACTACAGGCAAACACTCTATTGATTAGAATATAAATATGTAAAGTTGAAAATTTCCCCACATTTGTATATAAATATGTTGCAACCACAATTAAAATCCCCGCAAGTGTTTTTGTAAAAATGCCTAAGTTGGTTCTAAAATAAATATGGAAATACAAAGCGCCAAATATAGCCAAGGCAATCTTGGAAAGGCACATGGTAGTTGAACATACTTTACCTTATTCTAAGACATGTATTAAATACCTTCAGAGATTTGGCATTGATACAAGGATAAACAAAAAGACAGTGAAACAGAATTGAGTCTCAAAGCAGAAGAAAGTACATACGCCTAGTTATTTAAACCAAAACAGACTTGCAGAACAAGTTAACACCATTCTTTCCAATTAAGGGTTCTGGCTCAATAAAAGTTCATTAAAGAATATCTGTACGAAAAACATGAAAAAATAGGACCTTTCTTTCATCACAAAGTCAAGGATAACAAGCAGACTTACAGACTGTAGATGTATATGTGAAAGAAAAAAAGAAGGAAACAACTGATGGATAATAGATTAGTATATAACAATTACATTTGTGTTAGGAATGATTCTTAAATAGAACACAAAACATACTATGAATGAAATAATTTAGAAGTCTGACATATTAAAATTAAGAAATTCTCTATTAAAATATCACATTAGCAACTAAAGTTATATAAAACAGAATTTTAAAGACAGAAAATATTTGAAACACATATATCCAACAACAAGCTTATGCTAATACATTTTTAAGACCATAGAAAATGGAATGATGGAAAGTATTCTGTTTTAAGTGAAGTGATACAATAGTAACTCTAAGTAGACTGTAAAAAGTTATGAATGCATATCAAAATTCCTACAGCATCACAAAAATATATAAGCTTACATAACAAACAATAAATACATTAAAATTAAATTCTAAGAAACTCAATTCAAAAGAGATAGGTAAGTAGAAACAGAAGAGTAAAAATTAGAGTGAATAAATAGAACACAAATACTAAAAAGATAGACCTATATCCAATTATTTCAATAATTGTATTAAATGTTGCTGGACTAAATAATCCAGTTAGTTATTATTACATATTACACTCAGGTAGCACCAATGGCCTCCTTTTTTTCCATTACTTTTTTCCTTCCTTCAATATATTACAATGTTTGTAATGAAGATATTTATTTGGAACAACTGAAAAAAAAAATTATCCAGCCACTTATATTATTTCACTGTCTATAAAACAATTATTTATACAACTTTAAGCACAATGGAAAAGCAAAAAAACTTAAGTTTAAAAACTAAACAACACTTGCGTCAAACAGGCAGCATATATCCCCCAAATTCAAAGTCAATTGCTTCCTCCTCTGCAGTTATGCAAAAACTTGAGTGATTTACATTTTTGTTAGTCAAAATACAGTAAGCAAATAATGTACTTTGCTTAACAAAATACGATGTGGATGAGTAACAGAATTTTGTAGAGAATCACAAGAATCTAGAACTAATCATCATGTGATTATCATGAAACAGTTGTGAAGATAAGCCTGTCACTGGGCATAGAGCAATCTCATCTGTTCATCTAATCTGGAGAAAACCTCTTATTTGAATTTCTTCTCAAATTTTGTTCTTTTATATAGGAATTATATCTCCTATACTGATAATATAAACACTAATTTGTGCTGATTCTCCTGCAATTCCTTCTTCCTCTCTCCAAGTGCTTAGTGAACATCATCATTGTCAGACATAAACTAGGCCTTAAAATTCTTATTCAAACTTTGAATAAGTAATTATCTTCTTTAGGTAAAACACATAGTCTTTGAGATTTATCTCTTTGATGCTTTTGAAGATTCTTTATGGTGTAAAATATACATATACGTAAAAAAGGAACTGCTTTAGTTTGAATTTCTCAATGTTAGCTTCTCCAGATAAAAGACAAAGAAAAATGTATGACTACAGTCATACTTCAGAGATACTGCACGTTCTGGATGCAAAATCTTTGAAGTATGACTGTAGATAAAGCAGTAAAACAAATATTGCAATAAAGCAAATATTGCAATAATGATAGTCACACTTTTTTTGTTTCTCAGTGTATATAAAACTTAGGTTTACACTATACTGTAGTCTAGTAAGTGTGCAATAGCATTATTTTATGGCTAAAATATGCTAACAAGCATGGTCATCTGAGCCTTCAGTGAGTCCTGAATTTTTGTTGGTGGAGGACTTGTCTCAATGTCGATGACTACTGTCTAATAAGGATAGTGGTTGCTGAAGGTTGAAATGGCTGAGGTAATTTTTAAAATAAAACAATGAAGTTTGTCCCATTGACTGACTCTCTATTTCATGAAAAATATATCATGCACTGCTATTTAATAGCATTTTACCCAGAGTAAAACTTCTTTCAAAATTGGAGTCAATCCTCTCAAACCCTGCACTGCTTTATCAATGAAGTTTATGTAATATTCTAAATCCTTTGTTATCATTTTAACAATGTTCATAAAATCTTCATTGGTTAGATTCCATCTCAAGAAATCACTTTCTTTACTCACCCTTAATATGCAACTCCTTGTCATTTCAAGTTTCATAATGAGATTGCAGCAAATCGGGCACATTTTCAGGATCTAATTCCTAATTCCGGTTCTCTTGTTATTTCCACCACAATGCAGTCACTTTCTCCACTGAAGTCTGAACACCCCAAAGTCCTCCATGAAGGTTGGAATCAATTTCTTCCAAACTCCTGTCAATATTGATATTTTGAACTACACCTATGAATCACCAGTGTTCTTAATGGCATCTAGAATGGTGAATCTGTTCCAGAAAATTTTCGATTTACTTTTCCTAAATCTGTCAGAGGAATCACTATCTATGGCAGCCATAGTCATATGAAATGTCTTTCTATAATAAAACTTGAACATCAAAATTACTCCTTGATCCATGAGCTATGGAATAACTGGGGTGTGAGCTGGCATGAAAACAGCACTGACCTCCTTGTGCATCTCCAACAGAGCTCTTACGGGACCAGGTGATGTGAATGAACAATAATATTTTGAAAGGAATCTTTTATTTGGGGCTGCAGCTCTCGAAATATTTAGTCAACCATGCTGTAGATCAATGTGCTGTTATCCAGACATGGCTCTTCCATTTTAGAGCACAGGCAGAGTAGATTTATCATAATTCCCTTTTTAAAAATTACATTTTAGATTGAGGGGGTACGTACACTTGTTGTTCACCTGAGTATATTGCATAATTCTGAGGTTCAGGATACAAATGACCCTGTCACCCAGGTACTGAGCATAGGACTCAATAGATGATAGTTTTTCAAGCCTCTTTATCCCTCTTTCCCCTCCCTCCTCTACTAGTCCCCAGCTTCTATTGTTCCCATCTTTATGTAGATGAGTATTCAATCTTTAGCTCCAACTTATGAGAACATGCAGTATTTGCTTTTCTTTTCCTGTGTTAATTTGCTTAGGATAATGGTCTCCAGCTGCATCCATCTTGCTGGCAAGAATGTGATCTCATTCTTTTTTATGGCTGCATTGTATTCCATGGTGGTATGTACCACATGCGCTTTTCACAGTCCACTGTTTATTGGCATCAAGATCGAATCCATGTCTTTGTTATTGTGAGTAGTGCTATGATGAACATATGAGTGCAGAATCTTTTTGTTAGAAAGAAGTGTTTTATTTTGACTATATACCTGGTAATGGGATTGCTGTGTTAAATGGCAGTTTTAACTTTCTGAGAAATCTCCAAACTGCTTTCCAAAATGGCTGGATTAATTTACCTTCCCACTGGCAGTGTATAAGCATTCCCTTTACCCCACAGCATTGCCAACATCTATTGTTTTTTGACTTTGTAGTAATAGCTATTCTGACTGGTGTGACATGGTATCTCATTGTGGTTTTGAATTGAGTGTCTTTGATAATTAGTGACATGGAGCATTTTTTCATATTTGTTGGCTGCTTGTTTATCTTCCTTTGAAAAGTGTCTGTTCAGTTTTTTTAGTCCATTTTTTTAATGGAGTCATTTAGGTTTTGCTTATTGGTTCGTTATGAATCGTGGATATTAGGCCTTTATTGAATGTGTATTTTGCAAGTATTTTCTTTTTCATTTTGCTAGGTTGTCTGCTTACTCTACTGATAGCTTCCCTTGCTGTGCAGAAGCTCTTTAGTTTAATTAGGTCCCGCTTGTCAATTTTTGTTTTTGTTGCAATTGGTTTTGAGGAATTAGTCATAAATTCTTTCTCAAGACTTATGTCCAGAATGGTGTTTTTCTTAGATTTTCTTATAGGATTCTTATAGTTTGAGGTCTTACATTAAATCTTTAATCTATCTTGAATTAATTGTTGTATATGGTAACAAGAAGGGTTCTAGTTTCATTCTTCTGCATGAGGCTAGCCAGCTGAACCAGAATCACTTATTGAATAGAAAATACTTTCCCCATTGCTTATTTTTTGTTAGCTTTCTTAAAAATCAGATGGCCATAGATGTGTGGCTTTATTTCTGGGTTCTCTATTCTGTTCCATTGGTCTATGTGTCTGTTTTTGTACCAGTACCATGCTGTTTGGGTTACTGTTGCCTTGTAGTGTAGTTTGAAGTCAGGTAATGTGATGCTTCCAACTTTGTTCTTTTTGCTTAGGATGGCATTGACTACATGAGATAATTTTTTATTTCATACAAACTTTAAAATAGTATTTTCCAGTTTTGTGAAAATGATTTTGGTAGTTTGATAGGAATAGCTTTGTATCTGTAGATTCCTTTGGGCAGTTTAACCATTTTAATGATACTGATTTGTTTATGGCACTTTTTATTTCCTTTAGGAGTGTTTTGTAGTTATCCTCATAGAATATTTTATGTCCTTGGTTAGATGTATTCTGAGGTATTTTATTTGTGTGTGTGTGGCTATTGTAAATGAGACTGTGTTCCTGACTGGGCTCTCAGTTTGAATGTTATTGGTGTATAGAAAAGTTACTAATTTTTATACATTGGTTTTATATCCTGAAACTTTACTGAACGTTGTTTATCAGTTTCAGGAGTCTTTTGATGGAGACTTTAGGGTTTTCTAGTTATAGAATCTTTTCATCCATGAACAGAGACACTTTGACTTCTTCTCTTCCTATTTCAATGCCTTTTATTTATATTTGTTGCCTGATTGCTCTGGCTAGCACATCCAGTACTATTTTAAATAGGAGTGATGAGATGGACATCCTTGTCTTGTTTCAGTCTTCAAGAGGAACACTTCCCAGTTCTGCCTGTTCAGTCTGATGTTGACTGTGGTTTTGTTGTAGACGGCTCATTATTTTAAGGAATGTTTCTTGGATGTTTAGTGTGTTGAGAGCTTTTATCATAAGGGAATGTTGGATTTCTTAAAAGCTTTTTTTTTTCTGTGTCTATTGAGATGATCATATGGTTTTTGTTTATAATTGTTTTTATGTGATGAATCACATTTATTGATTTCTGTATGTTAAACCAACTTTGCAACCCAGGAATGAAGCCCACTTGTTCTTGGTGAATAAGTTTTGATATGTTGTTTGCATTTGATTTGCTAGTTATTTTGTAGAGAATTTTTGTATCTATATTCATCAGAGATATTTGCCTGTAATTGTCTTATTTTTGTGGGTGATTGCCAGGCTTTGGTATCAGAGTGATGCTTGCTTTCTAGAATGAATTAGAGAGAAGTCCCTCCTCCTCAATTCTTTAGAATAGTTTCAGTATAGATTATGTCAGATATTCTTTGTAAATCTGGAAGAATATGATGGTGAATCCCTCTTTGTCTGTTTTTTTTTTTTTTTGGTTGATTTTTTTTTTATTACTGATTGAATTTTAGAACTCAATATTGGTCTGTTCAGTGTTTCAATTTCTTCTTAATTCAATCTTTGAAGATTGTATGTTTCAGGAATTTATATATTTTCTCTAGATTTTCTAATTTGTGTTCATAGAGGGGTCCATAACAATCTCTGAGGAATATTTTCATTTCTATGAGATTGCTTGTAATGCCACTTTTGTTGTTTCTGATTATCCTTATTTGGATCTCTGTTTTTTTCTTTGATAATTTAGTTAGTGGTCTATCAATATTGTTTATTATTTTAAAAATGGCCTTTGCTTTTGTTCATTTTTTGTATGGATTTTTGCGTTTCAATTTCATTCAGTTCTCTCCTTAGTTTAATTTTCTCCTGCTAGCATTGGCGATAGTTTATTCTTATTTTGTGTCATATTTTATCATTAGTTTGAGATTTTTCTAGTTTTTTGAGTAGGTATTTGGCACTGTAAACTTTTCTCTTGACAATGCTTTTGCTGAATTCCAGACATTTTGATGTGTTGTGTCTCTCTTTTCATTTACTTCAAAGATTGTTTTTTAATTTCTGGATTAACGTTTTGTTTACCTTGAAGTCATTCAGAAGCAAGATGTTCGATTTCCATGTAATTTTGTATTTTTCAGGGATATTTTTGGTACTGTTTTCTATTTTTACTCCACTGTTGTCTGAGACTATGGTTGGTATGATTTCAAATTTTTTGAATTTATTGAGACTTGCTTTAAGATCAAGTAGTGTGGTCAATCTTGGAGTATGCTCTGTGTATAATAGAGAATAACATACATTATGTGGTTGACAGGTGAAGTATTCTATTGATGTCTATTCTGCCCAATTTGTCAAGTGTCAGATTTACATACAGAATTTCTTTGCTAGCTTCCTGTCTAATACTGTCAGTCAGGTGTTGAAGTCTTCCACTACGCTTGTGTGGTTGTCAAGTCTTCCATAGGTTTAGAAGTTCTTCCTTTATGAATCTGGGTGCTTCAGTATTGGAAGTGTATATATTTAGGAAAGTTAAGTCTTCTTTTTACATTGAACCTTTATCATTATGTAGTAGTCTTTTTTATTCTTTATTTTGCTGTTGTTGGTTTAAACTCTTTTGTATGTGATATAAAAATTAGAGACTCTGCTCTTTTTTGTTTTCCATTTGTATGGTAGGTCTTTCTCCAACCCTTTACTTTGAGCCTATGGGTGTCCTTACTTGTGAAATTGGTCTTCTGAAGACAGCAGATGGATGGGTCTTATTTTTTTATCCAGCTTGCCACAGTGTGCTTTTTTTTTTTTTTTTTTTTTTTTGAGACTGAGTCTTGCTCTGTCACCCAGACAAGTGCAGTGGCGCAATCTCGGCTCACTGCAGCCTCTGTCTCCCGGGTTCATGCAATTCTCCTGCTAATTTATGTATTTGTAGTAGAGACGAGGTTTCGCCTTGTTGGCCAGGCTGGTCTCGAACTCCTGACCTCAGGTGATCTGCCCACCTCGACCTCCCAAAGTGCTGGAATTACAGACATGAGCCACCGTGTTTGGCCCCACTCTGTGACTTTTAAGTAGGGGCATTTAGACCATTTACATTCAGAGTTAATATTGATATGTGAGGTTTTGATCCTATTGTGAAGTTTTTAGCTGCTTGCTTTGTAATTTCTAGTAAAAATATGGAACTAATTTGTGAATCATCCTTGCTCAGGGGTCATACTAATCTTCTATGTATCATTTCAATTTTGTTATATGTGCTGCTGAAACGAGCATGATTTAGCATAATTCTTAAAAGCCGTAGGATTTTTGAAATGGTAAATAAGCATTGGATTCAAATTTAAGTCACCAGCTGCATTAGATCCTAATAAGAGAATCAGCCTGCTTTTTGAAGTTTTGAAGTGAGGCACTGAGTCTTCCTCCCTAACTATGAAAGTCTTAGATGGCCATCTTCTTTCAATATAAGGCTGCTTTGTCTACACTGAAAATTTGTTATTTAGTGTAGCCACCTTCATTCATTATCTCATGTATTTTGTATAACTTGTTGCAGTTTCTATATCAGCACTTTCTATCTCACCTTGCATTTTACGTTACAGAGATGGCTTCATTCATTAAACCTCATGAACCAACTTCTGCTAACTTCATTTGTGTGTGTGTGTGTGTGTGTGTGTGTGTGTGTGTGTGTGTGTGTGTGTAGGCAGCTTTCTTACCTTTCTAGGCCTTCATAAAATTGAAAAAAGTTAACCCTGGCTTTGGATTAGGCTTTGGCTTGAGGGAATGTTGTGCCTGGTTAGAGCTTTTATCCAGACCCCTAAATCTTTCTCCATATCAGCGATAAGGCAATTACACTTTATCATTCATATGTCCATGTAAGTAGCAATTTTAATTACCTTTCAAAACCTTTGCCATTGCATTTACAACATGACTAACTGTTTAGCACATCCTTTCAGCCTGTCTCAGTTTTCAACATGCCTTCCTTGCTAACATTAATCATGTTCACTTTTGATTTAAAATGTGATTAACTATGACTCCTCCTCTCATTTAAACACTTAAAAGCTATTGTAGTTTTTTTCATTCCAACATCTTGTAAATCATGCAATTCATTGCTTCATATTGTCCATATTTTGTCTTGTTTTATTTCTTAAAATTGCAGGCTTTTTAAATATTTGAGAATAAGATGTAACTTTTTCTTTAGTGAAAATCTCTCAATATAGCCAAAAGTACTTTCTGGCTTAATAGCATATGCAAAAGTTACAGAGTACACTTCTTACTTACCATTGCTTTGTTTCTGCAAGTAATGAATTAAAAGAAATTCTAGGATAGATAGAGTTACATCTTCAACAATAATAAAAATATTCAAATATTGTAAAGTATAAATATAATACTTTTTGTTTTGGTTTGTTTCATTTTGACTGACTGGGCATTTGTGAGGGACAGGTGCCACTCCCACACCAGGCTCAGAGCCATGGGTCAGACATTTTACCTAGGTGGAAAGAAAGATCATAAAACAGAGAAATCACAAGCAATTTTCAAAGGAATTGACTTTATTACCAAGACACAGTGGTGAAGCTTGAGATTAAGAATGCTTTCAAAAGTAAGGGAGGTCATCATAAAAAGTAATTAAGAGTAAACTGGACATTATATCATTGATATAAGTTAACTATAAGACAGCTAAATTTTCAGGGAGAGGAAAGAATAGACATTTGAGAAGAGCCCTCCTAGAGTCACAACAAATCTCAAGCACTGACCATAAAAACATATTCCTACAAGGACTCCAAAATTAATTGGATCAGTCTATGGAGCAATTTATATCTCAGGCATATTTAAAGCAATAGGGTGATTAGTAATTGATTAGCTTTGCCTGCCAGATAAATATGGTTGGTTTAGGAGACCAGCCAAAAGAGCACTACCACAACAATTGTCACTTAGGGTGAGTGTGCATTCCCGTCTTCTCCCTCAGATGAGCAAAATCAGGTTTCATGCTATAGGAAATAGACTTTATCAATGTAATCCAGCATGTCAATAACGAATAAATAAGCAAACAATAAATTTCAGAACAGGAGAGATGAGTACACTGGGTTACTGCAATATATTATCAAACATGTCCAGTAACCAATCCAAAAAAAGTGAATCATGCAAAGAAACAGGAGAGTCTGACTCATATATTTGGTGGGTTGGAAAGAAGCAACAACAGAAATTGCCTGTGAGATTGACTAGATGTCTTCTTTAATAAAAAAAACTTCAAAATAACCACTACAAATATGTTTAAACAAGAAGCAAACCTCATTTTTCAAAATAAAAAATGATGATCACATTTCATCTAATATAGGATATGAATAAACACATAATTATTTTTTAAAAGGTCCAAATGGAAATTTTGTATTTGAAAATACAATAACTGAAACTAGATGGGTTTAACAGTAGGTATGAACTAGCAGAAAAGAAATGAAAAAGTTTGAAGGTATGTTGATGTATATTTTAAAATCAGAACTCAAAAGAGAAAAAAAGAATGAAGAAAAATAAACAAGAGAAATATGGGGCAACACTAACATGCCACTGTATATATCATAGTACTTCCAAAAGGAGAAAAGAGAGACAATCGAGTAAGAAACCCAAATATCTGAAGAAAACTGGAAATGGAATTTCTCAACATTGAAAAAACATTTATTTATACTCTAAGAATCTTACCAAATTTTTAGTATGTTAAGAACAAAGAGGTCCATACCATGGGCACATCATACTAAAAATGCTAAAAGCAATAATAAAGAGAAAATGTGAAAGTAGTAAGCAAAAAATGACTCAAATCTGACAAGGAAATTCTAATAAGAATAACAGCTGACTTTTTATCTAAAGTAATGGATGCCACAAAACAATGAGACAATGTATTTAATATACTGACAGAAAAATATGTCAACCAAGTATTCTAGTTCCATCAAAACTATAATTCAAAAATAAAAGCAAAATAGAAGACATTTTCAGTTACATTAAAACTTAAGATAATTTATTGTTAGCAGAAGAAATACTAAAGGATATTATTAAGGTGGAAGGCACGTAAACTGCCAAAATTCAAATTTACACACGTGCACCAACAAAGAGAAGCAGTAAAGGTAATGAGGCAATCAAAAAAGATGACAATATTATTGCATATTTTTATCATATGTGATTTAAAATAAATTGTATAAAAGAATATGCATATTTTATTTTGGTATCAATAGCATTAAAGGTATAAATAAATATGACAAGTTAGTATCTCAAATTTATAGGAATAAGTAAAGAAAAACTGACAAGAAATGGGGAAAGGATTCCCTATTTAATAAATGGTGCTGAGAAAACTGGCTAGCCATATGTAGAAAGCTGAAACTGGATCCCTTCCTTATACCTTATACAAAAATTAATTCAAGATGGATTAAAGACTTACATGTTAGACCTAAAACCATAAAAACCCTAGAAGAAAACCTAGGCAATACCATTCAAGACATAGGCGTGGGCAAGGACTTCATGTCTAAAACACCAAAAGCAATGGCAACAAAAGCCAAAATTGACAAATGGGATCTAATTAAAATAAAGAGGTTCTGCACAGCAAAAGAAACTACCATCAGAGTGAACAGGCAACCTACAGAATGGGAGAAAATTTTTGCAACCTACTCATCTGACAAAGGGCTAATATCCAGAATCTACAATGAATTCAAACAAATTTACAAGAAAAAAACCAACAACCCCATCAAAAAGTGGGCGAAGGACATGAACAGACACTTCTCAAAAGAAGACATTTATGCAGACAAAAAACACATGAGAAAATGCTCATCATCACTGGCCATCAGAGAAATGCAAATCAAAACCGCAGTGAGATACCATCTCACACCAGTTAGAATGGCCATCATTAAAAAGTCAGGAAACAACAGGTGCTGGAGAGGATGT
The DNA here is from genome assembly GCF_009828535.3 of Hylobates moloch. Lineage (NCBI taxonomy): Eukaryota > Metazoa > Chordata > Mammalia > Primates > Hylobatidae > Hylobates > Hylobates moloch. The sequence goes on from NW_026652279.1 coordinate 144,462,271, forward strand.
GGAGAAATAGGAACACTTTTACACTGTTGGTGGGACTGTAAACTAGTTCAACCATTGTGGAAGTCAGTGTGGCGATTCCTCAGGGATCTAGAACCAGAAATACCATTTGACCCAGCCATCCCATTACTGGGTATATACCCAAAGGACTATAAATCATGCTGCTATAAAGACACATGCACACGTATGTTTATTGCAGCATTATTCACAATAGCAAAGACTTGGAACCGACCCAAATGTCCAACAACGATAGACTGGATTAAGAAAATGTGGCACATATACACCATGGAATTCTATGCAGCCATAAAAAATGATGAGTTCATGTCCTTTGTAGGGACATGGATGAAACTGGAAGACATCATTCTCAGTAAACTATCGCAAGGACAAAAAACCAAACACCGCATGTTCTCACTATAGGTGGGAATTGAACAATGAGAACTCATGGACACAGGTTGGGGAACATCACACTCTGGGGACTGTTGTGGGGTGGGGGGAGGGGGGAGGGACAGCATTAGGAGATATACCTAATGCTAAATGACGAGTTAATGGGTGCAGCAAATCAACATGGCACATGGATACATAAGTAACCAACCTACACATTGTGCACATGTACCCTAAAACCTAAAGTATAATAATAAAAAAAATAAAAAATAAAAACTGAAATGGTAAACAAGAAGATTAATAATATAAACATTATAAATATATACTACTGTCTTTTCTGTAATGAAAACAAATGTGTATTTAGTTAAACAGAGGTATAACAGTTTGAATTAAAACAATATATTGTTGGGTTTGTAACATGCATATAATACATAATAATAATACCCTAAAAGGAGTGTATAAAGTCATACAAAATAAATGCTTCCATACATCACTGGAATTTAATTAATATAAAACTAAAACAGATTGTGTTAAGAACTACATGATAAGTCCTAGAGCAACAACTAAGTATGCATGTGTATATGTAAATATATATATTTTATATATACATATATATATATATATATAAATAATAGCTACTGCCAAATGGGTTTCTGATGTACCTTTAACAATTATATTCCTGGAACCCTTAAAACAGTAATCCAGTTATTTCACGTATTTTTTAATGCGTTATTCAGAGTTGTATATTAATTTTAGCAGTATATAGATATACACACATATACATATACACATACACATTTAGTGGTTGCTCTAGAACATATATATAATATATGTACATGTATAATAAATTATTTTTAAGTAGGAGGGATTCTCCTACTTTTCAGAGTATATTCCTGTTGTTTTTATTTGTTTTTCAAATAACACTACAAAACAGAATATGGAAAAACACCTCATTCTGAAGCACTAAAATTTTATCATAGCTCCATATTTATGACTTCCATAAGAATTGCTCTTCACGATAGTGGCCCAGCAAATCGCATTTACTGAGGGAAAAATTATGCCTTGAAGATAAATCTCAATATCTATTTTAGAACACAGGGACTGTTTTTATTCTTCATATATCTTATTTTACAAGCTTCGAAATTTATTATCAATAAAAACCTACTAGAACGGCTTAAATTAATATACAACTCTGAATAATGGGTTGAAAAATATGGAAATAGCTGGATTACTCTGTTAAGGGTTCTGGGAATATAACTGTTAAAGGTATGTTGGAAAGCCTTTTTGCAGTAACTATTGAAAGCTAACATATTTATAACCTACAGCCCACAAAATCACTCACAGAGACATAGCTAAGAGAAATTCATAAATATGTGCAGAAAAAATATGTACAGGAATGTTAACAGCAATATTTATAAGGTCTCAAACTGGAAACAATTCAAATTCCTATCAACCTTAAAATAGGAATAAAAAAATAACTAAAGTTTATTCCTATAATTACATGTTGTTTTGATATATTAAAAAGTTAGATGAATCTCACACATAATATTGCCTGAGCAACACCAGATACAAAGGAACATCTTGGGGTTACCAGATTTACAATAAAATAAGATAATGATATTGAGGGTAGGTAATGACTGAGATGGGGAGATGTCAACAAGTACAGGGTGAATAGAAAAGTAATAGGTGTGCATGAGTGCCTTAGTTTTGTAAAATTTATTTTACTGCACACTTAAGATATGTGTACTTTATAAAGTTTATGTTATACTTAAAAAATAACTTTTAAGAATACAAAATGTTATTTCTACTAGGTATACTAGTACCTTTTCATGTAATTTATAATTATTCTTAATATTGATATTGATATTTTTACTATGAGAAGTATTAAGAGAAAAGTGGTGTTCAGAGACAGTCTTTTATATGGAAAGACATTTAAGGGATAAAGGTTAGTGACTAGTAAAAAATATTGTTAAGAAATAAAATCAGCACAAAGCAAGCATTCTGTTCAGCTAACTTATTATATTTATACTATAACCATAAAAATTATGTAAATTAAGCACACAGTAAATAAAGAGCATCCTATATAATTTAGTAAACTACACAATCAGGAAAAAATAGGGAGGAAGAAAAGTTTTTTTGTCCCATTATTCTCAATACAAGTAAGTACTTGTTAAGAACCTCCTCTTTTATTGTATTATACCTATTCTAGGTGCTAGAAAGACAAGTATTTTTAAAATTGTTTTATCCTATCTCTCAGCCCCTGGCTGTACCATATTCATATCTTATAGATTTCATCTCCATTTCTATTTTTCAGCTTTATCTTTCAGGATATCATGGTGGTTATATCTATGGGTAAGAAACTGTTTCACGATACCCACACTTTTGAGATGTATTTTTCTCCTCTAATGAAATTCTTTTCTTCTTTACTAACTGGCCACCACTTCCCTATATTTCCTTGAGAGACAAGGATCTCTGCTATTTCTAAAACACCCCTGCAATAAAATAAGAATTTTTGGACCTACATGCAGAATCTATGAAATTACACACCAGGAAATCATGCTGGGCCCTGACAGAGTATGTTTATATCGATATCAGCATAGCTTGGTTTTCTGGCTCCACAGATCCTAGATCATCACACGTTTGTGCATGTCCCTAAAGCTATTGACTCCGTATTTAATCCTTCTTTATGAGTAGGCTTAGCCCTTTAAAGTAAAGGTAAAAGCAGAAGGTCTTTCTGAGTTAAAGGCTATGTAGATACTCTGAGCCCCATAGAGCAGCGGTCCCCAACCTTTTTGGCACCAGGGACTACTTTCACGGAAGAAAATTTTTTCATAGACCTCTGGCTAGGGGATAGTGGGGGATGATTTAAGTGCATTACATTTACTGTGCACGTTATTTCTATTATTATTACACTGTAATTAATTACACAACTCACCATAATCTAGAATCAGTGGGAGGCCTGGGACTGTTCAAGCCTTAGATTCTTTGTTTTTTTTTTTTTTTTTTTTTTTTTTTTGAGACGGAGTCTTGCTCTGTCACCCAGGCTAGAGTGCAGTGGCACAATCTCAGCTCACTGCAAGCTCCGCTTCCCGGGTTCACGCCATTCTCCTGCCTCAGCCTCTCCGAGTAGCTGGGACTACAGGCGCCCGCCACCACGCCCGGCTAATTTTTTGTATTTTTAGTAGAGATGGGGTTTCACCGTGGTCTCGATCTCCTGACCTCAGGATTCAAGCCTTGGATTCTTATAAGGAGTGTGTGCAACCTAGATCCCTGGCATTCATAGTTAACAACAGGATTTATATTCCTTTCAGAATCTAATGCCACTGCTGATCTGAGAGGAGGTGAAGCCCAGGTGGTAGTTTGAGCAATGGAGAGCCACTGCAAATACAGATGAAACTTCCCTTGCTTTCCTGTTGTTCACCTCCTGCAGTGTGGCTCTGTTAATAACAGGCCAAGGACTGAGACCTGTCTGTGGCCTAGGGGCTTGGGACTCCTGCCCTACAGAATATATTGGGAGAGGGAGCATCCATGGTTTCCCATCTGTGCATTTCTGATATCTGAGTATGGTGATCCAAAACGTGCATATTTGAAAGTTAATCATCAATGTGATAAAATTAAGAGGTGGAACCCTTAGGAGAACTATAGCCCTCATGAATGGAATTAGTTCCCATATAAAAGAGGTGTGAGGAAGCTGTTCTCCACTCCTGCCCCTTTGCCCTTCTGTCTCTTCTGACCCATGAAGATGCAACAAGAGGTGCCATCCTGGAAGCACAGATGGAGCTCTCACCAGACATTGAACCCGCCAGTGACTTGATCTTAGAATTCCCAACTTCTAGAGCTGTGAGACATTAATTTCTATTATTTATAAATTGTTTCAGTCTTGGGTATTTTATTATAGTAGCACAAACAGACTAAGACACTGAGGTTTTACTTATAGAAAAAGAAACATGAGAAGCCTAAATGAGAACACCTGGTCACACAATTACATGATGCAGTATCTAGCACACTGATGAAAGCCCTTACAATGCAGGAGAAGCCTGGGAACAGCATGACTTGGAAGATCTGTCTTGCCCCACAGGTTCAAGCCAACACATTTAAGAACATAAGTCCTTTTCCTACTCTATAGGAGAATATGATACTATGTAGAAAATCTCCACTGAACCATTTCTTTTCATATCTTCTGCTATTGTACAACTCACCAGGTCATATGTAGCTATTGATCAAATTACAGTTGTCTTTTTTTGCGTGCAGTTTTTTACTTCGTAATTTTATTATCACCAAGTGTGGATTTTATTGCTAAGAAAATAAGAAGTAAAATATGATCGCTTGGACAAGGCTTTAATTCTATCTGATAGAAATAACGTTAGGACCTTAGCAACCCACATTTGTGTGTTGAAAACAAAACAACTAAATGACCCCACACTTCTTCCTAGTTTCTACCTCAGTCTTATTCTCTCTCTCTCCTTAAACCACTTTGCTGCTTTCTGTCTTGTTGATCTGTAACAACTTCTTTTAAAAATTGTTCTTTAAATCTTTTCATTTTCACTAGATAAATGTAATGTCTTTCCCACCTTCATATTGCTTATATTCCTTATGTCACAAATAATTATCTTTCAGCAACAGCAATTTTATGTCATATTCTATTCTTAAGTTATACTTATTTTTAATATGAAATTTTATCTTGAAAAGTAAAACGCCTGAAAAGCAAATATGTGCTTTAAAACCAAATACGTTTTAAAAATGAGTAGTCATACCATATTCGGCCATTCAGTGGTTTACACGAACACGCTCAAATGGAATAAAACAAATTCTACGTGGTCTTTCAGTCAAACTAGCTACAGGATTGTGGCTCACATTAGCTTTTGATTTATGTTTGTCTATAATTGTGATTCATTGTGGATTTCATCCAGTTGGGGAAAGCTGACTGCACTGGCATTTTCAGGCACTGTGGTTCTCTTCCATGAAAGTAATTTTCCATATCCCTACTATAATTAAGCACAACACTTCATGTGAATTAGAGGAAATGTTTATTTCTTTCAGGCTCATACTGAGTTGAAGGGCACCATTCTGGACACTGCAATGTTAACTAGAGTTTTCATAAATACTGAGACAGTGAAATGGCCATGTCTTTTCTAGAAAATACTCTAGCTCAGTGTAGTGATGGGACTATATCAACATAACCAAGGATGTATGACGACGGCTAATTATTTCAACACATGTAGAAAGATCCAAAAACTATATAACCAACTCACAAATTTTCTTCTCTGCTCATGAATTTTATAAATATATTATTGCAAAAATCTTCTAAAAATTGTACTTTCATAAAAAGAGATTTCAGTAACATCTTATATGATACCATTTATCTTTCTAGGGTTCTTTTTGTTCGATTTATCTCTTTATTTTTATCACAGTCCCGCTTAGCTTATTATCTGACCTTGGCATCACACCCAAGCCCTAAATCAAAGCATTTTACCACTCTCTATTTTTGCCAAAGAAGATCCTGAACTTTTATTATGCAAGCAATAACTATTTCATTTCTGTGACTTCTTATCATTTCTTTAGCCATATCATAAAGAAGTATAATTTTATGTTGACAAAGAAAGTTCTATTATACTTTTTTGAAGAAACATGGTGAACAAGTTGAATAAGACCTCTTATTTTTTATACTCCTAAACATTTGTTTAACAACTTTAACAACATTTTTAAAACATTTTTTAAAAATAGTACTAAATAATAGTTTTTTTCCAGTTCCATGAAGAAAGTCAATGGTAGCTTGATTAGGATAGCATTGAATCTATAAATTGCTTTGGGCAGCATAGTCATTTTCACAATATTGATTATTCTTATCCATGAGCATAGAATGCTAGTTTTTTTAAAAGATCAATAAAATAGACCACTAGCCAGACTAATAAAGAAGAAAAAAGAGAAGAATCAAATAGATGCAATAAAAAATGATAGAGGGGATATCACTACCGATCCCACAGAAATACAAACAACCATCAGACAATACTATAAACACCTCTATGTAAATAAAGTAGAGAATCTAGAAGAAATGGATACATTCCTGGAAACATACACCCTCCCAAGACTAAACCAGGAAGAAGTTGAATCCCTGAATAGACGAATAATGAGTTCTGAAATTGAGGCAGTAATTAATAGCCTACCAACCAAAAAATGTCCAGGACCAGATGGATTCACAGCCGAATTCTACCAGAGGTACAAACAGGAGCTGGTATCATTCCTTCTGAAACTATTCCAAGCAATAGAAAAAGAGAGAATCCTCCCTAACTTATTTATGAGGCTAGCATCACCCTGATACCAAAATCTGGCAGAGACACAACAAAAAAAGAAAATTTTAGGCCAATATCCCTGATGAACATCAATGTGAAAATCCTCACTAAAATATTGGAAAATACAGCAGCATATCAAAAACTTATCCACTATGAGCAAGCTGACTTCATCCCTGGGATGCCAGGCTAGTTCAACATATGCAAGTCTGTAAACATAATCCATCACATAAAAAGAACCAATGGCAAAAACCACATGATTATCTCAATAGATGCAGAAAAGGCCTTTGACAAAATTCAACAGTGCTTCATGCTAAAAACTCTCAAAAAACCAGGTATTGATGGAACGTATCTCAAAATAATAAGAGCTATTTATGACAAACCCACAGCCAATATGATACTGAATGGGCAAAAGCTGGAAGCATTCCCTTTGAAAATTGAGACAAGGTTTTGACCAGCTTCTGAATTTATTGATTTTTTGAAGGGTTCTCTATCTCTTTCAGTTCTGCTCTGATTTTAGTTATTTCTTGTCTTCTGCTAGTTTTTGAATTTATTTGCTCTTGCTTCTCTGGTTCTTTTAATTGTGATGTTAGGGTGTCAATTTTAGATATTTCCTGCTTTCTCTTGTGTGGACATTTAGTGCCATAAATGTCCCTCTATACACTGCTTTAAATGAGTCCCAGAGATTCTGGTTTGTTGTGTCTTTGTTCTCACTGGTTTCAAAGAACATCTTTATTTCTGCCTTAATTTCATTTTTTATCCAGTAGTCATTCAGGAGCAGGCTGTTCAGTTTCCATGTAGTTGTGCGGTTTTGAATAAGTTTCTTAATGCTGAGTTCTAATTTGATTGCACTGTGGTCTGAGAGACGGTTTGTTATGATTTCTGTTCTTTTGCATTTGCTGAGTGTTTTACTTCCAATTTTGTGGTCAATTTTAGAACAAGTGCGATGTGGTGCTGAGAAAAATGTATATTCTGTTGACGTGGGGTGGAGAGTTCTGTAGATGTCTATTAGGTCCATTTAGTCCAGAGCTGAGTTTAAGTCCTGGATATCCTTGTTATTTTTCTGTCTCATTGATCTGTCTAATATTAACAGTGGGGTGTTAAAGTCTCCCACTATTATTGTGAGGGAGTCTAAGTCTCTTTGTAGGTCTCTAAGAACTTGCTTTATGAATCTGGGTGCTCCTGTATTGGGTGCATATATATTTAGGATAGTTAGCTCTTCTTCTTGCATTGATCCCTTTACCATTACGTAATGCCCTTCTTTGTCTCTTTTGACCTTTATTGGTTTAAAATCTGTTTTATCAGAGACTAGGATTGCAATCTCTGCTTTGTTTTGCTTTTCATTTGCTTGGTAAATCTACCTCCATCCCTTTATTTTGAGCCTATGTGTGTCTTTGCAAGTGAGATAGGTCTCCTGAATATAGCACAAAATGGGTCTTGACTCTTTATCCAATTTACCAGTCTGTGTCTTCTAATTGTGGCATTTTGTCTGTTTGCATTTAAGGTTAATATTATTATGTGTGAATTTGATCCTGTCATTACAATGCTAGCTGGTTATTTTGCCTGTTAGTTGATGCAGTTTCTTCATAGTGTCGATGGTCATTAAAATTTGGTATGTTTTTGCCATGGCTGATACAGGTTTTTCCTTTTCATGTTTAGTGCTTCCTTCAGGAACTCTTGATTTCTATTATTTCTAATATTGTAGGGTTTTCTTGCAGTTCTATTAATGCCTAGTGTTCCATTATTGGAACGCTAAGCATGTGGGAGTTTTATTTATATGCTCTGAAGAAAAACAAGAAAATAACATGTAGGAGTTTTATTTACATCCTACTGCTCAAGGTCATTGCAAAGGTCTGATTTTTCACACAAAACATTTGCAACTGCTGGCATAAATGGGTTAATTCTTTCTTTATAAAGATCAGAGTTTTCATGAATTAACACAGCATTCATAATAAACGTTTACCAAAGAAAACCAAGTAGTGGCAGAGAAAAAAGAACTAATCAAATAGCAAGAATAAGCAAAAATGTTCCTGCAACTTATCCTGTGGCTATCTGTAGCTATTTATTATTCATTCATGAGTATAACAAGGTTCATACTATTATTTGGAAAAAGGCAGAGTACAGGTTGATCGACCTCTCAAACAAATAAGAGTTTTTAAAAAGTCTTCCCTATCTTTACTTGCCGGCAACATGCAATCAAGACAACAAAAATAAAGGAGAATACATAAGCTACTCTAATAGGCCAGAATTTGTAGAGTCTGCTTATTGCAAGGAAGTTGTACATATTTTCTCTTTTAAATTTATCACTGAACATAAAGCCAAGCTTAACTAATTACCTAATTTCTTTATATGTTCATTGATTGGAAAAATATATGTGATATTCACGGGAAAAAAGAGAAAAAACAGTAAGCCCTTTCAAAGGTCATATTGTCTTCCTCTTCTTTTTTCTCATTATATTATTTTGAAAATAGCTGCTGGTGGCATTCTTACACAAGACCATTCCTTCCTTTGTAGAATCATATAATTACAAAAATAGTTCAAAGTAGAAATTAAAGCTCATGACAATGCAAAGATATGAACATTTGGGAAAATCATAGCACAGGCAGTGCTAAGAGCAGGAAGGGAAGAAAAGAGGGCACAGTGAGAATGCGCCATTTTCTTTATAGTACAATGCCTATGCTGTAGAATATATGATCACTTATAACAATAATAAAAATTGTTAATTAAAAGAATAAAGTCCAAATTTCTCTCTGAGATTGTGATGAAGGCTGGGTGAGAATAGAATCATAGAAGTTTCATTATGCACATACAAATATTCTCAAAACGATTCTCATTACCCTTAACCTGCATCTCACTTTCAACCTCTATGATATATTTCACTTTTTTCATAAAATCTACTAAATTTTAGAATAATATTTTACTATATGATTAATGCTTTCTTATCTTGAACGATCATGAGATATTATGGGAAATGTATCCAGTAACCAAGAATTGGCTGATTATTTGTGCCATTAATACTCCTTTGGCAAAAATCCCAGCTTCCTTCTAAAAGTACTGCCATGTTATGTAGCCTCGTGTCAGGGGAGGGTAATGTCTCTGATCATAAATGATCTTTCTGTAAGAAAGACACACACACACACACACACACACACAAATAAATATGCAAAATTGTCTTTAAATTGGGGGATTTAATAAAGCTTCCAAGAATTGCAGGTTCCACAAGAAAATGAATTTAAGAAAATAGTTATACTATGCTGTTTATGATAGTCAGCACATCAGATGAGTTGTACAATAGCCATGGGATCTTTAACCTTCAATGAGATACCATCTGTCTGGTGGTTGCTTTTTCATATTTATATATTTTTTTATTTTTGAGACAGAGTCTCGCTCTGCCACCCAGGTTGGTGTGCAGTGGCACGATCTCGGCTCACTGCAACCTCCGCTTCCGGGTTCAAGCAATTCTCCTACCTCAGCCTCCTGAGTAGCTGGGATTCCAGGCACCCTACACCATGCCCAGCTAACTTTTGTATTTTTAGTAGAGATGGGGTTTCACCATGTTGGCCAGGCTGGGCTCAAACTCCTGACCTCAGGAATCTGCCCGCCTTGGCCTCCCAAAGCGCTGGGATTACAGGCGTGAGCCACCTTGCATGGCTTGGTGGTTGCTTTTAAGAAAGGTCCTCAGGAGAGCACCTTTCTGGACATTGGACATTTTGTCTCTTTTTTTTATGCTCCATTTCTCTCGCTGTTTTGAGTCAGCCTCTTCTAAATCCTGAAATATGGTCTATCCTATATTTAATTCCATCTTTCAGTCTTTAAATTCCATTATATTTTGTGGTGCCAGAATTGAACTCCTTAATATTTTTCCTAGTTCCCAAGCTACCATCCTTGCCCAGGTTAGGACATGTTTTGATTCTTTTCTCTTCTTGACTTTAATATATTAGACTACAGGAAGCATAGAAAGATAAGAAAACCACTCCTTTCATTTTATGTTTTGTCCATCCAAAGATTTATTGTTTGGTTTATTTAGCCAAATAAATTGGGATATCCACTTAAATGTGCTGATTCGGTAAATCAAAAATGCTATTTACTACCTTATCTCTAAATTATAAGTTAAATAAATGCAAATATCACAATGACCAGGACATTTAAATTGGAATTATAGATATATTATAGTCTATTGGTATATTTTCCCTGGAAGTCACACTGGAATCAAAGAGTACTAGATAATCGTTAATTTAAAATGAGAGAGGAGAGCGGTGTGATTCAAAAGTACGAGAAGCAGTTATAGATGCAATACACATAATGGCTGAAGGTCATGAACTCGGAACCAGTCACACTGAATGCAAATCCTGACTCTGACACTAATACTATATCACCTTGGGTAGGTTACTTCACTCCTCAGTGTTTCATCTTTTTTCATCTGTACAATGATGATTATAGTAGTATCTACATATACAGTTGTTTCGGAGGTTAAAACCACTTACACCAATTTCTTATCCATATTGAGCCAATCAACCAATACTATCAAATTATAATATCTTGATACATTCTTCTCTACAGAAGAAATATTACCATTCCAGAGGCTATTTATTATTATTATTATTATTATTATTATTATTATTATTATTATATATTTGAGACAGAGTTTTGCTCTCATTGCCCAGGCTCGAGCGCAGCAGCACTATCTCGGCTCACTGCAACCTCCCCCTCCCTGGTTCAAGCAATTGTCCTGCCTCAGCCTCCCAAGTATCTGGGATTACAGGCATGTGCCACCACACCAGGCTAATTTTGTATTTTTAGTAGGGACGGAGTTTCCCCATGTTGGTCAGGCTGGTCTTGAACTCCTGACCTCAGGTGATCCACCTGCCTCAGCCTCCCGAAGTGCTGGGATTACAGGTATGAGCCACCACGCCCATCCCCAGAGACCATAATTATTGACCACATGAGCCAGGAAATGTTTTCCTTTAATAATGTCAGAAATCTACTCCTAACACAGGGCTTAATAGCTTCATTTTGCTGTGCTTCACTCACTGCCACCTCATTCACTTTGCAATCTTTTCTCAGAGAAGAAAATATCAGGTTCGGTTAAGCAAGTTGTCATCCCACTTTGGTTCTACCTTTCAGAGATTTTCCCTGGGGATTGTAATGATGTTTTGGGTATTCCCAAAATTATCAGTCTTAGGTTTATATTTAACAATTACATTTCCTCTCAAGTAGTATAATTAATGTCTATTAAAGTTGAACTTATCTTTTAGTGGGAAATCCCTATTCTTATTGAAAGTTATTGAGTTATTTTTTGTTTTCTAGAATCAACTACCTTAAAAATAAGTAAACCTGAGTAATTTTAGTGTTAAAATTTTAATTTTTCATCTATACTGGTGGTAAAATATTATATTGGTACATTGAGGGGTTTATAAATTAAGTCAGAATACTCCTAGGTTGGAATTATGAAATTTATTACTCAATAATGGCCTGAGACAGTATAAAAATGCAAATTGTCCATTAATAACCAAGTGTTACCAGAATTCCTCACTCTGTATTGGCAGAATCATGTGGACTATGTCAATTATCAATGATTTTACTTATTCAAATATGTCCATAGATTCACTGGAGAAATGTATTATTGATTTAATCCAATTCTATGTTCTCAAAAACATTAGTATTTTATCTTAGTTGATAGCTTCTGCAAATGCATTCTCATTTTTTATTTGAATGACTTTTTCTCTCGGCTTTACTTGGTAATATATTTGAACAATACAATAAGATGTAGTTCTTGATTTTTTTCTCCCATAATATGGAAAGCCAGAGAAGTGAAATATGAAGTAATCTAAGCTTGCAAATAAATCCTCAAATGACAAGTAGAATTCAAATGCTCTATGTTGACTCAGCAGTCTCTTGAATTATCTCTCTAGCGGAGCCCACAAGGCATTGAGTTTCTACCACACTGGGCGTGTATCATCTAATCTAACTCTCATAAAACTCTTGGAGACACTGATTTTCAGAGAAGCAAAAAAACGGCACAACCACGTTCTACTTTCGTCTCTTATAATTCTGATAGAAGAACTTTATTTCAAATAATGTTTCACAATCATGTACATCTTAATTTCTTTACTCGAGTTGATGTCATTCAGAAATATTTAGTGTGCTTTGCAAATTTATTTGCTTGAAGGACTATACTATTTTATCATAAGAATCCCTAAATAATAGTCTTACTCCCATTCCTGAGAAAAATTTCAAGTAGTGTGTTCGCTGAATGTTATTATTAATATTCCTATTAATAGTTTCTATTTTCCCAAAGTAAAGCCATAGTAAAAATATTCCCAAATCATTTCCAAGATAATATTAACACTCCAGCAGTTAGACTAAATAAGATAAAAGAATAAGGACATTGATATAAACAAGTATGTGTTCTAGTTGTGAGATATACTAAGGAGGTCCTACTTTGACTTATTTATTTTTAAAATGAATAATAAAATAGATATCTCCAAGATTTTGTTCAGATTTACATTTTAGAATTTTGATCTTATTAGCTTCTAGGTATTACTTTTCTAAAACTATGCTATTTAATATTGTGCCGTCAGCTCTGAGTGCGGAAGATGAATCTTTATGAAACAGAACAATTCATGATCTAGTTTTCATGAGTTATAGTCAAGAAAATAAAACATGGTTTCAACAAGTCACAAGAAGTACATTTATCTATTTAACATTCATCCTTGCTTGTTAGAAACAGATCGGAAATTAAGGAATATAAATAGTATATTTTGTTAAAGCAGATTTTTTTTTTTTAATTTCATGGAGGACATAGATCCTGAAAATTCCCAGACAGACATCAGAATTGACCAAGTTACTGTGTAAACTCCCAGTGATGGGAAATCAGAGGAGATTTTTCTGCCTCTCTACAAAGCCACTCGATCCTCATCCTAATGCTACATAAGCACATAATTTTGTCTCTTATGCAAATTGCCAGTGCTCTATACTAAATCTTCAGGTTTTTCTTTTCCAGCCATTTCAAGATGTAGGTATTTGAGAATGCCACACATAGTGAGCTGGAGGGTTCCATAAATGAAAGACATTTTTTCCTGATACAATTTATCTTTGAAGTGATATGTGCACAAGCTGATTTATTCTTTGAATTCTTAGCTGTGGTTTCTAGGTCAGAGATTTTAAGATATGCATATAACAGAGAATTTCCAGAAAAGACACCATTTAAAAAAATACAGAATCTAAATGAATGTAATAAAACCTATACAAATGTAATATTGTTTTGTTTGGTAAATTTACAAATAAGTTAGTCATTTACCTATTTATATATACTGTACAGTGTTATTTTAATGTATTCCCCATGAAGGAGATGCCTGCAATGGGAATAGTGACAGGTTGAAATGACCCAACATGTGAGGAATGCAGATATATGAGCTAGCGTGCTATAATAGGAAAGTTTTTATCTCTCTTCAAGATTTGAGAGACAGAAGATCAGAAATGTACATCAAAACATAGTAATGTATTTTAGATGGGAATCGAGAAAGAAAAATAAAACATTTGCTTAAATAGTAAGTTATCATGATATATACATTATTATCACCCATAAGGAATAGTTTGGTATTTCTAGATTTATTGTAGGATACATAAATAAGCGTGTGCAAGTTTTTCTATTTTGGAAAGTGGGGGGAAATTGCATTTAAGATCGTCAAGTCCCCTGTTAGTCACTTTTCTCATATTTTCTTTTCCACCTATTTTGTGGTTTTTGGCAATGCAAAAAAAGCAGTCACTGCAGGTGGGAAGAAGAGTTCAAATTCTGACCCTAGGTTTTACAAGTTATGTAATCTTGTAGAATTTATTTCGAATCTCTGAGCCAAGGATTCTTCATCTGTTCCAATAAGCTAAATATAGTATATTGGTATATTGTGTAACAGCTGTGATAAATTTATGTACACATATATACAAACATACACATACAATACACAGACAGCACAATGGCAGTAAAAGATGATCATGAAATTTAGGTGTGTATACTCTGAAGCACAGTTCAAGTATGTGTGTATTTACCATATCTTGGTTCTCAGAGGCTTGTAGACTTTCAAAAATTGTTTCAAAATTGATTATATATAAAAGCATTTATAGTTCATGAAAAATATATCTATGGATTAAAAGCTAAACACGACTATACATTTTTAATTGCCATTACCAGGAGTCTGTTTCAGTGTCTCCATTTAACTTTAATTGGAAGGATTCACCTGACAGATGACTTCTGAAATACAGTGTGTTGATTCTATTAAATTCTGCTTGTATAAGATTAAACTTGACTATCACTGAAAATGGCATTAGCCATTTTCACTCTCTCATTGACAGAATTGTTCCCAGGGTGACACCCGTGTCCTCTACTTTATTTCTAGACCAGAGATCTAAGAGAAATATAGAAATATAATGCTACCTTGAAAATATTCTTAGATTATTTTGTTGTTGTTATTAAAAGCTCTGGTTTTATGGAAAACTAGAATACAATTTCAAATTTTATATGTTCTTTATATGATAACTTATTAATGTTATACCTAATTATAAAGGAGGTTAAATTTCCATTTATACAGTGATTAAATAATTAAAAGAACATTGGGCACAATATTTATATTGTACATTTTCTTTGAAAATGAATTATTTTTGAACTAAATAATTATCCATAATTATCTATATAAAATAATTATCTATATAGGTAATTCTATATAGATATTAATCTATATAGAAAATTTTATTATTTTTGAACTATATAATTATTCATAATCTCTATAAAATAACTATCTATATAGATATCTATATAGAATTTCTATCTAGATAATTTCTATACAGATATCTATATAGAATTTCTATCTAGATAATTTCTATATAGATATCTATATAGAA